>NC_087348.1:68083833-68400833 GCF_030014295.1 Loxodonta africana | reverse complement strand
CTAGCCTTTGGCCCCCCAAAATTCATGTCCTTGCCACATGTAAAACACATTCACCCCATCATATCATGGCAAAAGTCTTAAATCAACTCTAAGTCCAAATTCCATCCTGGGACAAAAATCCTCTTCATTTGTAAAATCCAGAATACAAGTTATTTTCTTCCAAAGTACAATGGTGAGACAGGCACAAGGTAGACATTTCCATTACAAATGAGAGAAATTGGAAGGAAAGAAGTGGTAACAAGCACCAAGCAAGTCAGCAGAACATATTAATTAGCTCTCAAGACTTGAAAATGATCCTCTGTTCCCAAAGACCATTTAAGCAGTGGCTCTGCACTCCAGACTCTGGGTATTGGCCACATTTTCCGGATTCTGGGTGGGGGCCCCTCGGCCTTGGGCTTGGGCTCCACCATCCAAGCCCATTGGGAAAGCAACTCTGCTCCCTCAGATTTGGGCATCCCCAATCTCCTAGTTGGAGCCTGGTGGCACAGTGGTTAAGTGTTCAGGTGGTAACCAAAAGGTCAGCAGTTTTAATCCACCAGCCACTCCTTGGAAACTTTATGGGGCAGTTCTACTCTATTCTGTAGGGTCACTATGAGTCGGAATTGACTCGACAGCAATGGGTTATTCTCCTAGTCTAAGTGGTGACCCAGCCCCCTCAGCCCTGGCAGGCCCCAATCTTCTGCCCCTTGGGCATGGCAACCCCGCTCCTCAGCTCTGGGCTGTGGATCCGTCCCTATCCTGTTGGCACTTGTGAAAGGCAGCACCACACTCTAGAACTGAATTTGTGAAGATCCGACTCTTTGAAACTTAGGAGGCTGTGGCCCCACCCTTTAAGATCCAGGCAGTTCTGTTTTCAGTGCTCCTTATCTCTTCAGCTTCTGCTTCCTGTTTCCTTGGCCTCTTGGCTCCTTGAGTCTCTTGAGACAGCTGGCACCTACCCTGCCCAGGCAAGTGTTCCAAAGCTTTTTAGCTCTACCCGTAAGTGTCCGGAGGCACCTCACTCTACCTCAAAGCTTCCTGCTGGAAGGCACTCAGCTCTCTTGCTCCGTGGGTTGGCAAGCCAAGCTCCACCGATAAGTGCCCAGAGGCACCCCACCTTGCCAGGAAGCCTCCTGCCCAGAGGCCCTCAGCTCTCTTGCTCTGTGGGTCAGCTCTCGCGCTGTCTGGTGCCTGTCTCCTGGGTTTGCTGCTGCCATTTCTCTGCTGCTGCTTCTTGCCATCTGCACGGTCTCTGGTGTTACAGCTTTCCTTACTTCCTTCTGAGCCCTCACCAGATTTGTCTTTGATGTCCATAATTCCGCCAACAGACTCTTAAGGCTATCTAGGCTTTTACTATTAGGCACTTTATAACTCTTCCAGCATCTACCCATTCAGTTCCAAAACTATTTCCATGATGTAGGTATCTGTTAGAGCAGCACCCCTACTCTCCTGGTACCAAATTCTGCCTTAGATATCTAGTGCTTCTATAACAGAAATACCACAAGTGGATGGCTTCAACAAACAGAAATTTATTCTCTCACAGGGAGAATAATTCAGGGCACCAGTTCCAGCGGTAGGCTTTCTCTCTCTGTCGGCTCTGGGGGAAGGTCATTGTTATCAGTCTTCCCCTGGGTCTAGAAGTTTCTCAGCACAGGGACCCCTGGGTCCAAAGGATGTGCTCTGCTCCTGGCTCTTCTTTTTTGATGGTATGAGGTCCCTCTCTGCTCGCTTCTCTCTTCTATGTCTCAAAAGAAATTGACTCAAATACAACCTAATCCTGTAGATTTCATCCTGCCTCATTAAAATCACATGTAACCCACTGCTGTTACATCGATTCTGACTTTTAGTGACGCTATAGGACCTAGTAGAACTGCCCCATAGGGTTTCCAAGGAGTGGCTGGTAGATGCAAACTGCTGACCTTTTGGTTAGCAGCTGAACACTTAACCACTGAGCCACCAAGGCTCCATTAACATCACAGAGGTTAGGATTTACAATACAAAGGATAAATACATCCGATCACAAAATGCAAGACAATCATACAATACTGGGAATAATGGCCTAGCCACACTGACATACATTTTTGGGGGGACACAATTAAATCCATAACAGTCCATTACATGGGCAATTTTCATGAACATTACATGGGCAGTTGTAAAAATGGTATACTCTATAATCAGGTGTACAGTTTGATATATACTCATCAGACTTACATTACTGATTATATGGTATAGGTTTTCTATAACCAGAAAAAAAACCCCAGTGCCATCAAGTCGATTCCGACTCACAGCGACCCTATAGGTCTCCTGTAGCCACGTGTATTTTTTTTGTGCACTTGACTGTTTGTGGAAATAAGTGGTGTCAGGGAAAATGTGCCAACAAAGAATCAATAGTTGTGTGTCATTTTTATTCTAAAAACATTAGTGTAATTTATTGTCTACTCAACACTTGCTATGGGGATGGATGCTCAAGAATCACAGGGACCCAATTTATAGGATAAATAACAGAGTTCTTATGAAGACACAGCAGGGAGCAATATGTGAAAGCATTGGCATGCTGTATGTTAAATATATAGATATTTTTTCTATCATCTGCTACCATGCCTAGAATACTTCTTAGTCCAAAAGAATTTATTGGGGCTTTAATTTCTTCTTTACACCTCTATTAAACTGGGGTGGCATCACATAGTCTACTAATGATCAGGAGGTAGTTGACATCTGGAAGTAAAGCCCCCCAGAGACACAGAAGCAAGATGGAGTCAAGAAGGCATTCAGGGTTACCTGGTGTTAGACAAGAGGCTAAAAAGTCAGGCTTTGCTTGGGGCACTTGTGGCTGTTCTTAGTATCTTAGGTAACACCTGTTCATTTGTACTTTTGTTTAGCTTGACAGAGAACTCTACTTTAAAAGTCATAGAAGCTTGAAAAAAAGTTATAGTTAATACTTGATATTGCTCTAGTCCAATTTTAAAGGGCATATCTATGTTCACTTGCAGTCCCTAGATGGTGCAGTCAAGCCCTCAACTGCTAATCAAAAGATTGGCAGTTAAAACCCACTGAGATGTGCCATGAAAAAAAGGTCTGGTGATCTGCCTATAAAAAGTTAAAAAGTTAAAACCTTGAAAATACTATGGAGCACAGTTCTACTGTGCAACACATGGGGTCGTTGGCAACTGGTTTGGCCTTTTTTTTTTTAATGCTCACATGGCTTTATGATGATGTGACCTTTGTCCAAACACGTATCGATTAGATTAAACGAGGTTCAGAGGTGAAGCAAACATACAGCCTTGCTCCTCCAAACATCCGTGCATTTTCAGCGTCTTTCAGCACAGATGAGGTAGGGCTGGGGTTGCAATGTCATGCCTAACCTGGGCTTGAGATTTGGAAGTAGTTCATGTGGAAAATGCAGCTGAAACCGCTGAAGCAATGCTGTAAAAAACAAGAACGTTTCCATCCGAGCCAGCTGTTCTCCAAGACAGTGTCTTCTCCCTATACAGAAAAAGCACATATGATGCTTTTAGAAACCCACAATATTTATTAAAAACTGTCTAATATTTGGGTATGATTCAGGAAATCTGGAATTTAAAGAAAGGTTAGAGGAAGTTATGTTTATTAAAAGGTTCGCTCAAATCTCAAAGAATAAAAATTGGCATTTCAGTTCCCCGAACGCATTCCTTTACCTCCTTCTATCAGCTCAGGGACTTTTGTAAGCTTACTAGTCCTGTCTCCAATTTTTCTTGCATGCTGTAACAGATCCTAAGATATGCTATCAAGATCTAATTTGAGATGTGACATTTGGTTTTATTGATCCAAGAGGAGCCTATTTCACTTCAACTGACTAAATGTATGTACCCTTCTTCAGTGAAGAAGAACTTCCAGTCCATCTTCTATGCGAGGTCTTGTGATACATGTACTTTTTCCCAGGAAAAAGAATATTTTCATAAATGGAGATAAGGTACATTAAACTGGTAGGCAGGAGAAGTAGATTCTAGTTTTACTTCAAATTACCATGTCATCATTACCCTCTCTGGTCTGTTTCTCAAGCTACCTGTTACTGACTTCTAGCTCCACAAGTTTTGTACACAAGCAAAAAAGTCTCAGAAGAAGTCAGAGCTTTTCAACAGTTTATCTTTAGTTATTAAATTAAGGCTTATTTTATTTTCAGTAGAAACAGGTATTACTTATCTGTAATCAAAACATTCCTGTAAGAATCAACACTATTTTCCAAGTTGGTATATTTATTCTATAGAAGTATTCTTCAGATTAAGATGCTATATGTGAAGCATTACTATTCTTTATCCTAAAGTTATACCCCTGTGAAAGTTTCTTACCTAGGGAAAAAGGAATCAAAGCTTCCTTCTTGGCAAAATGTCCACTGCTGTCCAGAAATCGCTCAGGATAAAACATTTCTGGGTCTTTCCAGTACTTTTCATCAAAGTGTACGGAATAAAGATTTGTAATTACTGTTGTGCCTTTAGGAATGGAATAACCACGTACGACTGCATCCTCAGACGTTGCATGGAAAATCCCTAATGGAACTACATTACAAAATCTTAAGACTTCATGCAGAACTGCCTCAGTATAAGGCATTTTGCATCTGTCATCCCAAGAAGGCTTTCCATTGGGGCCCATAATTAAATCAATCTCTTTATGAACTTGTCCTGTCAGAGAAAAAGTATTCAAGTTATTATACAATTCTTAAGAGTTACATCTAAAGTAAATTCCCTTTGAGATAAAACGTAGGATAACCCCTAATCCAAAAGGGTATGGGTAGTACACCAGACTGAGATTTGTCCTTAGCTAAGAGTTTTTAATACATGCCTATATTTTATACAATCAGTAGCCAATGCACTGAGTAACTTTGTTCTCAAAAAATAAATAAATAAAATTAATTTTAAAAAGTAAACAAACCTAGAATTGGAAAAACATGACTCTCAGGAAAGAAAATAGTGAAGCATAAAATTTAGCTTCCAAAAACCAATGCTCACGTCCCAGCTCTGCCACTTCTAATGGCTGACCTCGGGCAAGTCAGCCACTCAGCCTTTTTCCTCATTTTAAAATAGGCATAGAAAGACCTATCTCAGAGGTTTGTTACAGGAGTTGAGATAAGAGATTTGAAAATTCTTCGCAACTATTAAATATTTCTCTTCTCCTTGGCTAGCACAGCAGGAGCACCTACATAAAATGCTTTTTACATGGCCAGAGACTCTAAAACATGTATGAGCTCTCCATACAAGGACAGAACCTGGATCATTAAGAAAATCCTCACCTTGAATGTTAGGATAAAGGGCCATGAAAAGAACTGCCCACTGTAGAACATTGGTTGTAGTTTCAGTTCCAGCAATGATGAGTTCACCCACTGAGAAAATCAGGTTTTCTTTGGAGAAAGTAGACGATGGGTCATTTTTACCTTGATCTATCTCATCTAAATAAGCATCAACAAAATGCTGAGGTAACTGAGGCTTTCTGTTGGCTGAAGCTTTTTCAATAAGCCTGGAGAGAAAATCATAGACCACAGCTGCATTTCTAAACAGCTGTTGATGTTTTCCAAAAGGTAAAATGCCAATCCATGGAAAGGCATTATACAGGAAGACGGAGGCACTGGCAGCCAGCTCCACATTTTCACTAAATAACTCAATCATGTGCTGAAAATCAGTGTCTTCGTAAGTGAATCGTTCTCCAAAAAGGATCAAGTTGGTTATGTTTGAAACAGCTCTTGTTATTAATTGTTTAAGGTCAAAAGGTCTACCTTCATATGGTTTGATAGCATCAATGAAAAATTTGGTTTCTTCTAAGATTTTAGATTCAAAAGACTTTTGGCCATATCCAAAATAGCGAAAGCTATTTACAGCTAATCTTCTGTGATCAACCCATCCTCGGCCATATCTGGAGTTGAGTAAGCCTGAAAAAAAAGATATTAAAAGTATTTTATTATTCTTCCATCCCTCTGTCTAACAGCTGAAGATGCTATGGACTAAAAACACAAATGGCTTGTCACTACTCCCCAAATTATCTTTCTATAAAACTAGACCCAGTAGTTAAGCCCCATTCTCCGCTACTCATTAGCCACAGATTATACATAGATAAAGCTCATCTACTGCTCTGCTGGGGACTGCAGAAAAGACCCACAACAAGAAACTGGTCAGTCTTGTGTAATTCAATTCAGATGAACTAAGCCCAGGTGAACTTATCAGAATCTTATAAGCATATTTGATAAAAGATAAATGACTGCACATTCTATGCAAAAATTTTATCTTGGATTGAACAAACACCTGAAAATCATCCTTCTAGGATTAGAAATTGTCTGCCTGTAAGAGACTGGATTTTACAATAGAAATTTCTTCCAGTTAAAGGCATACAATAACTCTGGCAGAGGCAAGGGTGACCTGAATGAGGTGTCAATACAGTAAAAATCATTAAACCAAAAAGAGAGCAAAAATGAAGCTCAGAATTTTCTGTTGATATTGTTTGCCTTAACACTTCAGAATCTCCACGTATACTCTGCTGTTCTGATGTAGCTACTATGGAAAATTTTTCCTTTAAATTAACTATCAAGCCAAAAGAATATCTTCAGTGCATATATTTATATAAGGTAAAGTTTACTCAAAATTTCATTCATGGCTGATACATTAAAAAAAAAAAAATAGGAGAGGCAAAAATGTCACATTCTCTTCTGTACACAATGTGCATATATAATTTACATTCTGACAACATCTGTGCAGTAATTTTTGAATTTGGACCTAATTTAAAAATAAAACCATATGCAAAGGGGCCTTTAGTGCTGTGCAGCCATCTTATACTCCCATAGTTCATTCTCTTTTCTGTACCCCCAGATGACTGTTCATTCAACAAATATTTATTCAACATGTATTTATGTAGCATCTACTATGTTCCAGGCAGTGTTTTAAGTGTCAGGAATATATCAGTGAACAAAGGAAGCAAAGATCCCTACTCCCATGGAGTGTATATACTAGTGGGGTGAGACCAGTAATGAATGAATGAATAGATGATAGGTAGGTAGATGGATGGATGGATGGATGGATGGAGGATGGATGGGACAGGACGGGACGGGATGGGATGGGATAGGCAGGCAGAGAGATAATATAGCCAGAAAGGAGAAGGGAAGGCCTCACTGAGATGGTGACATTTGGATAAAGACTTACGGTAGATGAGGGAGTGAGACAGTTATCTGGGAAAAGATGACTGCAGGCAGGGAGAAAAGTTAGTGCCAAGGCACTGAGATGAGAGCAAGCCTTTTGTGTTGCAGGAACAGCAAGGGGCTGGGATAGCTGGAGTGGAGTGAGAGGAAGGAGAACAGTAGGAGACAAGAGAGGAAACGGTAGGATAGGTGGGAGAGCTAGATCATATAGGGTCTTGTGGCCATAATAGGACTTTGTCTTTTAGCTGAGATAGGAAATTATTTTAAGTTTGTTTGTTTGTTTTGGACTGATTTACTTTTATTGTAGAAAATTTTAAACATATTCAGTAATAGACAAAACAGTACAATGAATTCCCATATATATATCATCCAGTTTCATCAGTTATCAACCCATGACTAGTCTTGTTTAATTATACCTCCACTCATTCCTCACAAGTATTACTTTGAAATCATATTTCACCTATAAATATTTTGGTATGTATATCTAACAGATAAAAAAGGACTCTTTAAAAAAGCATAGCCATACTATCACATCCAAAAATTAACAATAACCATTATGTGTTTAAATTCTGAGTTGTCTCATGGAGGTCTTTTGTTTATTTGCTTGTTTCAAATAAAGTCCAAATAAGGTCCACACATTGAGATTGGTTAATATGTCATTTTCGCATTTAATCTAAAACTTTACCTCTGTCTCTTTTCATTTCCTTGCAATCTATTTGTTGAAGAAACCAATTCATTTCTTCTATAGGATTCCCAGTCTAGATTTTGATGAATTTTGATGGATGTCTAGATTTTGCTTCCCCATAATGTTATTTAGTAATGTTAACCTAACTTCTGAATTTTCTCTAAATCGGTAATTGAAATTAAGAGAATTGATCAGATTCGGGTCAACTTTTGGGGATCAAGATTTCTTCACAGATGGTGTTTATTGCTTCTTTTGGGAAGCACGTCTTTTTCTGGCTGTCTTTGTGATGTTAGCAGCCACTGATGATAAACACCATCAGTCTTTCTATCATTGTCATTTCCAATCATTTTGGTTGTCTCCAGCTAGTTCTTTTGTAGATTCAACAGTAGAAGCTCATGGGAATAATATTCCCTGAATTCTTGTCGGTTTGTGGTCTACATTTGAGTAAGTTTGGCTGGATGTAAAATCTTAGCTCACATTTTGTCCCATGAGTATTTTTAATATTCTCAAGAAGTGACAATATGATTTTTCCTTAGGAGTGACTTGATATTTTGCCTAGATGCCCAAAGGCTTTTTTTCTTTTTCATGCCCCAAACTGAACTCCTGATTTCATAACCCCCTGTAACCTAGTCATCTGGAAGACTTCCCCATTTCAATAGCTGACAACAACACGTTTCCGTTTGCTCAAACTGAAAACCTTAGGGTTATCCTGGGTTTTTTTTTTCTTGCACAACCTACAACCAATCCATTAAACAAAAATCGGCTCTGTCTTCAAAGTATATAGGATCTAAGCATGTCTAGTTCCTCTGCTGCTATCATACTAGTTCAAGTCGCAACAATCTCTTGCCTAAAAAATCCTAATAGCTTAACTGGTCTCCTTGCTTCCATTCTTACTTCCCTATAGTCTATTCTCCATTGAGCAACCTGAGTGATCCTATAAAAAATGTTAAGTCAGAATGTGTCACTCTTCTGCTCAAAACCCTCTAAAGGGTCCACATTTCATTCATAGTAAAAAGCCAGTGTCCTTCAATGGCTAACAAGACCCTACATAAGCTGTACCATCCCTTCTGTTACCTCACTGGCCTCACTCCTGTTCTCCTCTTCCTCACACTATACCAATCAGACTAGTTTTTCCTGGACCGTGTTCAAGACTCAGGGCTTTTGCAGTTGTCTCTTCCAGGAATTCTCTTTCCCCAGATGTCTAGATGACTTACTTTTTTACTTCCTTTAGGTCTACTCAAATATCACCTTGATCAAGGTTTAAAAAAAAAAAGCCTCCATCTTTCCTCCATTTACAGGCCCTCCATTGTCTCCTTATCCTGCTTTATTTTTCTTCATAATTCTTATCATTACTTCTTTTTTGGTCAAAATATTAGCCCTAACTTCTATTTAGTTCAGAAATTAAAGTCCTGTTAGTTTCAAAAGGCAGAAAAACTAGTTTCCTGGTTAAGTCATTTCATTCTTAAGAGTAAGGAGCACTTTTAAGATACCACAATTTCATATTTATATACCATAATTATAAATTTGTCATCTTTAAAAATGTATAAGATTAATCACATTAAACAAAACAAACAAAAACACACAGCAATGATTGGCCTTCTTTTTCATAGATCATGTAAAAAACCCATAGGTAAGTCGTAGACAGGTATGTTTATGCTCCATCCTCTTTGTATGTGGGCACAAGAGCCTACAATGTGCCCCTCAAAGCAAAACAGAATGTGTACTAAGTATCATGATAACTTAGGAAAAGGTCAGACATTTTTACAGAGATTTGTGGCATTAAAACAATACAAAACCACTAAACCAAACCCACTGCCGTCGAGTCAATTCTGACTCATAGCGACCCTATAGGACAGAGTAGAACCGCCCCATAGAGTTTCCAAGGAGCGCCTCGTGGATTTGAACTGCCGATCTCTTGGTTAGCAGCTGTAGCACTTAACCACTATGCCACCAGGGTTTCCATTCAAACAATAGTAAATGACAAAATCTGAGCTAGGAAGGCTAGATCCAAAACTTTAAAATAAGGTACGGTTTTACAGTAACAACAGCAAGAGCAACAATAACAATAAAAGCTTACGGGAGAATCTGACTCTTCATGGAATCACAGCGTCCGAGTAGCTCTATGATGGCAAATTACTTGCTTTTACACTTCAAGATACAAATAAAGGTACAGAAAAGGACTTCAAGACCTTAGATAAAGTCTTGCCAGGGACTTCCACAAAGTTTTGAAGAACCCTGACTAAAGACTGGGTTAGTAAAGCTACACGCTCCAAGTGTAAGGCGAAGGAGCAGGGCAGCTGCAGCAAAAGCACAGACAAGGACTTGGATTCCTTAGCACTCAGTACTTCCTGAAAATCCTCGTTTATGGGTGAGAAATCTGGTCATTCTAGGGGTGTTCCGTAGGGTGACACTATTCTGAAAATAGCACCCCTACCACCACCATCACCCTTGAGTTGTTAAATCAATGCTGCAAAGGAAAATGGTCTGCAAATGCTACAGGTGATGACTTCAAAATAATGCTTGTTAGGCCCAGCCTAGCCCATTAGCCACACCTGTCTCTATCCTTTGGGCCTTTAAGTCTTTATTTTTCCCCATCTCAATATTTTGTCGTTTTATTTAGGTAGAGTAAGCATTTTTCATTGTTTTTATTTAATATTTGGGTTGTAATGAGAAGTAGTATTTCTTCACTGTAA
Organism: Loxodonta africana; assembly: GCF_030014295.1. NCBI lineage: Eukaryota > Metazoa > Chordata > Mammalia > Proboscidea > Elephantidae > Loxodonta > Loxodonta africana. Next base: position 68,390,323 of record NC_087348.1, on the reverse strand, counting down.
TTTTTATAATATAGCATAATCATTAAAGTTATTGGCTTTTATATATTTGTTTTTCTATCCAAGAATTTTCCTAAATGATAATTCTAAGATTTTTTTTTTTTAAATCAATTCTTTTGGTTTTTCTGTGTATTCAATATCATCAGTTAAAAATAATGTTTTTGTCCTTTTCCATTAATAATTCTTTTGTTTCATGTCTAACTGCATTAGACATAATTTCCAAAACAATACTGAATGATAATGGTAAACATATTCATTCTTATTTTGTTCTTAATTTTAAAATGGGAAGACCAAGTTTATATTTACCATTAAATATAAAGAAAGATATTAATTTTGAATTAATTATTATTCAGAGAAGTGTACTTCTGATTCAAATGTGTGTGTATCCTTGTGTCATAAAAATTACAGGTATTATTAGGTGCTAACTCTTTAAAACGTTATTTATAATATTTATTAGAACTGGATTGCAATAGTAGAATTAGCATGTACTTGTATAAAAATATGACTGGAGACTTGAAAGTTCCCCAAATACTAGGTTCTATAAATAAACAGGAAACCCTAGTGGTGTAGTGGTTAAGTGCTACAGCTGCTAACCAAAGGATTGGCAGTTCAAATCCACCAGGCGCTCCTTGGAAACTCTATGGGGCAGTTCTACTCTGTCCTATAGGGTTGCTATGAGTCAGAATTGACTCTGCGGCACTGGGTGTGGTTTTTTTTTGGGGGGGGGCGGTATAAATAAATACTTTCCTGTTAACGAATACAGTACAAATTCTATGTACTAAAATTACTTAAAATAAATAAATAATCCCTCAATAAGTGAAAATAAACATACCTCCCATTTTTGTCATCTTCATGAATAAAGGAAGACAGGGTCTGTCTGCAAAAATTTCACTTTGATGAACAAGGCATTCCTTTACTACATCATAGCCATTTAGAACCACAGTTGATATGCCTCCAAGATCTAAACTGAAGATCTTTGAGAAGGGGGGGAAACAGCATTTAAGTAACAGAATACATGGAGTATTATCATGGAAATCCATACGTACTAAGCCCAACTTTCTCAGTATTTGTTACTTCCCTGAAAATGTAGGCATTCATTACTCAGTGGACAATGTTTGGAGTGCCTTCTTTTCTACAAGGCATGTAAAGCACTATAACTTCATTAAGCCACTCAGTGCCTGAAGCTCTTGTAAATGGTATAATGGAAAGAGTATTGGACTCAGGAGACCTGGGCTAGTTTATGCTTTGCCATTAAACAGATAAAGGACTCTGGGCAGAAACCTTAAACTTTTGGGGCTTCATGGTTGTCACAGAAAGATATCTGATTTAGAACCTCTTTAAAATTCATTAAAATTCAAAACACTCAATGATATCTAGGAATCTCTTTATTTCCAAGATGAATAAGGAAGCAGCACCACCTACATTATCACTTATTACTCCAGCTTTAGGTGGGGGCAGGGGTGGGGAACTCTGGTGGTGTAGTGGTTAAGAGCTACAGCTGCTAACCAAAAGGTTGGCAGTTCGAACCCACCAGGCACTCCATGGAAATTCTTTATGGCAGTTCTACTGTGTCATATAGGGTCGCTATGAGTCGGAATTGACTCAATGGCAACATTTTTTTTTTTAGGTGAGGGAGGGGGTCGTGAAAGGCCTATGAAACAACTTTATCCCCCTCATTTCGATGACACATTGAGGAACTTTTGAATGGATATAGGTTCTGTTACTACTAAAATTTGCAGTTGGTACTGAATATGTCTGTTCTTCTTGTTGTTAGGTGCCATCAAGTTGGTTCTGACTTAGTGACCCTGTGTACAACAGAACGTAACACTGCCTGATCCTGTGCCATCCTCACAATCATTGTTGTGCTTAAGCCCATTGTTGCAGCCACTGTGTCAATCAGTCTCTTTAAGGGTCTTCCTCTTTTTCACTGACCCTCTACTTTACCAAGCATCATGTCCTCCAGGGACTGATCCCTCCTGACAACATGTCCAAAGTATGTGAGACACAGTCTCGCCATCCTTGCTTTTAATGAGCATTCTGGTTATATTCTTTTTTAGGAGGTATAAACATATTGTAACTAGGCTCATTTGTATTTGGGTCCCTGAGTTCCATGAAGTTACCCAAGAGGGTCCTCAGAGAACCTGACCTTGAATAAAGGCATTTGCCACATTGAAATAGGTGGCTGTCCCTCAGCTAAGGAGAAGGTAAGGCAGAATATCCATCCTCTGCCATATGTATAGTTGTTCACCATGTGCCTCACCTCAGGTTCACTTATAATGTCACACCTCCTATAGTCAGTCTGTCCTTGCTAATTGGATATAAGGGCCTAGTCCAGTGAAAGAACAATGTTATCTTATTGATGGGATGCAAAGATTGCTTATCCCATTCTCTCAGGGGTTGTTCTACTCTAGACTAGCTTTTCAGATCCACCGTACTGAGTCAAGCCTCACTGCTATGCAAACAGGCAGAGCAGATTTAGCCATGATATATACAACTTTGGAAGAAAACAAGGCTTAGCAGGGAAATATGAGCATATACAACAGGACAGACTTGCAGAAGTTCAGTAGAAAGGACCCCCAATGGTTAAGTGCTCAGCTACTAACTGAAAGGTCAGGAGTTTGAACCCACCAGTGGCTCTGTGGGAGAAAAGACTTGGTGATCTCCTTGTAAGATTACAGCCTAAAACTGGATTAAACCAAAAGCAAAGAAGTTTCCTGAATACAACTGAACACCTGGAAGGCCAGAGTAGCAGGGACAGGAGTTTGGGGACCATGGTTTCAGGGGACATCTAGGTCAAATGGCATAACAAATATATTAAGGAAACATTCTGCATTCCACTTTGGTGAGAGGCATCTGGGGTCTTAAACGCTAGCAAGCAGCCATCTAAGATGCATCAACTGGTCTCAACCCACCTGGAGCAAAGGAGAATGAAGAACACCAAAAACATACGGTAAAGATGAGCCCAAGAGACAGAAAGTGCCACATAAATCAGAGACTACATCAGCCTGAGACCAGAAGGACTAGATGGTACCCCGCTATCGCTCATCACTGCTCTGACAGGGAACACAACAGAGAATCCCTGATGGAGCAGGAGAACAGTGGGATGCAGCTCTCAAATTCTCATAACAAGACTGGACTTAATGGTCTGACTGAGACTAGAGGGATCCTGGAGGTCATGGTCTCCAGACCCCTTGTTAGCCCAAGACTGGAACCATTTCTGAAGGCAACTCATCAGACAGGGGTTGGACTGGATTGTAAGACAGATAATGATACTGGTAAGGAGTAAGCTTCTTGGCTTAAGTAGACACATGAGACTATGTGGGCAGCTCCTGTCTGGAAGGGAGATGAGAAGGCAGAGGGGGACAGGAGCTGGTTGAATGGACATGGGGAATACAGGGAGGAGAGGAGGAATGTGTTGTCTCATTAGGGGCTGAGCAGCTAGGAGTACATAGCAGGGCGTGTGTAACTTTTTGTATGAGAGACTGACTTGATTTGTAAACTTTCACTTAAAGCACAATAAATAAATAAATAAATAAGATTACAGCCTAGGAAACCCTATGGGGACAGTTTTACTCTGTCATCTAGTGTTGCTATGAGTGGTGGGTTTGGTTTTTTTTTTTTTGAATGAGTCAGAATTGATTCCACAGCACACAACAACAGTTCAGCAGAAGCAGTTACAATAGCAAAAGTGAAGACCTCCAAGTGATAACAGAAGCAACCAGCTGAGCAATGGTGCCACCAGAGTCTCCAGCACAAGGGTGGACCCTGCTAACTGAGCAGGAGTTCAAAGTGGTAGTGGTAGTAGAAGAGCAGGGCTTCAAACTGGTTCTAAAAAGTTCCCAGGAAGTTATACATAAGAATTACCTGGGGATCTTGTTAAAATGTAGATTATGATTCAGTAAATCTGGGATAGAAATGCTTATTCTCAGCAGGGAACTTGTAAGAAATGCAAATTATTATTAGAAGTTCAAATCAGAACGAACTGGTTGGAAGTCCTTAGAAGAGATTTCAGCATGCCGAGGATGGGAAAAACTCTGGGGTTAAAAATTGTGTTAGTATGAAGGCAGAACAAACATAAGGGAGTTGTATTTCAGAGTAAAGCTGTCAGGCTGTGGTCACTAAAAAAAAAAAAAAATAGGGATTACAAAAATCAAGGAGCAGCCATGGCGTGAGAAACTGTTGTACAGTCAACCTTACTTGAGAGTTTGAGATGGTCCTCTATTTGAGGGTAAAAGTGGGGAAACTATTACTTGAACTAGTACCTATACTGGTATGCATAGTTCTCAAGGATTTTTGCTAATTTGTGAATCAAATTGTGAAAACATCCTTAAATGGATTTGCTCTATGTAAAAGTTCAGGTTAGGCTGACAAGAGTTTTAATTCTCCTGGAATCCACATTTCTGGCTTTCACGGAAGTTGGTGCAACCCATGTAGGCCATTGCATTTTTGAACCTTGAGTCTTGAAAAAAACTGGTTCCTAAAGGTCACTTTTGAGTCAAACAATGGTCTAGATAAACTAGTAAGACCATTTTGCTTTGGATATTGTGCTCTTGCAAAGAATTCAGTCAGTTTTGGAAACAGACTCCAAAGGTCAGACTGCGAGCTATGTTTAAACAGCCATTATTTTAATTGTTCTTCAGCCATTATTTTAATTGCTCTATGAAAATCCTTCCTGACCACAAATATATCAGTTCTGTTCCAACCCCCTTTTCCATGGCAATGCCAGTAAGATTGGGTATAAATGAATTTTGGAAATTCTGCTCATCTTCAGAACATTTTTGGCACTCTAGTTGAAATGTTACCCCAATTTGCAAATCATATAGTCAATAAACTTTAATCAATTTCTATTAGCTTAATATAATTTTTGTTTTAACTGCTGCTGCTGCCGTCAAGTCGATTCTGACTCATAGCGACCCTATAGGACAGAGTAGAACTGCCCCACAGAGTTTCCAAGGAGCGCCTGGCGGATTCGAACTGCTGATCTCTTGGTTAGCAGCAGTAGCACTCAACCACTACGCCACCAGGGTTCCCTTTGTTTTAACAGGGCTTATATATTCTTAGTTTCCCTGGATGGCGCAAACGGTTAAGCACTTGACTATTAGCCGAAAGGCTGGCGCTTTGAACCCACCCAGAGGTGCCTCGGAAGACAGCCCTGGCAGTTTGCTTCCTAAAGGTCACCGCCTTGAAAACCTTATGGAAACAGCAACTCAGAAGATTAGATAGGAACCTTAGGGGGACAGAGTTTATGTTCATGGTGGAACAACTCAGAAAAGGGGGATGAGAATGGTTACATAACTGGAAGAATGTAATCGATGTCACTAAATAGTACATGTAGGAGCTATTGAATTGGTGTACGTTTTGCTATGTATATTCTCAACAACAAAATAAAACTATATTAAAAGAAGAGAAAACCCTATCGAGCAGTTCTGCTCTGCACACATGGGGTCACTATGAGTCCAGAATGGACTCCATGGCACCTAAAAACAACAAATGGGCTAATTATGGTATATACAGAAACATGAGACATTTTCCTTGGTTTCTAGAAGTCAGTTTATGATCTTAACCCTACCACCCCTCCACCAAACCAGCTCTACCCACGGTTTTTCATTATCTCAGTTAATGGCCACTCCATCCTTCAAGCTGTTCAGGAAAGCATTGGAGCCTATGTTTATTCCATTTTTTTCTCCCAAACCTCATATCCCACTGCCCAGCATTCATGTTGTCTTAAAGAGTAAGAATGCCCACTTCTGTTATTGTAAAAACAAAGAGATTTATTGAGGGTAATACAATTTATGAATTGGGGAAACCCAGGGCAGAGAGAAATGTACCAAGTGCTCAGAAGCATGGAGGGAAAGTGGGCTTTTACAGTAAACTTGGGGAAGGAGAGTGTGTGATAATCACATGGTCACAAGGTGAGTACATCATCAACAACTCTATTTTCACCTACTTTCTTCCTGGAACATCTTGAGTAAACTGGTTCTCCTAGAATCACATTCCTGACCTCCATAAGAGCTGCCAAACTGGGTTCCTGACCCCCACCCTTATTTACTTAAGAGTGGCTTGGGGCAAGAGCTGGGCCAGTTAAAAGAGATGATTCTGGTCCCACCCAGCCAGAGGCACAAGGCCATATACATATGAGAAGCAGTCATATACATATGAATGAGAAGCAGCCAAGGCTGCATTCTTAGGAATGCCGAAACTGGAGCTTGTAACAAAATGTACTTTGATTCAGACTCTGGAGCTTGTAACAAAATGTACTTTGATTCAGCTCTCGTGTCAGCCATTTTATTATGCCAAGTGCCTCATAGAGGTTCTGCTAGCACACCTCTACTTTCGGAATATAGAGAATCTGACAATTTCCTACCACCTCCATCAAGGCCCCTATGTTAATCACAATAGCCTAACTGGCCTTGTTAATTTCACCCTTTTCTCTTTCCAGGTGATTCTCAACATGGCATACTCCTGCTTCATGGCCTTTGTATTTGTTTTCTTCGTCTGGAATATTCTTCCCCTGGATATTCCTATAGGATGTTCTTGGGCACCCAAAACAATATTATTCACTTTGTACCACACCCATTCATTCATTCACTCTTTTACAATCATTTATCAGAGCCCAGTTCTAGGCCTGGGGCTTTCACATGCATTCTCTTTATTTATCCGTCACAACAAAAAACTAGTTTAGTCCTTCCTCAAAATCAAACATCAAAGAACCACCTCCTAACAATGAACTCTGTCCTAGAATTTAGAACGTCTTGTTTTCTCGAGAAGCCGGGAGGTTAGGATCTACCCTAAGTGTGCAGAAGGCAGCTCCACAAGGCCGAGAAGTGGGGGCCAGAGCTGGTGCGCCTGCCGGGCGGGGCGATGGCGGGCGACTGTCTCAGTCCGCACGCTGCGTGGCGCACATCCGACGCAGCGGCGTGGCGCCGCTCACACTGCGCAGGCGCAGGAGCACGAGCTGGGCGCGGCGCAAAGCTCGCGTCAGGCTTGGGGCTCTCCTGTGGCGGGAAAATCGGGCCTGGAACGCCGCAGGGCGTGGGCCCAGAATGGGACACACGGCTGCGGCCGGGCTCCCCCGGCAGAGGGCGCTGCGTCCAGGACTTCGCCCTCCCTAACCCCGGAAGCAGGTTTCCCTCAAACGCCGGTAGGCACACGGAGAGAATTTCCACCAAGTTGGGGCGAGGAATGACCATAAATCCAATCGGGAGGAAGCCCTCCCTGCCCGGGGCCCGTCGGGGCTGTACCTCGCCATACACCTGGCTCTGCTTTCTCATGTAGACATGGGGGAGCTCGGGAGAGGCGGCCAGGGAGTAGATACTGCCGATAAATGGCAGCCCCAGTGGCCCCGGGGGAAATCCCGTCGGCCGCCTCTGCTTCAGCAGCTGGCGGGCCCCCAGCGCAAAGAGCAGCAGGGAGAGCACGCCGCAAAGCGCCGCCGCGGACGCCTCTGCTCCACTAGGTTCCCACATCGCCCGGCCCGCTGCGAACCCCGCGGCTGTCCTGGGACCTGGGCTCTGGGTCTACCCTTGCTGTGCTCCCATTGGCCGGACACGCGAAGGTCCCGCCTTAGCTCCGTGGCCATTGGCTGGCTGATCGTAAGGGCTCGGGTCCCTGAGTACGGTTACCTCCTAGTTTTCCGGGGCTCAGAGTCCGTGTAGCCAGAGGGAGGCGCGATACTTGTCAGCACCAGCCTGACAGGGCACCGAGTCTAGAGTCTGGGCCATGCGGATCCTGCCTCCCTTGGAACCAGAGCTTTTTTAACGTGCTTTTACTTACCACTTCTTATTTCACGTGAAAATTGTAGAAATTTATTTGCACTGCGTTCTTTAAAAAAAAAAAAAAAAACTGAGTCTAATTTCAGCATCTCCATTAGTGTAAAAAGAGAAGAATCATACTATTCTGTTTTAATTTCAGCATCTCCATTAGTGTAAAAAGAAGACTCATACTATTCTGTCATGTTTTACTCATCTTATTTTTCTCCTGTTATGAGACATTTTTGTGTAATCCTTTAAGAACTGTAATAGTTAAGCAATATTTATGTGATTAACCCGGGATACTTACCTTTGCACCCTCCTTTGGTCCTCCCAAAGTGCTTATTTAATGGTAATCAGAGAGAACTCTGTTGTCTGCAGATACTTACTGCAGGGATAGTACTTACTATTCAAGCTTTCTGATACTACCTAGAAGAATATAACTGATTTGTTATTTTTCTTGCCATGTCTGATTCTATTCCTATTTTCTATAGGGCAGTTCCATGCAACACAGGACTTACAGGGTTTGGGACTCTGTTAACAGCACTATAATTGTATTTAATAGTGACAAGAATTTTTTATGATCTTCTTTAGCTTTAGGCGCATCCATACAACTAATATTTATTGAATGTCTGCCAGTGTCCTAAGTACTGGGATTACATAGGTGAATAAGAGAAACCAACTCCCTACCCTCCTATAGCTTACTGTCTTGTGAGAGAGAACAGACAATACACACATAAATAAAATAATTTTAGATAACCATAAGCAAATGGAAATAGGAATGTGTTATAGAGAATGCCAGGGGGATGGAGAGGTACTTCAGCACATGAGAAGTTTCAAGGAAAGTCTCGTTAAGAAGATAACATTTGCACTGAGATCAAATGATAAGGAGGTATATTAGTTGTTGTACCAAATTACTGCAAGCTTGATGGCTTAAAACAATACAAATTTATTATCTAATGATTATGGAGGTCAGAAGTCCAATATGGATCTCACTGGGCTAAAAGCAGAGTGTTGGTAGGGCTACGTCCCTTCTGGAGGCTCTAGGGAGGAATTTGTGTCCTTGCCTTTTCTAGCTTCTAGGGGCTGCCCACATTTCTGGGTTCATGGCCCTGTTCCTTCATCTTCAAAGGCAGGAACATCAGGCCAGGTTCTTCTCATGCTGCCATTTTTCCGGTTCTTTCTCTCCTGCCTCCCCCTTCCACTTATATGGACCCTTGTGATTGCATTGGGCCCACCTAGATAATCCAGGATACTCTCCCTATCTCAGAGTCAGCGCATTAGCAACCTTAATTCCATCTGCAGTCTTAATTCCCCTTTACCGTGTAACCTAACATATTCACAGGTTCTAGACATTGTTTGGCGTAGTGGTTAAGTGCTACAGCTGCTAACCCAAGGGTCGGCAGTTCAAATCCGCCAGGTGATCCTTGGAAACTCTACGGGGCAGTTCTACTCTGTCCCATAGGGTCGCTGTGAGTCAGAATTGACTCGACGGCACTGGGTTTAGACATTGTTTGGGGCCATTGTTGCATAACACAGGAGGAAACCCTCTTAGAGATCTGGGGGAAAATATTCCAAACAGAAGGAACACCAAGGGCAAAAACTCCCATGTATCAGCAAGTGGTGTCCTCTGAGACTGTTTTTTTAGTCTCTCACTCTCTACATCTCCAATGCAAGGATACTGGGGATGAAGGCAGCCAGTTAGCTAGCCTTAGAGTTTTGCTGTTTAACAGTTTCGAGCTCACTACCTGGTGTGTAGATATCCCCAGGGTATGCAGTTACCCCCATGGGATGTGTTTCATGGGATCTCCTGCCACAGGATATCTACCTACTGCCTATCATAAATGTCTGATATATTATCTTTAGAGATTCCTTAAAATTCTTATTAATCAAGAATTTTCTAATAACATGGAAAAATAATTGTGAGTGATCGTTGCTAAACTTTGTGTCCAATTTCTTGCCAAAGGCCTGTGGAGATGACACAGGATGGCTGTTGAGACCGTGGGTGGGGTACAATGATGCTGAGACACCAGGAGTGGGGAGCATCAGCCTTGCCTTACCCAACACCATAAGGCTTACAGTGTCTGCTGTGGCAGACATTACAGTACAGTACAATACTTGGTTCAGGAATGGCCCCCTTCCATCATTTATTTTAAAAAAGGATTAATTTCCGTTCCAAAAATATCCTCCAATTCACTTAAATTAAGGAACATTCCTTCTTTGGCATTCTTCCCCTGGCTACATTAGCAAAGGAGGGCTCACAGAGTTATGGTCCCTGGCTTTGGCCCCTATCTGACTGACAGTGCTGATGAGACACCCTGCCTCAACCCTTGGAGAATTAGAAGGGGGCTGGGTATGGTAGTAATAACTTAAAGTCTTTCAGAACACAGAGCCTTCCCTGTAATAATTTATCATGCTCTCCAGTGCTCAGGAAAGAGAAATAGCTCACTGCATCCCCCCACCCCCCCACCTTGCATTTGTGCATTGAGTGATAGAAAACGATCAATAATGTTTATGGATTCGAACTGCCAACCTTTTGGTTAGCAGCCGTAGCTCTTTACAGCTATGCCGCCAGGGTTTCCAATAATGTTTGTATGGACCAAAAAAAAAAACTTGTGTGGCTTTCATCAGGACAGGGACATTTGGCGGAACAGGAAGTAAAGGATTTCATTGTTTCATGGCTGGGATCGCATCTTCAATATGCAGGTGGAATGGGTACCTGGTGAAATGTGAATACCCTGGAAAGGGCGCTGGCATTTCTGTGTGCAAAATGGGAATGGCTTCAACAGAAAACAGTGCTGCTGTTCTCCAGCCAGAGCCTTTTGCTAGGTCCTTGGAAACCATTTCTCCAGGACTTATCCTGAGGGGCAGCATCAGGTGAGAGTGTCTTGTGGGCTCCCTGATAGTTATTGGACAGCTGAGGCCCTGGCCTGGGCCCTGGGTCCTTGCATCACAATACTCCCCAGCATAGAGTGATCAACCAACAAAAACCTTCCTCCTTTGCACATTCCATTATATGACTTATTGTGTGTTTCATCAGAATGGAGGAAAGTGAGAGTCAGAGGCAGTGCTGAGCAGAGCTACACTGGAGCTTGAGGCAAAAGGAATGATCACTAATACTGATGCTGTCTTTATTTAAAAATCTGATACCTTGTTCATTACAGAATTTTTGCATTAAATTTGATTTTTAAAATGTTGCATTAAAATATCATTTATTGGAATTACTAAGCTTTTTGGTGCCCCCTTAAATTTTGCTCCAGTGGTGAATGCCTCCTTCACCGCAGCCTGGACCATGGGAGGTGGTGAACCCAAATGATGATTTTACTTACAAAGTGGTATACAGGATCTGGGTTTCTCTACCTGGATTTTCATGGTGCTTCTGGGAGCCAGGCACTGAAATGGGGCTGGCAGAGCAGTGGGGCCTCTGGGTAGGATTTGAGAAACCTTATGAAAGTCTTCCTTTGACAGCTAAAAAAAAGTATCTCCCCTACCCCTGTTGCCTTAAGTTCAACCTTTACAAATTAATTTATATGACTTAAACATTCTCTCAAACGGGCTGAGTTGGAAAATGCAAACCCTGCTTGTCAGAGGGTACAGCAATAGAGTTCCTAATATTGTACTTGTATGTGATTGAGTTTCTCAGGCATTTTCTTAGGGAGCAAGACAGAATGGAAGACATGATGACACTGATTTGTTGGAGGTGATGGCATGGTGATGATGATGGTGGTGGGTATGGGGGCTTTTGAAAGGGATGCAGAAAGGGAAAGAGGGACTTCTATGAGAAATTTCTCCCACTTCACAATTTTTCCAAAGACTAGATCGAATTAGAGAGGTCACAATTCTCCCAGGAGTCATTCCTGTCCTTTCTTGGGGCTGCTGAGCTAACCATCCTGCCACTGCCTCACCCCCAGCCCTCACCAGACCTTTATTATCCATCACTGGACATCTTTTCCTCATATTAAATAGAATAGAAAGCAAAAAGGGGATGAACCCTTAGTAGTCATATTGTTGAAGATCCTTTTCTAAATGCTAACACTGAGAGTCAGAAGAGGTTTAGCGCCAAGATCACATAAGACAGCACCAATAGAACCAGAATTCTGGGCTCTGGACTTAGAATGTGTCCCTTCAACCATTGGTGCTGGGGATGTTATGGTGACTGTTATGGATTAAATCGTGTCCTCCAAAAAGATGTTGAAGTCCTGACCCTGGGTACCTGTGAATGTGGCCTTGTTGGATAATAGGGTCTTTGAAGATATTATCATTAACATGAGGTAATACTAGGGTAGGGTAGATCCTAATCCAGTATGAGTGATATCCTTATAAAAGAGGACAAGAGACACTGAGACACGCACAGAGAAAAGAAGGCCAAGTGAAGATGGAGGCAGAGCTGTGGCTGCAAGCCAAGGAATGCTTTGCATCTTAGGTTGGCACTCTTTTTGGAAGGCATAGAGTGACCTGGTATTATAGAAAAGCTTTGTAGGGTTAGTTAACGAGGCATAAAGTTTACAGCATCTTTACAGAATTTCAGAGTTGGAAGCAACATTAGTAAACATTATTCAATCCAAGAGCTACATTTTATAGATGTGGAATTTGAGGCCAAGAGAAGACAGATGACTTGCTCAAGGTTACACACCAAGTTGGGGTCAGGGACAGGAACAGAAGTGTGTTGATTCCTGGCTGCCTCAGCTGTGAGAGTGAGTGTAAACCTAAGATTTGATAATACCCAAACCAAACGAAACCCATTGCCGTTGAGTCAATTTCAACTCATAGCGACCCTATAGGGCAGGGTAGGACTGCCCCATAGGGTTTCCAAGAAGCGGCGGGTAGATTCAAACTGCTGATCTTTTGGTTAGTAGCCTTAGCTCTTAACCGCTGGGGACACTTAAGCCCAAAGTCCATTCACAGATACTTGAGTTCCAGTTTAAGCAAACGGACTGATTTGTTTAACCAGATTTATCAACACAGAATAAAATGAGTTGAGAAGTTTGTTGCTAGTGCAAATTTTCATTTCTCTTTTACTTTAATCTGTTTAATTATTTGAGAATTTTTAGAATTTACTCTGAAATAAATGGATAAATACATATTTTCTGGTGTAAGACTGGAAATTTCGTACACATTAGTATCTTTGGGTAATTTATGCACCGTCATTATGTCTTTCATAGTAAATCAGTTTGGCTCAAGCAGAAAAACCTGGCTATATTTTCTTTTCTTTTCTTTTCTTTGCAAGATGGAAGGACTTTAAATTTTATTGCAGGATGTAATATGTTTTCTCGAAAAAGATGTTGCCTTAAATTCTTTTTTTTAAGTATAATTTTATTTATTTTGTTGTTGCAGTTACGAATATACACAGCAAAACATATATCAATTCAACAGTTTCTACATGTATTATTTAGTGACATTGATTAAATTCTTCGAGTTGTGTAACCATTCTCACCCTCCTTTTCTGAATTGTTCTTCCTCTATTAACATAAACTCACTGTCCCCTAAGGTTCCTGTCTAATCTTTCGTGTAGCTGTTGTCAGTTTGATCCCATACAGATAGTTCTTAAAAGAGCATAATACTCAAGGCAGACATTTTTTATTGTTTAAGCTAATCTATGGTTTTAAGAAGACTTCAGGGGATTTTTTTGTTGTTGTACTTTAGGTGAAGGTTCACGGAGCAAATTAGTTTCTCATTAAACAATTAATTCACATATTGTTTTTTGACATTGGTTACCAACCTCATGACATGTCAACACTCTCCCCTGCTCAGATTTGGGTTCCCCGTTACCAGTTTTCCTGTCCCCTCCTGCTTCTTGTCCTTGCCTTCAGAGGATATTTTTGGTTTAAGATTTAAAAATTATCTCTGGGCAGTTGTTTCAGGGGTTCATCCAAACTTCATGGCTCCAAGAAGTCTGGAGTCCATGAGAATTTGACAGTCTCTTCTGAATTTCCCCTCTTTTGATCAGGAACTTTCTACAGAACCTTTGATCAAAGTGTTCAGTAATAGTATCCAGGCATTATCAGTTCTTCTGGTCTCATGGCAAAGGAGGCAGTTGTTCATGGAGGCAATTAGCTACACATTCTGTACCTCTTCCTGTTCTTGAGTTCTTTTTTCCTCTGTTGTTCTAGGCAAATAGAGACCAATTGTTGTGCCTTGGATGGCCACTTGCAAGCTTTTAGGATCCCAGGCACTATGCATCAAACTAGGAGGTGGAACAGAGGTGCTAAACATGTTATTAGGCCAATTAACTAGAATGTTGCATGAAACTCTAACCCTAAACTTCCAAACCAAGGAACCAAATCCCATGAGGTTTTTGGTTGCATATAATCAGCCTCAGCAGCTACTCTTTCTTTTTTTGTCATTGTTGTAAATATATCTATCACACAACTTTTACTAGTTCAACTCTTTGCAGGTGTACAACTTATTGACAGCAATTATGATAATTGGCTGTGCAACCCCACCCTTAATCAACAAAGTATTGTTACAGAAATATGTTTTCTTTTGAGCATATCCATTGCCCTAGAGAACCAGTTGTCTCATCAAATCAGGAAAAAATATGAGAAGCCTATGGACTAATGTATTTTAGTAAAAAGCCTATGGTGGAACTATGTAAATATTGATATGTAGATTAGACAGTTTGGGAATACGGTTACTGAATTCCCCCATGTGTCTGTCAGTTTGTCATACTGTGGGGGCTTGCATGTTGCTGTGATGCTTGAAGCTATGCCACCACTATTCAAATACCAGCAGGGTCACCTAGAGTAGACAAGTTAATGCTGAGCTTCCAGACTAAAACAGAATAGAAAGAAGGACCTGGCAGTCTACTTCTAGAAAAAAAAAAAAATTAGCCAATGAAAACCTTATCAATACAGTGGAGCATTGTCTGCTGTAGTGCCGGAAGATGAGCCCCTCAGGTTGGAAAGCACGCAAAATATGGCAGGCGAAGAGCTGCCTACTCAAAGTAGAGTCAACCTTAATGACGTGGATAGAGTCAAGCTTTTGGGACCTTCATTTGCTGATGTGGTATGACTCAAAATGAGAAGAAACAGCTGCAAACATCCATTAATTATCAGAACATGGAGTGTACAAAGTATGAATCTAGGAAAACTGGAAATCACAAAAAATGAAATGGAACACATAAACGTCAATATCCTAGGCATTAGTGAGCTAAAATGCACTGGCATTGGTCATTTTGAATCAGACACTCACATGACCTACTATACTTGGAATGACAACTTCAAGAGGAATGGCATTGGATTTATCATCAAAAAGAGCATTTCAAGATCTACTCTGAAGTACAACACTGTTAGTGATAGGATAATATCCATACACCTACAAGGAAGACCAGTTAATGCGACTGTTGTTCAAATATATGCACCAAACACTAAAGCCAAAGATGAAGAAATTAAAGGTTTTTACCAGCTTCTGAAGTCTGAAATTGATCTAGCATGCAATCAAGATGCATTGATAATTACTGGTGATTAGAATTCGGAAGCTGGAAACAAAGAAGAAGTATCGGTAGTTGGAAAATATGGCCTTGGTAGTAGAAATGATGCCAGCAATCACATGATAGAATTTAGCAAGACCAACGACTTTTTTCATTGCAAATATCTTTTCTCACCAAAATGAATGGAGACTATATATGTGGACCTTGCCAGATGGAATACAAAGGAATCAAATCGACTACATCAGTAGAAAGAGAAGATGGAAAAGCTCAATATCGTCAGTCAGAACAAAGCCAAGGGCCAACTTCAGAACAGACCATTAATTGCTTATGTGCAGTTCAAGTTGAAGCTGAAGAACAAGTCCATAGAGCCAAAATACAACCTTGAGTATATCCCACCTGAATTTAGAGACCGTCAAGAATAGATTTGATGCATCGAACGCTAATGAACAAAGGCCAGATGAGTTGTGAAATTACATCAAGGACATCATACATGAAGAAATCAAGAGGTCATTAAAAATACAGGAAAGAAAGAAAAGACCAAAATAGATGCCAGAAGAGACTCTGAAAGTTGCTCTTGAATGTACAGTAGTTAAAGCAAATGGAGGAAATGATGAAGTAAGAGAGCTGAACAGAAGATTTCAAAGGGTAGCTCGAGAAGACAAAGTGAAGTATTATAATGAAATGTGCAGAGACCTGGGGTAGAAAACCAAAAGAGAAGAACATGCTCAGCATTTCTCAAGCTAAACGAACTGAAGACAAATTTCAAGCCTTGAGTTGCAATACTAACAGATTCTACAGGCAAAATACTGAATGATGCAGGAAGCATCAAAAGAAGATGGAATACACAGAGTAACTGTACCAAAAATAATTGGCTGACATTCAGTTATTTCGGGAGGTAGCTTATGATCAAGAACCAATAGTACTGAAGGAAGAAGTCCAAGCTGTACTGAAGGCATTGGCAAAAAACAGGGCTCCAGGAATTGACGGAATACCAATTGAGATGTTTCAATAAACAGATGCAGCACTGAAGGTGCCCACTGGTCTAAGCCAAAAAACTTGGAAGACAGCCACCTGGCCAACCAACTGGGAGAGATCATGTTTGTGCCTATTCCCAAGAAAGGTAATCCAACTGAATGAGGAAATTATTGAACAATATCATTAATATCACATGCAAGTAAAATTTTGCTGGTCATTCAAAGGTGGTTGCAATAGTACATTGACAGGGAACAGCCAGAAATTCAAGCTGAATTCAGAAGAGGACATGGAGCCAGGGATATCATTGCTGATGACAGATGGATTCTGGCTGAAAGCAGAGAATACCAGAAGGATGTTCACCTGTGTTTTATTGACTGTGCAAAGGTATTCGACTGTGTAGATCATAACAAATTATGGATAACATTATGAAGAATGGGAATTCCAGAACACTTAATTGTGCTCATGAGGAACCTGTATATAGATCAAGAGGCAGTCGTTTGAACAGAACAAGAGGATACTGTGTGGTTTTAAGTCAGGAAAGGTGTGCATCAGGGTTGTATCCTTTCACCATACCTATTCAATCTGTATGCTGAGCAAATAATCCAAGAAGCTGGACTATATGAAAAAAAATGGGGCATCAGAATTGGAGGAAGATTCATTAACAACCTGCATTATGCAGATGACACAACCTTGCTTGCTGAAAATGAAGAGGGTTTGAAGCACTTACTGATGAAGATCAAAGACCACAGCCTTCAGTATGGATTACACTTCAACGTAAAGAAAACGAAAATCCTCACAACTGGACCAATAAGCAACATCATGTTAAATGGAGAAAAGATTAAAGTTGTCAAATATTTCATTTTACTTATATCCACAGTCAACACCCATGAAAGCAGCAGTCAGGAAATCAAAAGACGTGTTGCATTGGGTAAACCTGCTACAAAGGACCTCTTTAAAGTGTTGAAGAGCAAAGATGTCACCTCGAAGACTAAGGTGCACCTGACCCAAGCCATGGTATTTTCAATTGCATCATATGCATGTGAAAGCTGGACAATGAATAAGGAAGACCGAAGAAGAATTGACACCTTTAAATTGTGGTGTTGGCGAAGAATATCAAATATACCATGGACTGCCAAAAGAATAAAGAAATCTGTCTAGGAAGAAGTCTTCAACTCACATACTTTGGACATGTTATCATGTGGGACTAGTGTCTGGAGAAGGACATAATGCTTGGTTAAATAGAGGTTCAGTGAAAGAGAGGAAAACCCTCAATGAGGTGGATTGACACAGTGGCTGCAAAAGTGAGCTCAAGCATAACAGTGATTGTGAGGATGGTGCAGGATCAGGCAGGGTTTTGTTCTGTTGTACATAGGGTCGCTATGAGTTGGAACCAACTCTACAGCACCTAACAACGAAAACATTACTGAATTCAAGCTTAATAATTCATAGAACATAATTATCACATTTTTGGTCTCTAGTTTCACTTAGAGAACTTTTCATCATAGTTATATATTGATATCCTTAGAACACAATCTTACGATTAGGTTTACAGTCACACTTCCAAAATTCCCCAGTGTTTGCTTGTGGGATAGCTATATAAAAAGCATTATAATAAACATCTTTCATGCAGGATTTTCCATGTTTTCTCTAATTTCCTTGGTGTAGATTTCCATATATAGAACTGTTAAATCAATTTCTGATCACTAAGCAGAATTCCCGTTTGGGTACCTCGGTACATGGGATTTGATACCTCCCCTTCCTATGAGTCAAAATCGACTCGACGGCACTGGACTGGTCTTGGGCCTTCCCCAAAGACAAGGGTCATAGTTCTCTCTGATAATATCCTAATATACAGCAGGCTAGCAACCTTTTCATTTTCTTTCCACTTCCTCTCTCAGTGGGCTCTTTGATGGAAGACTTTTGGCTTTTTCCTTCAAAAAGTATAATCTCTGTACAGTTTGGAACACTCCATTTAATTAGATGGAGGAAGGGCTAGACTTAAAAAAATAGTGTCTTGCTCACATACCATTTGATCCAAAAGTGATATTTTAACCTAAGCTTTGAAATATAATTTTTCAGTAACAGTTATCCTAGGGGAAATGAAAACTTTGAAAAAATGCATTTTGGCTACATGACATACTGCTTAATTTCAGAATTTAATAATAAGCTCTCAGCTATGAATCTAGTAATAGCCCAGAACTTACATATGAATTTAAAATCAAACTAAAACTACTCATTTCATCTCCGTTAGGTTTTTTGTTTGTATGTGTGTGTTTCAGAGGCAATAGCATTACATTTTCAAAGAGAATAACAATTTGTTTGAAATATAGTTAATCTTCTCAGATTATTTTAGAATATATTATAAAATGAAACTTCTATTTTATAATTAAATTTTGAGAGCTGGCCATCATTGCCATAATGAAAATAACTCAAATACCAAACTAGAAGTAAGGTAGTAAATCTACTGCTGTTGAGTCGATTCCCACTCATAGTAACCCTATAGTGTTTCCAAGGAGTGCCTGGTGGATTTGAACTGATGGTCTTTTGGTTAGCAGCTGAACTCTTAACCACTACACCACCAGGGTTTCCAAGAAAGATAGTCAAGAGAGTAATGGTGGTAATACATTTACCATAAAAGGAGGTCTTAAAAACATGTAAGAAAATTTCTGAAACTCCAAGAAATTAATAAACGAAGGGCAATAGTGAATGTATAATTCATTAAAGAAGAATTATAATTTATAAACATAATGAAAATGCCCAGCCTCACTCATAATAGTATAAAAGCAAAATAAACAGTTCTGAAATTCATAGCAGCTTTATTCAGAAAAGCCAAAAACTGGACACAGCCCACGTGTCCATCAAGAAGGTGAATAACTATGGTATATTCATGCAATGGAATACTAAAAAACAAACAAATGAAAACCCAAACTAGTTGCTATTACATTGATTTGACTCATGGTGACCCCAAGTGTGTCAGAGTAGAACTATGCTCCATAGGTTATTCATTGGCTGATTTTTTGGAATTAAATTGCCAGGGCTTTCTTCTGAGGTGCCTCTGGGTGGACTCAAACCACTAACATATCAGTCAGCAGCGACCTTTCAGGCCAGGAACTCAGCAATGAAAAGGAAAACAAAAGCCTACTGGTACACAAAACAACACGAACGAATCTCAGAAGCGTGCTGAGTGAAAGAAGCCTTATGCCAAGGAGTGCATACTATATGATTCCATTTATGTGAAATTCTGAAATTGGCTGAAGTAAACTATGATTTAAAAAATTGGCAATAGTAGTTACCTCTGGGTGGGTTCAGAATTTTATGAAAAAGGGAACGTGATAAAAGTTTGTGTTTCATAGGTGTTTCCATTTGCCAAAACTCATTAAAATGGTACACTTAAGATTTATGCATTTCCTTGTATATAAATTTCACCTAAAAGAAACAGTAAACAAATATTGAACTCAGTTTAATGATGCGTATACTATAGTGTGTAGGGGTAAAGTGTATTATTGTTATATGCAAACTTACTCTGAGATCTGTTAAAAATAATACACATTGCTGGATGGACAGAGAAATGGAGAGATATCTACATATATGTTAAATATAGCAAAATGTTAAAGTGTAGCATTCAGGTGGTGGGTACGTGGGCATTCACTTTTAAATTCTTTCAACTTTTCTGTATGTTTAAATTTTTATCAGTAAAATGCCGAGCAAAACAATTCTGAAATGCGATGTTGTTGATAGGTGCCACTGAGGTGGATCCAACTAGTAACAGCCTCATGCACAACGGAACAATATACCACCTGGCCCTGCGCCATCCTCACAATCGTTGTTATGTCACAATTGTTGTTATGCTCAAGCATGTTGTTGCAGCCACTGTATCAATCCATCTCACCGAGGGCCATCCTCTCTTTTTGCTGACTCTCTGCTTTACCAAGCATGAGGTATTTCTCCAGGAACTGGTCCTGCCTGATAATATGCCCAAAATACATGAGATGAAGTCTCACCAACCATTGTTGCTTCTAAGGAGCATTCTGGCTATACTTCTTCCAAGACAGATTTCTTCATTCTTCTGGCCAAAAACCAACTAAATCCACTACCATCGAGTCCCTTCCAACTCATAGCGACCCTATAGAACAGAGTAGAACTGCCCCATAGAGTTTCCAAGGAGCGCCTGGCAGATTCAAACTGCTGACCTCTTGGTTAGCGGCCATAGCACTTAACCACTACACCGCCACCAGGGTTTCCATTCTTTTGGCAGTCCATGGTATATTCAGTATTCTTTTCCAACACCACAATTCAAAGGCATGAATTCTTCTGTCTTCCTTATTTATCATCCAGCTTTCCCATATATATGAGGCAATTGAAAACACCATGGCTTGGGTCAGGAGCACGTTAGTCTTCAAGGTGACATCTTTGCTTTTTAATACCTTGAAGAGGTCTTTTGTAGCAGATTTCCCAACGCAATACATTGTTTGATTTCTTGACTGCTGCTTCCATGAGTGCTGATTATGGATCCGTGTAAAATGAAATCCTTGACAACTTCAGTCTTTTCTCCGTTGCTGAAGATCACTCAAAAGTGGCTGCAGCAGTATATTGACAGGGAACTGCCAGAAATTCAACAGGGAACTGCCAGATATTGCTTATTGGTCCTGTTGTGAGGATTTTTGTTTTCTTTATGTTTAGGTGTAATCCATACGGAAGGCTGTGGTCTTTGATCTTCACTGGTAAGTGCTTCAATCAGCAAGCAAGGTTGTGCCATCTGGATAATGCAGGTTGTTAACGAATATTCCTCCAATCCTGATACCATGTTCTTCTTCATATGCTCCAGTTTCTCAGATTTGCTCAGCATACAGACTGAATAAGTATGGTGAAAGGATACAACCCTGATGCATACCTTTTTTCACTTTAAACCATTCAGTATCCCCTTATTCTGCTCAAATGACTGCCTCCTGGTCTATGTACAGGTTCCTCATGAGCACAATCAAGTGTTCTGGAATTCCCATTCTTTGCAATGTTATCCATAGTTTGTTATGATCCACACAATCAAATGCCTTTGTATAGTCAATAAAACACAGGTAAACATCTTTCTAGAATTCCCTGCTTTCAGCCAGGATCAATCTGACCTCAGGAGCAATATCTCTGGTTCTGCATCCTCTTCTGAATTCAGCCTGAATTTCTGGCAGTTCCCTGTCAATATACTGCTGCAGCCACTTTGGAGTGATCTTCAGCAAAAGTTTACTTGCATGTGATGTTAATGATATTGTTCAATAATTTCCTCATTCAGTTAGATTACCTTTCCTGGGAATAGGCATAAATATGGATCTCTTCCAGTCGCTTGGCCAGGTAGCTGTCTTCCAGATTTCTTGGCATAGACCAGTGAGCATATCCAGTGCTGCATCTGTTTTTTGTTGAAACATCTCAGTGGGTATTCCGTCAATTCCTGGAGCCTTGTTTTTTACCAATGCCCTCAGCGCAGCTTGGACCTCTTCCTTCAGTACCGCTGGTTCCTGATCATATGCTACCTCCTGAAATGGCTGAACATCAACTAATTCTTTTAGCTTCTGTGTATCCTTTCCATTTTCTTTTAATGTTGACTGCATCATTTAATATTTTTCCCATTGATTCCCTCAGTATTGCAGCTCAAGACTTGAATTTTTTCTTCGGTTCTTTCAGCTTGAGAAATGCCAAGCGTGTTCTTTCTTTTTGCTTTTCTGTCTCCTAGTCTTTGCACGTGCCGTTATAATACTTTGTATTCTCTAGCTGCCCTTTGAAATCTTCTGTTCAGCTCTTTTACTTCATCATTTCTTCCTTTTGCTTTAGCTACTCTCCATTCAGGAGCAAGTTTCAGAGTCTCTGCTGACATCCATTTTGGACTTTTCTTTCCTTCCTGTTTAAATGACCTTTTGCTTTCTTTATGTACGATGCTCTTGATGTCATTTTACAACTCCTCTGGTCTGCAGTCATTAGTGTTCAATGCATCAAATCTGTTCTTGATTTGGTCTCTAAATTCAGGTGGGATATACTCAAGGTCATCCTTTGGCTCTCTGGACTTGTTCTAATTTTCTTCAGTTTCAGCTTGAACTTGCATATGAGCAATTGATGGTCTGTTCTGCAGTTGGCCACTGGCCTTGTTCTGACTGACGATATTGAGGGTTTCCATTGTCTCTTTCCACAGATGCAGCCGCTTTGATTCCTGTGTATCCCATCTGGTGAGGTCCACATGTATAGTCGCCATTTATGTTGTTGAAAAAAGGTATTTGCAATAAAGCTCTTGGTCTTGCAAAATCCTATTACGTGATCTCCTGCATACTTTCTATCACCAAGGCCATATTTTCTGACTACCAATTGTTCTTTGTTTCCAACTTTTGCATTCCCATCACCAGTAATTATTAATGCATCCTGATTACATGTTAGATCAATTTCAGACTACAGAAGTTGGTAAAAAATCTTCAATTTCCTCATCTTTGGCTGTAGTGGTTGATGCATAGATTTGAATAATAGACCTATTAACTGCTCTTTGTTATACACGTATGAATATTATCCTATCACTGACAGCATTATACTTCAGGACAGATTTCGCAATGTTCTTTTTGACTATGAACTCACTGCCATTCCTCTTCAATTTGTCATTCCCAGAATAGTAGACCATATCATTGTCTGATTGAAAATGGCCAGTACCAGTCCATTTCAGCTCACTAATGCCTAGGATATTGATATTTATTTGTTCCATTTTCTTTTTGACAATTTCCAATTTTCCTAGATTCATATACATTCCATGTTCCAATTATTAATGGATGTTTGCAGCTGTTTTTTCTTATTTTGAGTTATGCCACACCAGCAAATGAAGGTCCTGAAAGCTTGATTCCATCCACATTGTTAAGATTGACTCTACTTTGAGGAGGCAGCTCTTCTCTAGTCATCTTTTGAGTGCCTTCCAACCTGAGGGGCTCATCTTCTGAAATGCTGTATTTGCTATCAAATAAGCAAAAATGTTAAAAATTATAATATGTAATAATAGCCATAATTTTGTAGAAACTGGTACTCTCTTGTTCACAGGTGTATAAATTGATGTATTTATATTTCTAAACAATTCGGCAATTTGTATCAAAAGACAACATGGCCTACATTATATAATAATTCTACTTATGGAAATCTACACCAAGAAAATGACCTCAAACATGGAAAATCCTGTATGAAGGAAGATGTCCAATTATAACATTTATATAGCAGTAAGTTGGAAATCCTGGTGGCGTAATAGTTAAGTGCTACAGCTGCTAACCAAGAAGTTGGCAGTTCAAATCCACCAGGTGCTCCTTAGAAACTCTATGGGGCAGTTCTACTCTGTCCTATAGGGTCGCTATGAGTCGGAATCAACTCGATGGCAGTGGGTGGGTGCTGGGGTTAAGTTGGAAATCTAACTGTCCAACAGCAAATCAACAGATAAGTTTGTATCTCTTGGAGGCATGGTGGTGGCACAGTGGTTAAGAGCTTGGCTGCTAACCAAAGGGTGGGCAGTTTGAATCCACCAGCTGCTCCTTGGAAACCCTATGGGGCAGTTCTACCCTGTCCTATAGGGTCACTATGGGTCAGAATTGACTTGATGGCAACTTTTTTTTTTGGTATCTCTTTGTTTCTAGAGAAGATTGAGGTGGCTGGCAATAAAATTAGGTCTCTAAGTGGTACAAATGGTTTGTGTTGACTGCTAACCAGAGGGTTGGCAATGCAGCTGGGAGAAAGACCTGGCAGTATACTTCTGTAAGATTATAACCATTGAAAACCTTACAGAGTGCAGTTCTATTCTGAAACACGTGGAGCTTCCATGAGTCATAACTGATGGAGGGTTTTTGGTTTGATGATAAACTTAGACACAATGAATAGTAAAACAGACAGAAATAATGTCTGATGAGGAAAGTGAAACATGTACATCTACTCTTAAAATACCACATGGAGTTACAAAGGCTAGCTATGAAGACTATGCAGTTTCACTGAAAATGTTATATATTAGATGAAAAGCAGGCAACAAATGTGTAGGTATACTGTAATTATAGCTGTGTAGAAGTGTTATGGAAACCCTGGTGGTATAGTGGTTAAGTGCTACAGCTGCTAACCAAAGGGTCAGCGGTTCGATTCCGCCAGGCACTCCTTGGAAACTCTATGGGGTAGTTCTACTCTGTCCTACAGGGTAGCTATGAGGCAGAATTGACTCGACAGCACTGGGTTTGGTTTGGTTTTTTGGAGAAGTGTTACATTTCTGAGGCTGTTCCTAGTGGATGCTGTAGTGCACTTCCCACACCCTGCTTTCAGGACTAAGGCATGCATTTCTCCAGCTCCCTGGAGTAGTGGTAGCTAATGGCTGTCAGATAAGTCACTCACTGAGAATTGATCTCAGACTGAGGAAGTTGCCTTGGTCAAGATCTGAATTCCTTCTTGGGACTCACTGTTGTAATGCATTGTCATGGGAAGTACTGGCTGTATACTTTGTAGAGTCCAAGGCAAAATGAAAACGTGAGCTTTTTGCTAAAAAAGCACTAAGAATTTCAAGACAGTGACAGGCAAGCATTAAACCAAGCATAGAGCTCTCCTGAGTGTGGAACCCTGTGTGATTGCATAGGTTGTATGCCTATGAAATTGGCCCTAATCCAGGGAGGTCTAAAGGCCCAGGCTCTTTGCCTGAGGTGGGACAACTCTAGAGCTCCCTGTGGAATAGGTCAAGGACTTTCTTGTGCAGTTCAACTTCTCACTCTGCCCAACCCCACTTCCTTCACTCCCCTACAGGTGTTGATCACGAGGGCACTCCCCAATCAACTTTCTGCACACAAATTTCCAACTCTGAGTCTGTTTCCCAGAGAACCTGACATAGTACACTGTTGTTAAAGAAAACAGACCATTTTTCTCCTTTCTAAATTTTAGTAGTATGTTTACATGACATTTATAATAAAAATAATTTCCAATTAAAAAACACATTAGGAGTTCTGCTTCTGCTTAGGATGTAGAAAATGACAAAAGTATGTCACATTCACCCTAAGAGTGAAAAAAAGCTGAATAATCTACAAAATCATAATTTTTTGAGCCCACCGGAGAGCAAAAGTCCCAAAGCAAATCAGGTGTACTGAATCAAAAGGGTGATGAGGCCTTCCAAGGACAGGAAAATTATGAATTGTTTCACCTTCGGCAGAGGAGTAGGGAGAAGGGGTAGTGTTGGAAAAAGCTGGAGCCTGGGCTGGAACTAGGATAAGGTAAGTGAGGCATTCTCTCCCTGTGCAAACTTCAAGGAGATGCCCAAAGTCTCAGAAATCGAGATAAATTATATTTTAATGCAATATATATTTTTTAAATTATACAAAAATTCACAATGAACACAATATTAACATTTCAAATGAATTCATGACCAGACCCAGCCCTGGCTCACTGGCCTTACCCTAACCCTGGCCCTAAGTAGTCCTGTCTTTAAAATGTAGGTATTTTATTCCTCATGGATGTTTTGCATTCATTTTTATTAAAAAAAAAAAAAAAAAAATTCCACTGAAATAGTTACCTTGATTACTGAGGTTTTTGGTGCCCCTGTAAGCTTTGCACTGGAGGCAAGTGCCTGACTCTCCTCACCCTAGTTCCAGCCTTGCAGGAAGATACCTGTATCTGGAAATTGGTTTTGTTCACCAAATAAAATAAGGCGAGTTTTTGCCCTAGCAGTTAGCTTTCCCAGTGAAGGAGAGATCAAATAGAAAACACAGATGTAGATCTGCTGAATCTTCTTGAAATTTACTCTTGGCAACAAAACTGTTTTGATTTACTAGACCTAAACCTAATTTATCCACGCACATTTCCCCACCGCTTGCTGCGCATAAACTATACATGGCCCGCTAGCCTGTGACAGGGTAGGTTTTACTTTGGGGGTCTAAGGAAGAACTGGACAGTCAACACAGGTGAATTTTAGATTGAGCAGGCTTCTGAGGAAGAAATCAACTCCTGTATCACTTTCTGGGAAGCATTTACTGAGCACAAACATTTAGAAAGACTCGGTCTTTCTGGGCCCAGGCCGCAGGCCGGACAAGCAAGGTATCAGAACAGCACCCCCTATCTGTGGCGAAGGAATCCGAGCTCCTGGGAACTGACCTTAGGCAGACTGGTTGACCTCAGCATGCATCCGAATCCTAGGCTCAACCCTGGGCTCTGCACGTCCTAGGGTGTCGGGACCGTCGGCTCAGCCCGAAAGCAGACTGAGTCTTTCGGGCTGACCCCACGGTGGGCCCCTATTCTGGCCGGCCGCGCCTCCTTCCCAGGCGCAGACAGAGTCTGCAGAAGCGGGACTGGAGACTGAGGGGCGCGCTTCACCCTCTGATCTTAGCTTGGCGCAGGGGAGCCGAGCCTGGGAATTGTCTACTCTAGAAAGAAGTTTCATTTGCCAGAAGTGGGTCAGGGTGTGTATGCAGTACGATGGTCTGTTTATGAAATGTGAATGTCAAGGCCGTGTCGGTTCACGGTTTATGAGTGGGTGCTCTGTAGAGTCCTTTTAGGGTCACAATGAAGTAGCGAGTTGATGTCTCAGAGGGGGCGAGCCCCGTGGGGTGTGAATTTCGAATACCGTGGGCCTAGGTGAGTCGTGAGTAAACTGTGAGAAAGGGACTTAGAAACCTCAGGGCCTGCAGCGCTGATGGGCTGGGGTGCCTCCGCTCTTTAGCCCAGGATAGGGTGATGGCGGTAGTAGGCGGAGCAGAGGTGAGCTAGTCAGGATTGGCAGTCCCCAGCAGGGGCCTATCTATGGAAAATAGCGCCTATGGCAATTAGTTTTAAATTGCTCAATGATCTCTCATAGCTGTCAATGGAAGCCAGGGATGGCCAATAGAAATTGCTCATTAACATCCCTTCTCAAGCTTCTCCCAAGGCTGGAGCCCTACCGGCCCTCTTAGTTGCTCTGACATATGGATAGACACACAACTGTGTTGAAGGAGTGGTCTGGGTGGTTGTAGGCTGCAGAGAGGCGTGGAGGGTTGGAAAAGACTTGGAAATGGGGCCTGAAGCCTTAGGAGACTTGCAGAAACTCACTTATGAGAAGCTTAGTTTGGAAAGCTGATGGATCCCAAGGCATCCCCTAAGGATTCCTGGACAGAGGGAAAAGGGACGTTGAGGATCCCTTTGTAGGGTGAGCAGTTCAGGTAGGAAAGAAAGCAAATGTTCAGGGTGAAAAGTCTGACCAGGAATGGGATGCTTTCTTTTGGCTTCAGCTCCCAGGCATGGATATACTGGGAACCTGTGTGTGGTTGGTCTGTCTCATTAGAAGGTGAGGAAAACCCCTAATGTGCCATGCTACCTCAAAGGCTGAAGAAGGGCTGTTGCAGAGACCCCAGTTTGGGATTGACTGTGCCTGGAAATGACATCATTCTCCTCTTTCAAGAGAGGCATCATGGTTTTCCAGAAGTTCTCTCCCTTCCTGGCTCTCAGGGCCTTGGCCTTATAGAAGGCCATTAGCCTCCAGATGGCGCCATTGAGCTGAGACAGCCATGTCAGGAGCATAATCCCCTCCTACAGCTCTTGAGATCAATTTCATGCCTTTGAAGCCACACCAGGGCCTGGGTCCCGGTAAATCAGTGCCTTGAGACATTGGCCTCAGGCCTTGTCCACTTGAGAGTCAACTACATCCTCATGGTTGCTTATCCAGGGGAGGGGGCAGGCAGGGGTCTCAGGGCCTGCATTGGCTTTGCTTCCTCTCCCCAGCTCAGCCATAGAGAGAAGCCCAGACCCCACTACACTCAGTGAGAGGAAGCACGCCTCTTGGCTGCACTGGTGAAGGACTTTGTGCCAATGAAGGCCAGTGAGCTGGAGCAGGAGACAGAGGGTTCCAGGTAAGGCTCCCAGCCCTGCCCAGCACAGGTCCTCCCTTCCTTACTGTCATACCCAGAAAGACAGATCCCAGAGGTAGGAGAGAACGCATGTGGCCAGGAGCCCAGATGGCTGTCATTATTCACCACGGCCTGCAACCAGCTGTTCTGAGGTTCCATGATGACAGAGGTCCAGTTGCGGCTGGAGGGACAGTGATTAAACTACATAAAAAATTCTACTTCCAAAGACTGTTAGGAAATGAATTGGGAAGGTTTGGAATCAGTGACTCTGGGAATTGGTCTGGCCATATTGAGAAAACCCCCCAGCACTGGGTGAGTTAGAAATGCTAAAAATGCTAAGTGTAAGGCCCCGTGTATCTCAGGAGCTTTTAGAAATGTGGCCCACGTGTTTAACCTGCATGTTCTTTCACACCTGCAAGGAGCCTTCACCACACATTTGCAAGATGAAGGCGTTGCAGAGGGTGGGGCCACACAGAGCAGTGTCTGAGGTAGGTCTGGGCTCTTTAGAAATGAAGGACCCACCTGTTCTCTGTGGAGTATCTGTGGAGATATATGCATGTTGTCACGGGGCCAGAGATTACCCTTACCCACCCCATCTCCTGGTACACCCTGATCTTAGAGTAGAGACCACTCCCTGACCTGGCCCCAGCACTGCCTAGAAGAGGCATGCATCTCACCTTTATCTGAGAACCCCCTCTGCAGGGCATGAAGGACTGAGCATTATGTGGAATGTGGGGAAAGGTCACCCCTTCCCCACCCCAGCCCTTCCCCACACTGCCCTGGCCGAGTATACCTCTGAGTCTCCCAAGGGAGGATATATGAGCTGCCCGTTTCCCCCTTCCCTCTGCGGCCTGTCTAGCCTTCCCTAAAGCTACCCTCCAGGACAGGTCTTTGCACATGATACTGTCTAGCATGTCTGGAGAGCGCCAGATCTAAGCAGTGCAGTAACCTGAGTACCTGAGTGCTGAACACATACATGCAGGACCTGCACAACTACATGTTCTCTGACACTGACCTCAGGGCTGAAATGCCGATAAGAAAAAGGCATGGCCAGGCTTGGAGAGGAACCACTACTCCTACTTTGGGGTGCCCCAGGAGAAAATATTGTCAAGGATTTCAGTTTATTTGGGTCCACAATCAATACCCATGGAAGCAGCAGTCAAGAAATTAAACAGTGCGTTGTATTGGGCAAATCAGCTACAAAAGACCTCCTTAAAGTGTTAGAAAGCAAAGATGTTGCTTTAAGGACTAAACTGCACCTGACCCAAGCTGTGGTGTTTTGAGTCACCTACCTCATAATGCATATGAAAGCTGAACAATGGATAAGGAAGACCGAAGAATGGTTGATGAATTTGAATTATGGTCTTGGCAAAAAATATTGAATATACCATGGACTGCCAGGATGCTCACTAGAAGCAAAAATGGCGAGACTTTGTCTCACATACTTTGGACGTGTTATCAGGAGGGACCAGTTGTAGGAGAAGGACATCACGCTTGGTAAAGTAGAGGGTCAGCGAAAAAGAGGAAGACCCTCCACAAGATGGATTGACACAGTGGCTGCAACAGTGGGCTCAAGCATAACAACGATTGTCAGGATGGCACAGGACCCAGCAGTGTTTCGTTCTGTTATACATAAGGTCGCTATGAGTTGGAACCAACTTGACAGCACCTAACAACACAACAGGATGCCAACTGAACTCCTCCCACTCCTTCCTGATTTTCTTTCTTGCTTCCATTTATGACCTTGATGCATGTGGATTCCTCTCTGATTGCTCTTTAGGCTGGTAATGAAGACTTTGTGACAGGAGGAAAGAGAACAGAAGTCACAGGTAAGGATATAGATCAGAGAGAGAGAGAGAGAGAAAAGAGATTCTTGAGTATCAATAAGCATATTCCTTATCTGAGGAATAAAACAATTTTTCTAAAATGCCCTGAGCTGTGGTGGTCATGGAAACCCTGGTCATGTAGTGGTTAAGTGCTACAGCTGCTAACCAAAGGGTCGGCAGTTCGAATCTGCCAGGCACACCTTGGAAACTCTATGGGGCAGTTCTACTCTGTCCTGTAAGGTCGCTATGAGTCAGAATCAACTCCACGGCAACAGGTAATGATATTAAGCACCTATTCATATGCTTATTAGACATCGGAGGTTCTTCTTCAAAACTTTTGCCCAATTTTCGCTTGGGTTTTTTCCTTTTTTTTTTTTTTTGTATTCATTTGTAGTTCTTTATTCTAGATCCTTCTTTGTCTTTGTCTCCTATCCTGGATACAAATCCTATGTTAGAAACAGGTATCTGCAAATACCTTCTCCCAGTCAGTGGCTTGCCTCTTCTTTTTCTTAATGGTGTCTTAAATGAACAGATGTTCTTAACTTTAATGAAGTCCAAATTTATCAATATTTTCTATGTTTATTAACTTTATTTCCTGTGTAAGAAATCTTTGCCTATGTTTTCTTCTACAATAGTTTTTTGCATTTAGTTCTATAATGCACCTTAAGTTAAATTTTTAATATGATATGAAGGGTCAAGGGTTTTTTTCTTTCTTCATATGAATTTTCAGTTGGTCTAGCACAATCGATCTTAGTTATCTAGTGCTTATGTAACAGAGATACCACGAGTGGGTGGCTTTAACAAACAGGAATTTATTTTCTCACAGTTTAGGAGGGTGGAAGTCCGAATTCAGAGTGCCAGCTCTAGGAGAAGGCTTTCTCCCTCTGTCAACTTCTGGAGGAAGGTCCTTGTCTTTTCTGTTCCTTGGCAGTCTTCATGTGGTTTAGCATCTATCTTCCTCCATCTTTACTACCTGTGCTTAATCTGCTTCTTTTACATCTCAAAGGAGATTGACTCAAGACACACCCTGTACTAATACTATTGCATTAGCATAATAAAGAAAACCCATTTCCAAATGGGATTATAACCACAGATATAGGGGTTAGGATTTACGACACATATTTGGCAAGGGGTGGGGGAGGACAGAATTCAATCCATAACAACCATTCTTTTTCCCACCGAATTGAAGTGCACCTTCATCCTGTTGTTGTTAGGTGCTGTCGAGTCGGTTCCGACTCATAGCAACCCTATGTACAATAGAACAAAACACTGCCTGACCCTGAGCCATCCTCACAATTGTTGCTGTGTTTGAGCCCAATGTTGCAGCCACTGTGTCAATCCATCTCCTTAAGGGCCTTCCTCTTTTTTGCTTACCCTCTACTTTACCAAGCATGATGTCCTTCTCCAGGGACTGGGCCCTCCTGATAACATGTCCAAAGTATGTGAGACAAAGTCTTAACAACTTTGCTTCTAAGGAGCATTTTGGCTGTATTTCTTTCAAGACAGATTTGTTAGTTCTTCTGGTAGTCATGGTATGTTCAATATTCTTTGCCAACACCATAATTCAAAAGAATAATTCTTCTTAAATTACAGACCAATATCCCTCACGAACTTAGACCCAAAAATCCTGGACAAAATTCTAGCCAATAGAATTCAACAATATGTCAAAAAAATAATTCACCATGACCAAAATTCATACCAGGTATGCAGAAATTGTTTAACATTAGAAAAACAACCAATGTAATCCATCACATAAATAAAAGACAAGAATCACATGATTTTTCCACTGATGCAGGAAAGGCATTTGACAAAGTCCAACACCCATTCCTGATAAAAACTCTCAGCAAGAGAGGAATAAAAGGGAAATTCCTCAACATAATGAAGGACATTTATACAAAAATAACAGCCAACATCATCCTAAATGGAGAGAGTCTGAAAGCATTCCCCTTGAGAAAGGGGAACCAGACAAGGATGCCCTTTATCACCACTTTTATTCAACATTGTGCTGGAGGTGCTAGCCAGAGCATTAGGGTAGAAAAAGAAATAAAAGGCATCCAAATTGGTAAGGAAGAAGTAAAGGTATCTCTCTTTGCAGATGATAGGATCTTATATGCAGAAAACCCTAAAGAATCCTCAAGAAAACTACTGGAACTAATAGAAGAGTTCAGCAAAGTATCAGGATACAAGATAAACAGACAAAAATCAGTTGGATTTCTCTATACCAGCAAAGAGAACATTGAAGAGGAAATCACCAAATCAATACTATTTACAGTAGTCTCCAAGAAGATAAAATACTTAGGAATAAATCTAACCAGAGAAGTGAAAGACCTATACAAGGAAACTACAAGACACTACTGCAAGAAACCAAAAGAGACCTACATAAGTGGAAAAACATACCTTGCTTATGGATAGGAAGACTCAACACTGTGAAAACATCTGTTCTACCCAAAG
The DNA here is from genome assembly GCF_030014295.1 of Loxodonta africana. NCBI lineage: Eukaryota > Metazoa > Chordata > Mammalia > Proboscidea > Elephantidae > Loxodonta > Loxodonta africana. The sequence continues at coordinate 68,358,063 of NC_087348.1, read as the reverse complement.
CGATCTATAGATACAATGCAATCCTGATCCAAATTCCAATGGCATATTTTAGTGAGGTGCAGAAACAAATTACCAACTTCATATGGAAAGGGAAGAACCCAGTGCTGTTGAGTCGATTCCGACTCATAGCAACCCTATAGGCCAGAGTAGAACTGCCCCACAGAGTTTCCGAGGAGCATCTGGCAGATTCGAACTGCCGACCCTTTGGTTAGTAGCCGTAGCTCTTAACCACTATGCCACCAGGGATTCCATGGAAAGGGAGGCCCTAGATAAGTAAAGCATTACTGAAAAAGAAGAACGAAGTGGGAGGCCTCACACTACCTGATTTTAGAACTTATTATACCACCACCGCCTGGTACTGGTACAACAGATATATAGACTAATGGAACAGAATTGAGGATCCAGACATAAATTCATCCACCTATGAGTGGCTGATATTTGACAAAGGCCCAAAGTCCATTAAATGAGGAAAAGACAATCTGTTTAACAAATGGTACTGGCATAACTGGATATCCTTCTGCAAAAAAAAAAAAAAAAAAAATGAAACAAGACTCATACCTCCCACCATGCACAAAAACTAACTCAAAATGGATCAAATACCTTAATATAAAATCTAGAATGATAAAGATCATGGAAGAAAAAATAGGGACAACACTAGGAGCCCTAATACGTGGCATAAACAGTATATAAATCTTACTAAAAATGCACAAACACCAGAAGAGAAGCTAGATAACTGGGAGCTCCTAAAAATCAAACATTTATGTTCATCCAAAGACTGCACCAAAAGAGTGGAAACACAACCTACAGACTGGGGAAAAAAATTTTGGCTATGACAAGTCTGATCAGTGTCTAATCTCTAAAATCTACAATATACTGCAAAGCCTCAACAACAAAAAGACAAATAATCCAGTTAAAAAATGGGCAAAGGATATGAACAGGCACTTCACCAAAGAAGACATTCAGGTGGCTAACAGATACCTGAGGAAATCCTTATGATAATTAGCCATTAGAGAAATGCAAATCAAAACTGCAATGAGATACCATCTCACCCCAACAAGGCTGGCATTAATCCATAAAACACAAAAGAATAAACATTGGAGAGATTTGTGGAGAGACTGGAACACTTATACACTGCTGGTGGGAATGTAAAATGGTACAACCACTTTGGAAATCAATTTGGCGCTTCCTTAAAAAGCTAGGAATAGAACTACCATATGATCCAGCAATCCCACTCCTTGGAATATATCCTAGAGAAATAAGAGCCGTCACATGAATAGATACATGCACACCCATCTTCACTGCAGCACTGTTTACAATAGCAAAAAGATGAAAACAACCAAGGTGCCCATCAACAGATGAATAGATAAACAAATTATGGCACATTCACATAATGGAATACTACGCAACGATGAAGAACAATGATGAATCCATGAAACAGCTCATAATATGGAGGAATCTGGAAGGTATTATCCTGAGTGAAATTAGTCAGTTGCAAAAGGACAAATATTATATGAAACCACTATTATAAGAACTCAAGAAAAGGCTTAAACACAGAAGAAAACATTCTCTGATGGTCATGAGGGTGAGGAGAGAGATAGAGTGGTATCCACTAATTATTAGGAAAAAAATATTTTAGGTGAAGGGAGGGACAAAACACAACACAGGGAAAGTCAGCACAAGTGAACTAAACTAAGAGCTAGGTAAAGTTTCTTGAATACAACCAAACACTTCGAGGGACAGAGTATCAGGGGCAGGGGTCTGGGGACCATGGTTTCAGGGGACATCTAGGTCAACTGCCATAATAAACTGTATTAAGAAAATATTCTGCATCCCACTCTGGTGAGTGGTGTCTGAGGTCTTAAAAGCTAGCAAGCAAGCATCTAAGATGCATCAATTGGTCTCAACCCACCTGGAGCAAAGGTGAATGAAGAATACCAAAGACACAAGGAAAATATGAGCCCAAGAGACAGAAAGGGCCACATAAGCCAGAGACTCCATCAACCTGAGAGGTAGAACTAGATGGTGCCCAGCTACCACCAATGACTGCCCTGACAGGGAACACAACAGAGAATCCCTGATGCAGCAGAAGAAAAATGGGATGCAAACCTCAAATTCTAGTAAAAAGACCAGATTTAATGGTCTGACTGAGACTGGAGGGACCCCAGAGGTCATGGCCCCTGGACACTCTGTTAGCCCAAAACTAAAACGATTCCCAAAGCCAATTCTTCAGACAAAGATTAGATGGGAGTGTAAGACATAAAATGATAGTAGTGTGGAGTGTGCTTCTTAGCTCAAGGAGACACATGAGACTATGTGGGCAGCTCCTGTCAGGAGGCAAGATGAGAAGGCAGAGGGGGACAGGAGCTGGCTGAACGGGCACAGGAAATACAGAGTGGAGAGAAGGAGTGTGCTGTCACATTTTAGGGAGAGCAACTAGGGTCACATAACAATATATGTATAAGTTTTTGTATGAGAAACTGACTTGAATTGTAAACTTCCACTTAAAGCACAATAAATTTTTTTTAAAAAAAGAAAAATCAATTCTTCTTCAGTCTTATTCATTGCCCAGCTTTCGTGTGCATGAAAACATCATGGCTTGGGTCAGGTGCACTTTAGATCTCAATGTGACATCTTTGCTTTTTAGCACTCTAAAGAGGCTTTTTGCAGCAGATTTTCCCAATGCAATGCGTTGTTTGATTTCTTGACTGCTGCTTCCATGGGTGTTGATTGTGGATCCAAGTAAAGTGAAATCCTTGACAGCTTCAATCTTTGCTTTGTTTACCATGATGTTGCTTATTGGTCCAGTTGTGAAGGTTTTTGTTGTCTTTATATTGAGGTGTAATCCATACGGAAGGCTGTGATGTTTGATCTTCACCAGTGCTTCACGCCCTCTTCACTTTCAGCAAGCAAGGTTGTGTCAACTGCATAACGCAGGTTGTTAATGAGTTTTCCTCCAATCTTGATGCTTCTCAGATTATTTGCTCAGCATATAGATGGAATAAATATAGTAAAAGGATACAGCTCTGACACATACCTTTCCTGACTTTAAATCACGCAGTGTCCCCTTTTTCTATTCCAGTGACTGCCTCTTAGTCTAAATACGGATTCCTCATGAGCACAATTAAGTATTCTGTAATTTCCGTTCTTCATAATGTTATCCATAATTTGTTATGATCCACCCAGTTGAATCCCATTGCACAGTCACTAAAACATAGGTAAATATCTTTCTGGTATTCACTGCTTTCAGCCAAAATCCATCTGAAATCAGCAGTGATTTCCCTTGTTCCATGTGCCCTCTTCTGAATTCAGCTTCAATTTCTGGCAGTTCCTCGTGGATGTACTGCAACAACTGCTTTTGAATAATTTATGATTCATAAATCAAGCGATTCATATATGAGTCTGCTTCTAGGCCCTCTATTCTTTCCCTTTGTCCTTTTTTCTATCCTTGTAAAAATTCCATAGTATCTTAATTACTCTAACTTTATAATAAGTCTCAGAATCTGGTTGCATAAGTGTTTTAACTTTTTTGCAAGATTCCCATGGCAATTCTAATTACTTTGCATTTCCAATTTTAGAGTCAGCCTGTCAATTCCACAAAGAAATCTTGTTGGGATTGTGGTTGTGATTAAATTTAATTTACACATCCAGATGGGCAGAATTGACATTTTAAAAGTATTCAGTTTTTTAATCCATGTATGTGGCACACCTCTCTGTTTATTTAGGTTTTCTTGATTTTTTTTGTAATGTTGTTTTCTTTGTAGAGACCTCGCACATCTTTTATTAATTTTATGCCAAGGTATTTCATGGGTTTGGATGCTAATACACACAAGTACTATTTTTTTTTTTATTGCTTTATGATTGTTGAAAATATACACAGCAAAAAATATACCAATTTGACAATTTCTACATGTATGATATAGTGACATTTATTACATTCTTCAAATTGTGCAGCCATTCTCAGCCTCCTTTTCCAATTTGTTCCTCCCCTGTACACATAGATTCACTTCCCTCTAGGCTTTATATCTAATCTTTTCAGTTGTTGCTAACAATTTGATCCCATATAGTAAGTTCTTTAAAAAAGCACTGTACTCAGTGCAAACATTCTTTACTAGTTAAGCTAGACTGTTGCTTGGTTTAAAGAAGGCTTCAGGGGATATTTTTGATTTATGGTTTCAGAGTCAAAGGTTTTCTCAGATCAGTAGTTTTGGGAGTTCATCAGCGTCAACAGCTCCAAAAAGTCTGGAATCCATGAGAATTGGAATTTTGTTCTACGTTTTGCCCGTTTTGATCACGATTCTTTTTTAGAATCTTTCATCAAAACTTTGGATCATGGTAGCTTGTCCAGTATCTTTTTTTTTTTTTTAATTTTTATTGTTTAAGTGAAAGTTTACAAATCAAGTCAGTCTCTCCCACAAAAACTTATATACAGCTTTCTACATACTCCCAATTGCTCTCCCCCTAATGAGACAGCCCACTCCCTCCCTCCACTCTCTCTTTTCATGTCCATTTCACCAGCTTCTAACTCCTTCTACCCTCTCATCTCCCTTCCAGGGAGGAGATGCCAACATAGTCTCAAGTGTCCACCTGATCCAAGAAGTTCACTCCTCACCAGCACCCCTCTCCAACCCATTGTCCAGTCCAATCCCTGTCTGAAGAGTTGGCTTTGGGAAAGGTTCCTGTCCTGGGCCAACAGAAGGTCTGGGGACCATGAACTCCGGGGTCCTTCCAGTCTCAGTCAGACCATTAAGTCTGGTCTTTTTATGAGAATTTGGGGTCTGCATCCCACTGCTCTCCTGCTCCTTCACGGGTTCTCTGTTGCGTTCCCTGTCAGGGCAGTCATCGGTTATAGCCAGGCACCATCTAGTCCTTCTGGTCTCAGGCTGATGTGGTCTCTGGTTTATGTGGCCCTTTCTGTCTCTTGGGCTCATAATTACCTCACACAAGCATTTTTAAAAAATATCTTTCTGTTGTTTGTTTCTGGTAGAAATAGAAATATAATTGGTGTCTGTACATTGACCTTGTATCCAGAAACTGCCAACTTTATTAATTCTAATTGTTCTGTAGCTCTTTTGGATTGTAGATACCAATCTGCAGAGAACATCAGTTTTATTTCTTCCTCCAATTTTTTAAACTCTTATATCTTCCTTTGTGCCTTCTTTCCATCCATGTATTCTTTCCTTTCTTCCTTTTTTGTCGGCTGAGATCTCCAGTTATCTTCTAATTGCTTTTTGTTTTAATTTATAAGGATTTCTGGTTTTGTACATTGACTTTATAATCAATGTGTTATTTTATTAAATTATAACCTTTTAATTCTTTTGTATTTTCCAAATATTTAATTTTATCATTAGAACTCAGCTGTTAACCACAGGGTCAGCAGTTCAAATCCACCAGGCGCTCCTTGGAAACTGTATGGGGCAGTTCTACCCTGTCCTGTAGGGTCACTGTGAGTCAGAATCGACTTGATGACAACAGGATAATGTCCAATCTGTTGCGTGGTAAATTAATATATATATTTTTATTGATATAAGAATTTAATGCTATAAAATTTCTATTGTTAACTGCTATGTTGTATCTGACAAATTCTTATATGTCGTTTTCATTGAAATTCTATAATTTCATTTCTGTTTTTGCTTTGATCCGAGAGTTGTTTAATAGAATGATTTTAAAATTTCTAGCAGAGAGAGAGAGACTTAAAAAAAAAAATTGCTATTAGATTTAGTGCATTTTTCCTTTTATTTAAATTTTAATTACTAAAATATGCCTTGCTGTCAGTCATTCTGAATTGATTTTTCTGGGTATACAATGTACCACTTCAATATGTAATTTCAAAATTTTTTTTTACTCTAAATGGTTTTCTTCAGTCATTGATTTTTTTTTGTATTTCTTCTGTTCAGTTTCTTTGTTTATACACACAGAGACACACACACTTTGCTGGTGTTCTGTATCACTTTCTCTTAAATCCTTTGTAGACTTCTTTCATACTTTTTGATTTAAAGATTTCCACCTGTCATGGACTGAATTTTGTGTCGTTCCCCCCCCGCCCCCCCCCCCCCCCCCCCCCCGCCAAATATATCAGTTTGGCAGGGCCATGATTCCACCTATTGTGTGGTTGTCCTCTATTTTGTGATTGTAATTTTATGTTAAAGAGGATTCAGGTGGGATTGTAACACCCTTACAAAGTAAGGGAGTTTCACTGGGGTATGGCCTGCACCACCTTTTATCTCTCAAGAGATAAAAGGAAAGGCAAGCAAGCAGAGAGATGGGGACCTCATACCACTAAGAAAGAAGCACTTAGGGGAGCAGAACGCATCTTTTAGACCTGGTGTTCCTGAGCAGAGAAGCACCTAGTCCAGGGGAAGATTGACGAGAAAGACCTTCCTCCAGAGCTGACAGAGAGAGAAAGCCTTCCCCTGAGCTAACACCCTGAATTTGGACTTTTAGCCAACTTTACTGTGAGAAAATAAATTTCTCTTTGTTAAAGCTATCCACTCGTGGTATTTCTGTTATAGCAGCACTGATAACTAAGACACCACCTTTCCATTTTCTATTTATTTTTATGTACTATCCATGTTGTTTATTCACTATTGTATTTTAGTCTAGGGGCCCTGGTGGTACAGTGGTTAAGAGCTTGGCTGCTAACCAAGAGGTCTGCAGTTCGAATCCACCAGCTGCTCCTTGGAAACCCTATGGGGCAGTTCTAGTGTATTCTATAGGGTTGCTGTGAGTCAGTATTGACTCGACAACAATGGGTTTTAGTAACACAGCCATTAAAGTGCTTACCGAAAGGTCAGTGATGGAACCCACCAGCCACTCTGTGGGATCTGCTTCTGTAAAGATTCAGTCTTGGAAATGCTTTGGGGAAATTCTACTCTGTTCTACTGAGTCGGAATCCACTCAATGGCAATAGGTTTGCGTTTTTGGGTTAGTCTCCATTTATTAAGCTTGATTTTTAAGCTTAATTTTTAACTCTTCCTGTTCTCTAATTGTATTATTTATGAGTTATCCTGATTCTAATTTAAGCTGGCCTTTTATAACTTCTGTTATTTCCTTAATTTCTTTTAGCTTGTTTAAAATATTAGAATATAGTTTTTCTTTATTTCATGGGTATGTCTTTCTGGCTTATTTTTATTGTTGGAAAGGATGTTGTTCTGATCCTTATTTTTCTTTTTTCTGGTAATAATTTTGAGTAGGGCTTGACTACACCTCTTTCCTATTGCTCATAAATATTTCAGTGAGATGAGTTTGCCTGTGCTAGAAGGGAGGGTAGCCAGTGTAGCTTTCCTAGCCTCGAGGCTCTCGAGCTCCCCCTTCTGTCATTTATTTGAAGTGTTTAAAAAATATTGTGCTTTCTGAGATGGGCTGGCTCCTCTTCCCTTTCCTTTGACTCTGTTTTCCCCCTGCTCAAGAAAGGAGCTTTGTGCTACAAATGAGATTTGGACTTACTTGCAAGTTGATTCTGCAAAGCCCCTCCCAGTTTTGACTAATGTTTTCTGGGGAATACGGCTACAATATAAAGATAAAGAATTTCTAGTCATATTCTACACGTTTGTCAATAAGGAAAAGAAAATTAACTACCCAATAGAATAATATACAAAGGTTACAAACAGGCAGCCTACAGAGGAGGAAACCTGAATGGCTGATAAACATATTGTCTTAGTCATCTAGTGCTGCTGTAACAGAAATACCACAAGGGGATGGCTTTAACAAAGAGAAATTTATCTTCTCACAGTCTAGTAGGCTACAAGTCCAGATTCAGGACTTTGGCTCCAGGAGAAGGCTTTCTCTCTCGGTTGGCTCTGGAGGAAGGTCCTTCTGAAGGCCCTTGTCCTCAATCCCCTGGTCAAGGAGCTTCTCAGGCGTAGGGACCCTGTGTCCAAAGATGCAGCGCTCTGCTCCTGGTGCTGCTTTCTCGGTGGTATGAAGTCCCCAACTCTCTGCTTGCTTCCCTTTCCTTTTATCTCTTGAGAGATAAAAGGCACTGCAGGCCACACCCCAGGGAAACTCTCTTTACACTGGATCTGAGTAAGAGTGGTATTACAATCCCACCCTAATCCTCTCAACATAAAATTACAATCACAAAGTGGAGGACACCCACAGAATACTGGGAATCATAGCCTAACCAAGTTAATATACGCATTTTTGGGGAGACATAAAATCAGCCCATGACACATATGAAAAGGTGTTATCATCTCACTGGTAATAGGGAAATGCAAATTAAAACATTAAAAAAGAGTTTTATCGGTTCAGCAGAAAGGATGTTAAAATAATTTAATATCATAATTACCCAAAAAATGAATCAAATCTTGGCTTCTGTTAAAGAAAAACCATCACCTTGTAGATATTCTGACAAAAAGAAAGCCAGAAAAAGAAGTCCGATGGCAAGAGAGAATAACATCTCTCTGGCTATCTATCTTTCTGGCCTCTGGACCTTTGCTTATACTATTCCTACATCCTAGAATTTTCTCTACTCACCTCTGTATCTAGCTAATTCCTATGCAGCCTTCAAGTCTTATCTTAATTGTCACCTCTTTCAGGAAATATTACTTAACTCCTCTTAGAATATGACAGACACTCCTTACTATGTGCATCCTTGGCATTTTGAACTTTCCCTATTGTAGTGTTTTCCAAATGCTACTATAGCAGCTTGTATAATTCTCTTCTTCTACATCAGAGTATAAAAAAAAAAAAAAAAACCCATTGCCATTGAGTTGATTCCAACTCATGTTTGTTGTTATTAGGTGCTGTTGTGTTGGTTCCGACTCATAGTGACCGTATGTACGACAGAACAAAACACTGCCCCGTCCTGCGCCATCCTCACAATCTTTGTTATGCTTGAGCCCATTGTTGCAGCCACTATGTCAGTCCATCTTGTTGAGGGTCTTCCTCTTTTTTCTGACCCTCTATTTTGCCAAGCGTGATGTCCTTCTCCAGGGACTGATCTCTCCTGATAACATGTCCAAAGTGTGTGAGACATAGTCTCACCATCCTTGCTTCTAAGGAGGATTCTAGTTGTACTTCTTCCAAGACAGAGTTATTCATTCTTTTGGCAGTCCATGGTATGTTCAATATTCTTCCTCATCACCACAATTCAAAGGCGTCAATTCTTCTGTCTTCATTATTCATCATCCGGCTTTCACATGCTTACAAGGCGATTGAAAACACCATGGCTTGGGTCAGGCTAACCTTTGTCTTCAAGGTGACATCTTTGCTTTTTAACACTTTAAAGAGGTTTTTTGCAGCAGATTTGCCAAATGCAATGTGTCTTGATTTCTTGACTGCTGCTTCCATGGGTGTTGATCCCAGTAAAATGAAATCCTTGACAACTTCAATCTTTTCTCCGTTTATCATGATGTTCTCTGTTGGTCCAGTTGTGAGGATTTTTGTTTTCTTAATGTTAAGGTATAATCCATACTGAAGGCTGTGATCTTTGATCTTCATCAGTAAGTGCTTCAAGTTCTCTACACTTTCAGCAAGCAAGGTTGTGTCATCTGCGTAACACAGGTTATTAATGAGTCTTCCTCCAATCTTGATGCTGTGTTCTTCTTCATATAGTCCAGCTTCTCAGATTATTTGTTCAGTATACAGATTGAATAAATATGGTGAAAGGGTACAACCCTGACGCATACCTTTCCTGACCTTAAACCACGGAGTACCCCTTGTTGTGTTCGAACAACTGACTCTTAATCTATGTACAGTTTCCTAATGAGCACCATTAAGAGCTCTGGAATTCCCATTCATTGCAATGTTATCAATAATTTGCAATGATCTACATAGTCGAAAAAAAAAATTTTTTTTTTTTTTTTTACATAGTCGAATGCCTTTGCATAGACAATAAAATACAGGTAATCATGTTTCTAGTATTCTCTGCTTTCAGCCAGGATCCAGCTGACATCAGCTATGATATCCCTGGTTCCACATCCTCTTCTGAATCCGGCTTGAATTTCTAGCGGTTTCCTGTTCTTATACTGCTATAGCTTCTTTTGAATGATCTTCTGCAAAATTTTATTTGTGTGTGATATTAACGATATTGTTCAGTAATTTCCACGTTCGGTTGGATCACCTTTCTTGGGAGTAGGCATAAATATGGATCTCTTCCCTTCGGTTGGCCAGGTAGTTGTCTTCCAAATTTCATGGCATAGATGAGTGTCTTAGTCATCTAGTGGATAGCTTTAACAAACGGAAGTTTCTTTCCTTACAGCGGAGGAGGCTAAAAGTCCAAATTCAGGGCATTGGCTCCAGGGGAAGACTTTCTCTCTCTGTTGGCTCTGGAGGAAGGTCCTTGTCCTCAATCTTCTCCTGGTCGAGGAGATTCTCAGGCACAGTGACCCTGGGTCCAAAGGATATGCTCTGCTCCTGGTGCTTCTTTCTTGGTGGTATGAGGTCCCCCTGTCTCTTTGCTCACTACTCTCTTTTATATCTCAAGGGATTACCTCAAGACACAGTCCAATCTTGTAAATTGAGTCCTGTCTCACTAACACAACTGCTGCTCATCCTCCCTCATTAACATCATAATGACAGGATTTACAGCATATAGGAAAACCAGTACTGGAAATCATGGTCCAGCCCAATTGATACACACATTTTTGGGGGAACATAATTCAATCCACGGCAATGAGCGAGCACTTTCAGTGCTGCATCTGTTTGTTGAAACATCTCAATTGGTATTCTGTCAATTCCTGGAGCCTTCTTTTTCGCCAGTACCTTCAGTGCAGCTTGGACTTCTTCCTTCCGTACCATCAGTTCCTGATCATATGCTACCTCTTGAAATGGTTGAACATCCACCAATTATTTTTGGTGTAGTTACTGTGTGTGGTCCTTCCATCTTCTTTTGAGGCTTCCTATGTCTTTTAATATTTTATCTGTAAAATCCTTCAATATTTCAACTCGGAGCTTGAATTTTTTCTTCAGTTCTTTCAGCTTGAGAAATGCTGAGCACATTCTTCTCTTGGTTTTCTATTTCCAGGTCTTTGCCCATGTCATTATAATATTTTACTTTGTCTTCTTGAGCCACTGTTTGAAATCTTCTGGTCAGCTCTTTTACTTCATCATTTCTTCCATTTGCTTTAGCTACTTGACATTCAAGAGCAAGTTTCAGAGTCTTTTCTGATATTCATTTTGTTTTTTTTCTTTCTTTTCTGTCTTTTTAATGACCTCTTGCTTTCTCCATGTATGATGTCCTTGATATCATCCCCAATTTGTCTGGTCTTCAGTCATTAGTGTTCAACACGACAAATCTCTTCTTGAGATGGTCTCTCTCTAAATTTAGGTGGGATATACTCAAGGTCATTCTTTGGCTCTCATGGACTTGTCCTAATTTTCTTCAGTTTCAACTTGAACTTGTATATGAGCAATTGATGGTCTGTTCTGCAGTTGGCCCCTGGCCTTGTTCTGATGGATAATATTGAACTTTTCCATCATCTCTCTCCACAGATCTAGTTGATTTGATTCCTGTGTATTCCATACAGCGAGATCCACGTGTGTAGAAGGATTATGTTGCTGAAAAAAGTTATTTGCAATGAAGAAATCACTGGTCTTGCAAAATTCTATCATGTGATCTCCGGCATTGTTTCTATTGCCAAGGCCGTGTTTTCCAAATACCGATCCTTCTTCTTTTCTTCCAACTTTTGCATTCCAATCACTAGTAATTATCAATGCATCGTGATTCCATGTTCAATCAATTTCAGACTGCAGAAGTTGGTAAAAATCTTCAATATCTTGATCTTTGGTCTTAGCAATTGGTGCATAAATTTGAATAACAGTGGTATTTATCTGGTCTGCCTTGTAGGCATGTGGATATCATGCTATTGCTGATAGCATTATACTTCAGGGTAGATCTTGAAATGTTCTTTTTCGACAATGAATGCAACGCCATTTCTCTTCAAGTTGTCATTCCTGGCATAGTAGACCATATGATTGTCTGATTCAAAATGGCCCATACTAGTCCATTTCAGCTCAGATCTTTATGTGTTCCATTTCATTTTTGAAAATTTCCAATTTTCCTAGATTCATACTTTGTACCTTTCAGGTTCCGATTATTAATGGATGTTGGCAGCTGTTTCTTCTCATTTTGAGTCATACCAGAACTGACTCCTGGAACCAACTTTCCTTCTTTCAATGTCTGCTACAGCTTTGAAAACTGGATGGATGCTCCAGTGACTAACCAAAAGGATGATTTCTCCAAGGAGTGAACTGTTGCCATTTGGCATTCCTCAGAATTTACTAGAAGCATCTAGGATGAAGGTCCTGAAAGCTTGACTCCATCCACGTCATTAAGGTTGACTCTATTTTAAGAAGGCACCTCTTTCCCAGTCATATTTTGAGTGCCTTCCAACCTGAGGGGCTTATCTTTCGGCAGTATATCAGACAGTGTTCAACTGTTATTCATAAGGTTTTCACTGCCTAAATCTTTTCAGAAGTAGGTCACCAGGTCCTTCTTCCTAGTCTTAGTCTGGAAGCTCAGCTGAAACCTGTCTGCCTTGGGTGATCCTGCTGCTATTTGAATACCGGTGGCATAGCTTCCAGTATCACAGCAACATGCAATCCCCCACAGTATGACAAAATGACAGACGCATGGGTGTCCAACTCACAGCAACCCTACAGAACAGAGTAGAACTCCCCCATAGGGTTTCCAAGGAGCAACTGGTGGATTTGAACTGCCGACCTTTTAGTTAGCAGCCAAATTCTTAACCACTAAGCTATAAGGGCTCCACATTAGAATATAAGCACCATTAGCATTTTGTTCATCTAGCTCACCTTTGTATTTCTAGTGCCTAGTATATCTGTTCAAAAAATTATTGAACAAATGAAGGAATTTCTACAGAGATTTAAGAATATAAGAGGTCCAATATGAAAATCCTCAATAAAGATGTAGGGAGTCCTGCTTAGTGCACTATAGGATTAGAAATGGGAGGGGCTAAAATCCTAGATGCTTCTAGTAAATTCTGAGGAATGCCAAATGGCAACAGTTCACTCCTTGGAGAAATCATCCTTTTGGTTAGTCACTGGAGCATCCATCCAGTTTTCAAAGCTGTAGCAGACATTGAAAGAAGGAAAGTTGGTTCCAGGAGTCAGTCTTTTCTGTAATAAAAAAGGAAGGTTTATCAAAACACTACTGGTGTAGTTCAATGGCAGTACACTGACATTTAAAGGAAGTATAAATGTTAATGTATCAAGTAGCCCATAATCAGATACTCTAGGAGTACTTCATCTCTAAATTTCAATGAAAACATAAAAGTATTTTCATTTGATTCAGCGCAAAGGATATTGCAATAATCTAATATGATCATTGTAAAAGAATGAATCAGAATCTTGGCTTCTATCAAAGAACAGACATTGCTTTGTTGATATTCTAAAAAAAGAATGCCAGGGGAAAATATCTGATGACAAGAGAGAATGACATCAAAGCTCTTTAAAGAATGCTAAAGTTTGAAGTTTAAGGAAAAAAAAAAAACTCTCTTGAATTGTGTCCTAAACCTGTGTTTTTCATAAGTGGTCTCAGGGCTTATTCCATCAGCATCACCTAGGTACTGATGAAGACACACATTCCTAGGCCCCACCCTACGCTATTGACTCTGCATCTCCAGGGGTCAAACTCCCAGGTGATTCTGACGCATGTCTGGCTTAGGGAACTCATGCTAAACCATCAGAGTCTTCATGACATATCCTGCCTTTCCTTTATCTCACTGATCAAAGCCAGATTCCTGCAGGAAGCTTTTTGAGATTTTCTGAACTCTTTTACCTACTAGCAAAATTTCCGTGGCTCCTTTTACCTAGTAACTCCTTATCTTAATATATTTAATCAGAGGGGGCTATTTTATAAACCATGAAATTGAGTTGGGAAAAGAATGGAGAAGAAACAATGCAATATTTTAATTCTTCTCACATTGGATTGTTAGATCTTGCTTTGTTATTTTATTAGTTCAAGTATTCTCTCCCACAGAACAACAGACATACCAGTATTCAAATGCAAATCTGTGTATCACCCACATCCCTAACGTGAAAGATTTTAGGATACGGTTTTCTGGGAGACTATCACAGCTCACTTTAATTGAGTTACAACTAAGGATTTTCCTACTTGTGAGCTTGGCATAACAAAACTCTTGACCCAGTGCTTTGGAAAGAAGTTTAGTAATAAGAACTCTATACTTTTTTTAAAAAAAAACTTAGAAAAAAGATTGAGGTTCAAATCTCAGTTGCACATTAATGTAAACAGAAAAGTTTCCACATCTAGATTTCATCAGTAAAGCTGAAGATATAATATCTTATATGGAATAATAACGATAGCTAATAATTAGCAAGTGCTATGCTAAATGGGGGAAATGCTGGTAGTGTAGTGGTTAAGAGTTTGGCTGCTAACCAAAAGGCTGGCAGTTTGAATCTACCAGGCGCTCCGTGGAAACCCTGTGGGGCACCTCTACTCTGTCCTATAGGGTTGCTATAAGTTGGAATCCACTCAACAGCAGTGGGTATTTTTTTTTTTTTAGTGCTAAATGGGAAGTAAATCAAAATGAATGGTTTCTCATTCATCAAAGAAATGTTGGTGATAGTGCAACTACTCTAGTTGTTAAGCCGTAATAGGCGCTACCCTGAATATTGCATCTCCAGAAAGAAAACAGATTTAGAGTTCTAATAATTTTTTTTCAGAATTTGGTTAAAGGAAAAACAATAAGGTTTGGATATCCTTGTTTCCAAAATCAACTATATCATAGTATGCACTATACTATCTGGAGTTGAAGAAGGCATCTTTTCACTGTGGCAGATTGTATTTTTCAATAATGTCTGTAATAATATTTCCCATCCCACATACTTTCTTAGAACTTTGCTACTCTTCCACGAAGAGAAGTACAACTGAAATCAACTTCACTGACAACTTCCAAACTAATATTTATGGAAATTAAATCAGTGACTCACGTATTAGTCAGAGAAGGCTATTAGTCAGTGCGTGGGGTGTTGTTAGTCATCGAACAGGATATGAGTCAGTGCACAGTGTATTAGTCAGTGAATAGGATATTAGTCAGTGAGTAAGGTATTTTTTTTTTTAGTCAGTGAGTAGAATAACCATATAATTTTGTTGTTCAAATCATCATTTTGACAGAATAAGGGGGAGCTTTTAGTAATTATGGAGAAAAATTGAAATTGTCAATAATTTTATTCTGCTTGGTTCAACAATTAATGTCCATTCAAGCAGCAGTCAAGAAATCAATGACATACTGCATTGGATAAATCTACTGCAAAAAACCTCTTTAAAGTTTTAAAAAGCAAGATATCACTTTGATGGCTAAGTGTACCTGACCCAAGTGATAGCCTTTTGAATCACCTCATAGTCATGAGAAAGCTGGACAATAAAAAGGAAAAACACTGGCCAAAGCAAGTAATATGGCCAAACCTGCTATTAATGGGAGAGGGACAAATACATCATTTCAAGAAGGAGGCAGTGAAAAGTTACATGGCAGTATGTATAGATCTGTTACAGGGTGCATGTGAAGAATGGATAATATTAATCCAATTTAATACATCCACCCTTCATTGGAAACTCACTAGGTGTCAAGCATTGGACCAGGGTCTTAAAATACATTATCTCATTTAATCCTTCCAACAATTACGTGAGACAGATATTATTAATATTTGTTGGATGAATAAATGTTTGCCTATTGTATACCTGTTGGCCTATGCGCTATGGATTCCACATAAAACAGTTCTGATATTCAGCTGGCTGGAGAACAGAAAATGTAGCTAGATAACTCAGTTAAGTGTGAAGAGGGACCTGGAATCATTTCCTAAACCCAGATCAACAAGGATGCACATCTGAACCTGGGGTGGCCAATAAACAGAAAAGCCTTGATTTAGGTAAGAAGAAAACTTCCTGTGTGGATGCCACCTCTACTTCCCCCTTCCCTTCATCAGCTATGGGCCTCACTCTGCAGGATCACTCCTGCCCAGCACTGTTAGATACTGCCCTTGTCCCCAACACATGCACAAGCACTGTGGTAGCTGCTGAGGTTAATACTCTGAGTGCTTACTAGTTGAGATTTTGCCTATTTTACCATTTTCATATCAATCTTTGCATGAACATTAGAGAAGCACCAATGAAAAAAAATTACAAACCACAAAAGACTTTAATAATCAAAAATCGTAAGACAGTGCACTTGATGTCTAGGGATTCTATGGTGGGATTCCTAGCATCAAGGAAAGGCCTAATGGAAGGGGGGGTGGGTGTAGAATAGGGACAGCGCCTTCCACTCAATGTTCAAATTGCTGCATGTAAAATGGTGCAGAGGCATAAAAGCTTGTGCAGTCTCCCTCAGAGCCCCGGCATCCTGCATGGCTGCCTCAGGTACCTCTGAGGACTAGAGAGCTGTTAAGACTCTGGGCTGCTCATCAGTATTACAAGCACAGTTTCTCTCTTTAAATGCTTCTGCTGCTGCTTAAGGTTTTGTTTGGGAAAAAAAGGGCTTCACTGGTAAAATGAATTTGAAAACCACAGATAAAGAGTGCTTTGTGTGTGCCTTAGTTGGATGCTTTTAGTTGCAAATGACCAAAAGCCTAGGTCAAATGGTTTAAATAACCAAGATTTGTGGCTCATATATACTTACACAAGTCTAGAGGTGATTGGGGTTCCAATGAAATTTGGCAGAGGCTCTCCACAGTTTTCTATAGAGTTTTCATGTGCTGGTTTCCTCCTCGGGCCAGCTGGCTCCTGTTTATGGTGGCAAAACGGCTGTTGTAGTCTCAGGTCTACACTGTCCAGGGTAGGACAGAACAGCTTTGACCTGGTAGTCCTAGCCAAGCCCTTACGATTCGTACTGATGGATCAATTGAACCAACCTCTGCATGCACTGATTAACTTAGGTCTGTGCTATGGACTAACTGTGATGGGACGGGGGGATTATCCTGACTGGCTTAGCCTACTGTTTCTGTTAGCCTTTGCGACATAGCAAAAATACCCCAAAACTTAGAGACTCAAAACAACAACAATTCACTTGCTCATGATTCTGTGGGTCAGAAATTTGAGCAGGACTCATCTGGGATAGTTAGTGTCTGTTCTTGTGGTGTTGCTGAGCTTATTCAGGCATTTAGGGTCAGATGGCAAGTCACCCAGGGTCTGGCTGGTCCCAGATTGCCTCAGTCACCTCAGCTGATTGGCTGGGGTGCCTTAGTTCTCTTGTGTCCTCTCTGGCAAGCCAGCTTGAGCTTATTCACACGAGCGTGCATGCCATGAGGGTGGGAATAGAAGCTGTAAGGTCCCTTGATGTCTATCTAGTCTTGGGACTTGTGCGACATGATTTCTGCCACATTCTGTTGGTCAAAAAAGCCTTCACTCTTGATGGGAAAAGCTGTAAACAATATGTGACCACTTAAAATGTCTTACTTTCACCCTTACTGCTGGGAAGAAGGGGTAATTTCACGCACCCCACAGAGCTCCTAAACAGAATGGACATTAGGGAGCAAACTAGGCTAGAGGCTGGAGCAGAGACTAAAAGGTAGGGTGAAGCCAGGTTGTGAGCAGCTTTGTATGCCATGCATGCTAAGTAGGCTTTATCTTCTAATCCTGCTTTTTCTATGACAACATAATTGATGATTATGATGCATCCCTTTAAAGGTGATTCACCATGGCTGTGTTTCTCTACCTGCAGAGTAGGGGTAAGGAGTATTTTTGTGGGGGCTGCATCAGACCCTCACTCCTTTCGGAGTGAAGGCCTGCTTTGTTTACAGCTAGCAGCTCTGAGCAATCAGGAGCCATTGATGTCTTGTTCCTAAGTGCAAAGGAGAATTTCTGCTCTGAGATTTAGTCTTAAGGTGTTCCAGTAACAACTCTGAGTTATACTCACACATGCTCTTTGATTTCCCCTGGTGTCTACATGTGCTGCTAGCTTGGGATATCCTCCTGTTTTAGTAGTACCCTCTCCCTAGAAGCAACCTTGATTCTTGATGGCCAATTCCTTGGGGGCCCAGTCTAGTCCTGGGTGCTTCATTTTCATTGCCTATGGCTTTTCCCTGCTCTCTGATCTTGACAAGGACAGCCCAGGCCACCTGATGTGTTTTTGGACATTAATCAGGGGAACAGCCAAAGTCTAGTTTTCTTTCAACCCAGAAGTCTACTCCATGCATCCTCCACCTGATATGGTATCCAGTGCCCAAACTCACATGACCATATTGGGCAAAGGGTACAGCCTCAGTGTCCTGCCACATGCACATGCTTACTCTGCTGCTGGGCTGTACACCACTTGTAGGATTCCCCTTGCTAACAGTGAAAAGAAATATTTGTTAAGTAAGTGAATTAATAACTGAAAAATAAATAAGATAACCCCATGTGGCATCAGGAGCTCTGGTGGCATAGTGGTTTAGAGACTGGTTGCTAACCATAAGGTTGGCAATTAAAATCTATGAGAGCTCCTGGGAAACCCTATGGGAAAGTTCCATTTTGTCCTATAGGGTGGCTGCGAGTGGGAATCCACTTGACGGCATCAGGTTTGGTTTGGGTGGATGCAGCATCACTTAAGATGGAAAAAATGAGTGATATGGAAAAATGTTCCCTGGGGGACTCTCCTTTACTCTTCATTCGGAGCCCTGGTTCCCAGGAAGGCACCAATACAAACTGAGTCAAGTAGCTTAATCTTGCTCCTTCCCATACATATACTGGTGGAGGATCCTGAAACCAAGAGGAAGAGTTTCACAGTATTGAGAACTTCTCTCTCAAGCTGAGTGGAAATAAGGCTCTGAGGAATCCCTTGGGATACTGGGGCAGAGCAGGTAGGGAGGTTAGTGAGGAGGAGGAAGAAGGATGTAGGAAGAGGGGAAGGAAGAGGTAACCCCTTTGTCACCTCCCGGGGGGTCCTCCTAATTTATCGAAAATCCCACCAGGGTGCCTGCAGTCTTGTTTCTTCAGGGTTTTTGGCCGCCCCTCCCCCGCCAGCAGTGACTAGTTTACAAGAAAGACTTAAAGCCTTAAGTGTCTCTGATTTAATTCAGCAGCTGCTATTTCTGCTGCAACAACTGTGGCTCCATTTGAACAGCTCCTTTCTGCTACCACTTCCTATTAGAAGCAGTCCTTGCTCGCCCCTATTTGGCTAAGGAGCCTGGGCTCACAGAGGAAATGACAGCTATTTACAGTAAATTATTCAATTAGAACCAGGAGCAAGGCTGGCTTCTGCTATTGTCCCATGGGCCAATCCCGGGCAGCTCAAGCTCGCTGGGACTGTTTAATCCACAGAATCCATTAGGGCTGTCAACGTGGGCAGGACAGTAAATACTGTGGAAAGTAGTTAAGGGATGTGGCCTTGCTGTAGCTTCAACAGCAGTCCAAGGGCAGACAAGAGGGTCTTGGGGGAGGAAAGGAGGTAAATGAGGATAAGGAGGGCCGAGATGGGGCAGTGAAGATCTGGCTGGCCCTAATGGCAGCTCTTTGGGGGCTTCTAACCCATTGGTTCCCAGTCTTGGATGCAAGCTTACACTTTTGACGTAGTTGGCCCTTCCTTCTTTATTCAAACTTCTTATCTCGCCTTTTATGATTCTGTTTTCACCTGGTTTTCTCCCGCTTCACTGGGTTTTCCCCAATTTCCCCTCCTTCCTTCTCTCCTTCTTCTTGGTGGTGGTGGTAAAACTCTAAAATGCGTTACTATGCAACATTGCTTATAGTAAAAATAATCCCTGATTGGTATTCTAAATCTAGACTGGGAGAAAGTATTGTTCTTGTTGTGTGCTGTAGGGTTGATTCTGACTCATAGTGACCCGATAGGACAGAATATAACTGCCCTATATGGGATTTTTTTTTTTTTTTTTTTTATGGGATAGGGTTTCCAAGGTTGTGATCTTTACTGGAGCAGACTATCTTTTCTCTTGGAGTCTCTGGTGGGTTTGAACTGCCAATCTTTCGGTTAGAAGCTAAGCATTTAACGACCTCATTACCAGGGCTCTGGGAGAAAGTATAACGAACTATAAATGTTGTTGTTGTTAGGTGCCCAGGAATTAGTTCCAAATCATGGCAACCCTATGTACAACAGAAGGAAACACTGCCCAGTCCTGCACCATCCTCACAATCCTTGCTATGTTTGTGCCCATCCTTGCAACCACTGTTTCAGTCTATCTCGTTGAGGGTCTTCCTCTCTTTTCCTGACCCTCTACTTTACAAAGCATGATGTCCTTCTCCAGGGACTGGTATGTCCTGATAACATGTCCAAACTATGTGAGATGGAGTCTCACCATCCTTGCTT
Organism: Loxodonta africana; assembly: GCF_030014295.1. Taxonomy (NCBI): domain Eukaryota; kingdom Metazoa; phylum Chordata; class Mammalia; order Proboscidea; family Elephantidae; genus Loxodonta; species Loxodonta africana. The sequence goes on along the minus strand of NC_087348.1, from coordinate 68,337,853 downwards.
CTGAGAAGCATTGCGGCTATACTTCTTCCAAGACAGATTTGTTCTGTCTTCCTTTTTTTTTTTTTTTTTTGCAAACCTCTCAGAGGAGCTGCTTACACCTTGGTTGGGATACATTAAAAGTTAATATTTGTTGAAATTCAGTAATCATTTGTTGAGGAGCTGGGGGAACAGCATAAGACAATGGTTAGACAATTTTTCTGATAAATTCTATGAAAGTGGAAACTATCAGTTTCTGTTCTACACTATTTTACCAAAGGTTATGGATATTTCCTTCTTGTGACAATGATAGCTTCTCATGGCATATGTGTTAATCTGCATACGCAGAAACTTTGACTCAGAATCCTGAATGCTAATGGTCGTGGATGTAAAATGAAGTAATTTCTCTGTCATAGCTAATCAAGATTTCAGTATTTCAAGGTACTTGAAATCCAAGTTCAAAGACATTTTAGTGCTTTGGTCTGATGGGTAATGTCAAAGAGCCCTTTAGAGGGCTTCCTATCTACAGTATTAGACATGCAGTAGCTCATTAGCCATATCTTTTTTTATAGTACTTTAGGCAAAGGTTTATAGAAAAAACAAGCTTCTCATTAAACAATTAGTACACATATTGTTTTGTGACAATGGTTACCAACCCCACAACCTGTTAACACTCCCTTCTTAACTTTGGGTTCCCGATTACCAGCTTTTCTTTCCGCTCCTGCCTTCCAGTCCTTGCCTCTGGGCTGGTGTGCTCCTTTAGTCTCTTTTTCTTTTCTGGACGTGTCTAATCTTTGGCTGAAGGATGAACCTCAGGAGTGACTACATTACTGAGCTAAAAGGGTGTCCAAGGGCCATACTCTTGGGGTTTCTCCAATCTCTGTCAGTCCAGTAAATCTAGTCTTTTATTGTGAGTTAGAATTTTGTTCTACATTTTTCTCCAGCTCTGTCCAGGGCCCTCTATTGTGATCCCTGTCAAAGCAGTCAGTGGTGGTAGCTGGGCACCATGTAGCTGTGCTGGACTCAGCCTGGTGGAGGCTGTGGTAGTTGTGGTCCATTAGTCCAAGATTTGTTCTATCTTCCGGCAATCCATTGTATATTCAATATTCTTTGCCAATACCATGATCCAAATGTGTAAATTCTTCTTTAGTCTTCCTTATTCATTGCTTGTCTTTTGCGTGCATATAGACAATTGAAAATAACATGGCTTGGGTCCCTAACCTTTAAAGTCCTCAAAGTGACAGTTTTGCTTTTCAACACTTTAAAGAGGTCTTCTGCAGCAGATTTGCCCAATGCAATAATACACTTTTTGATTTGTTGACTGCTGCTTCCGTTGGCATTGATTGTGGATCAAGTAAAATAAAATTCTGACAACTTCAATATTTTCTCCATTTATCATAATGTTGCTTATTGGTCCACTTGTGAGGATTTTGTTTTCATTGTGTTGAGGTGTAAACCATACTGAAGGCTGTAGTCTTTGATCTTCATCAGTAAATGCTTCAAGTCTTCTTTGCTTTCAGCCAAGTAGGGTTGTGTCATCTGCATATTGCAGGTCGTTAATTAGTATCCCTCCAGTCCTGATGCCATGTTCTTCCTCATGTAGTCTAGCTTCTCAAAGCATACAGATTGCATAAGTATGGTGACAGAATATAACCCTGAGACACACCTTTTCTGATTTTAAACCATGCAATATCCACTTGTTCTGTTCAAAGAACTGCCCTCTTTGCCTATATACAGGTTGCTCATGAGCACAATAAAGTGTTCTGGAGTTCCCATTCTTTGCAATATTATCCATAATTTGTTATGATCCACATAGTCGAATGCCTTTGCACAGTCCATAAGACATAGGTAAACATCTTTCTGGTATTCTCTGCTTTAAGCCAGGATCCATCCAACATCAGCAATGATATCCCTGGTTCCATGTTCTCTTTTGAATCCAGTTTGAATTTCTGGCAGTTTCCTGTCGATGTACTGCTGCAACTGCTTTTGAATTATTCTCAGCAAAAATTTATTTACGTGTGATATTAATGATATTGTTTGATAATTTCCACATTCTGTAGGATCACCTTTCTTTGGAATGGGCACAGATATGGATCTCTTCCAGTTGGTTGGCCAAGTAGCTGTCTTCCAAATTTCTTGGCATAGACAAGTGAGCACCCCCAGCACTGCATCCATTTGTTGAAACATCTCATCTGGTATTCTGTCAGTACCTGGAGCCTTTTTTTCCACCAATGCCTCAAGTGCAGCTTAGACTTCTTCCTTCAATACCATAGGTTCTTGATCATATGCTACCTTGTGAAATGATTGAACGTCAAACAATTCTTTTTGGTACAGTGACTCTGTGTATTCTTTCCACCTTCTTTTGACGTGTCCTTCATTGTTCAATATTTTACCCCTAGAATCCTTCAAAATTGCAACTGGAGGCTTGAATTTTTTCTTCAGTTCTTTCAGCTTGAGAAATGCTGAGTGCGTTCTTCTCTTTCGGTTTTCTAACTCCAGGCCTTTGCACATTTCATTAAATACCTTGCTTTGTCTTCTTGAGCCACCCTTTGAAATCTTCTTTTCAGCTCTTTTACTTCATCATATCTTCCATTCGCCTTAATTGCTCTGTGTTCAATAGCAACTTTCAGAGTTTCAGAAATGGAGTTCTGACATCCATTTTAGTCTTTTTTTCTCTTCCTGTCTTTTTAACGACCTTTTGCTTTCTTCATGCATGATGTCTTTTGTATCATCCCACAACTCGTCTGATCTTCGGACATTAGTGTTCAATGTGTAAAATCTATTCTTAAGATGGTCTCTAAATTCAGGTGGCATATACTCAAGGTCATACTTTGGCTCTCGTGGAGAACTATAAATACCTGTTGTGAAAGCATGCTCTAGGGCTCTCCTGAGTGTGATGATTCTTGTAATTGCCATGCACTTCCCTGGGTCCTGGAAGCTATGTCCTTGGAGTTGTTATAGAGATAGTGGCTTTTTTTAAGCAATGAGACTATTAGGCTATGGCATATCCAGCACTTGACTGATGTAGATCCGGAATCCTTGTGTTTAGGCTTTTACCTGGCGAGAAAATAGTTTCTGGATAATTGAATGAACTGTCATTGGGTGGTTTAAAAGACCTCATGGAAGAGGAGGCCAGAACCAGTGGCATCACTAGAGGGGTGAAGGTGGTGCAGACCATACTGGGCAACACTGTCAGAGGGGGTCATACCAAAATGATTGTCTATAAAATTTTTGTGCGGTGTTTCAGCAGAAATTTACTATGTTTGATAAAAAATATCTCTGTGGTGAGTTATAACAAAAAAACAACATTTTTTTAAGCACAGCTTACATGTGTCAATATACCTACTAGGCTGAAACTCTATGCTAATTTACTTTTTGAACCTTCTAATGCACTCTGGTCAGAGCTGTCATTATTACCCTATTACAATGATGCTTTGAATCATGTGGTTTTGTCTGCATGTGTTTCAAACATTTGCTGTTGTTTTTATTGCTGCCAATGTTTTGATAGTTTCTAATTTTGTCAAATGTTTTGATGTTACAAAGTGTCCTAAGAAAATATTCTGCATCCCATTTTGGCAAGTGGCATCTGGGATCTTAAAAGCTAGCAAGGAGCCATCTAAGATGCATCAATTGGTCTCAACCCACCTGGAGCAAAGAAGAATGAAGAACGGCAAAGACACAAGGAAAATATGAGCCCAAGAGACAGAAAGGGTCACAGAAACCAGAGACTCTGTCGGCCTGAGAGTGGAAGAACTAGATGGTGCCTGGCTACAACCAATGACTGCCCAACAGGGAACACAACAGAGACTCCCTGATGGAGCAGGAGAAAAGTGGGATGCGGATCTCAAATTCTAGTAAAAAGACCAGACTTAATGGTCTGACTGACACTGGAGGGATCCCAGAGGACATGGCCCCCAGAATCTGTTAGCCCAAAATTAAAACCATTCTTAAAGCCCATTCTTCAAAGAGTAGACTGGACTATAAGACATAAAATGATACTGGTGTGCTTCTCAGCTCAAGTAGACAAATGGGACTATGTGGGCAGGTCCTGTCCGGAGGTGACATGAAAAGGCAGAGAGGGCAGGAGCTGGTTGAATGGATACAGGAAATATAGGGTGGAGAGCAGGAGTGTACTGTCACATTATAGGGAGAGCAAGTAGGGTCACATAACAATATGTGTATAAGTTTCTGTATGAGAAACTGACTTGAATTATAAGCTTTCACTTAAAGCACAATAAAGAAAATAAGTTTTCTGGTGTTACAGCTACAACATTGTAGTAATTAGCATTTGTGAACCTATATCGATAACTTTTTTGAGAATGAAGTAGTAATTAAAGGAAAAGGAGAAAAACTAAAAAAGGCTTCCACTCAGTTACTAATTATGTTGTAATTCAATGTGGAAAGATTTTATAAAGCAACTTTTATTCATATAATCTAAGAAGCAGTACGTTTAAGTAATTTACAATTATGTTTATGACATTTTAAAATTGGTAACATAGTACAAGAAAACGTTACTAAGGACTCTCTGTGGTCTGGTATGGGAGGAAGCCTATGGGGGGTTGATACCATGAGTTACTGCACCGGGTGACACTTACCTTAGTAATGCCTCTGCCCAGCACATGGCTTGCTGAAAAACTGGAGTATCTCTCTTATATTCTTCTAAGAAGACTTGTGCCAAGTGTGGCTTGTGGTAGTCTTGTAAGTTTCAATATTTAGTAGAGACTAAGCAGATCTCCTAAGAAGCCCTGGTGACACAGTGTTAAGTGCTGGGCTGCTAACTGCAAGATCAGAGGTCAGAACCCACCAGCCACTCAGCAAGAGAAAGATGTGGCAGTCTGCTTCCATAAAGATTTGTAGCCTTGAACAAATGGTGCTGGCATAACTGGATATCTATCTGCAAAAAATGAAACAAGACCCATACCTCACACCATGCACAAAAACTAACTCAAAATGGATCAAATACCTTAATATAAAATCTAAAACAATAAAGATCGTGGAAGAAAAAATAGGGCCAATGCTAGAAGCCCTAATACATGGTATAAACAGAATACAAACCATAACTAACAATGCATAAACACCAGAATAGAAACTAGATAACTGGGAACTCCTAAAACTCAAACACTTACGTTCATCCAAAAACTTCACCAAAAGAGTAAAAAGACAATCAACAGACTGGGAAAAAATTTTTGGCTATGACATATCCGATCAGAGTCTAATCTCTAAAATCTACAAGGCACTGCAAAACTGCAACCACAAAAAGACAACCCAATTAAAAAATGGGCAAAGGACATGTATGAACAGGCATTTCACCAAAGAAGACATTCAGGTGGCTAGCAGATACATGAGGAAATGCTCACGAGCATTAGCCATTAGAGAAATGCAAACCTAAACTACAATGAGATACCATCTCACCCCAACAAGGCTAGCATTAATCCAATAATAATAATAATAAATGTTGGAGAGACTGGAACACTTATACACTGCTGGTGGAAATGTAGAATGGTACAACCACTTTGGAAATCAATTTGGCGCTTCCTTAAAAAGCTAGAAATAGAACTACCATATGATCCAGCAACCCCACTTCCTGGAATATATCCTAGAGAAGTAAGAGCTGTCACATGAATAGATATATGCACACCCATGTTCATTGGAGCACTGTTCACAATAGCAAGAAGATGGAAACAACCTAGGTGCCCATCAATGGACGAATGGATAAACAAATTATGGTATACTCACACAATGGGATACTACGCAATGATAAAGAACAACGATGAATCCACGAAACATCTCATAACATGGATGAATCTGGAGGGCATTATGCTGAGTGAAATTAGTTAGTCACAAAAGGACAAACGTTGTATAAGACCACTATTATAAGAACTCAAGAAAAGGTTTAAACACGGAAGAAAACATTCTTTGATGGTTACGAAGGTGGAGTGGGAGAGAGAGGGGAATTCACTAACTAGTAGTAGACAAGAATTATCTTAGATGAAAGAGAGGACAACACACAATACAGGGGAAGTCAGCACAACTGGATTAAATCAAAAGCTAAGAAGTTTCCTGAACACAACCAGACACTTCAAGGGACAGTGTAGCAGGAGCAGGGGTCTGGGGACCCTGGTTTCAGCGGACATCTAGGTCAATTGGCATAATAAAGTTTATTAAGAAAATGTCTGCATCCCACTTTGGTGAGTGGCATTTGGGGTCTTAAAAGCTAGTGAGTGGCCATCTAAGATGTGTCAATTGGTTCCAACCCACCTGGAGCAAGGGAGAACGAAAAACACCAAAAACACAAGGAAAATACGAGCCCAAGAGACAAGAGGGGCCACATAAACCAGAGACGCCACCTGCCTGAGACAAGAACTAGATGGTGCCTGGCTACCACCAGTGACTGACCTGACAGGGAACACAACAGAGTCCCTGACTGAGCAGGAGAAAAGTGAGGTGCAGAACTCAAATTCTAGTAAAAAGACCAGACTTAATGGTCTGACTGAGACTGGAGGAATGCCAGAAGACAGGGCTCCCAGACTCTCTGTTAACCCAGAACAAAAACCATGCCAGAAGCCAACTCTTCAGACAAAGAATAGTCTGGACTTGAAGACATAAAATGATACGTGTGAAGAGTAGGCCTCCTAGTTCAAGTAGATACACGAGACTAATTGGGCAGCTCCTGTCTGGAGGCCAGATGAGAAGGCAGAAAGTGATAGGAGGTGATTGAGTGGACATGGGAAATCTGGGTGGAAAGAAGGAATGTGTGGTCACATTATAGGGAGAGCAACTAGGGTCACATAACAATGTGTGTATATATTTTTGGATGATAAACTAACTTGATCTGTAAACTTTCACCTACAGCACAATTAAAAAAAAAAAAGATTTATAGCCTTAGAAAATCTATGGGGCAGTTCTACTCTGCCCTATAGATTTTCTATGAGTTGGAATTGACTTTACTGCAATGGGTGAGTGGACCCCTAAACCTATAGGGTCTCTATGAGTCAGAATCAACTCAATGGCAATTTTTTTTTTTTTCCCCAAACCTATTTCTAACACACCAGGGTAGGAAATGCTGGTGGCATAGTATTTAAGAGCTATGGCTCCTTACCAAAAGGTTGACAGTTTAAATCCTCCAGGTGCTCCTTGGAAACCATATGGAACAGTTCTACTCTGTCCTATAGGGTCCCTATGAGTCGGAATCAACTTGACAACAATGGGGTTTTTCTCTTTTTTTTCTAACCCAGTAGTGCCCATTTCAGTAAATGGCACAACCATTCACTCAGATGCTCAAAATCTAGTGTTCTTCTAGGATTCCTCTTTTTTCTTTAGCCCCAATTCTTGCAATTCATTAGCAAGTTGTTACGTCTGCTTGCAAAATATATCCCATATCCTTTCATTTCCCCCCATCTCCAGTACTATTACCTTAATCCAAACCATCAACATCTCTCATGGATTATAGCAATAGTTTACTTCCATTCTTGGATCCATTAACCTGATCTACATGCTGCAACAGTAATCTTTCAGAAACATCAATTAAATTATGCCATGTTCTAGTGAGAAAAAAAAAAAAAAAAATGTTCTGGTGAAGTCCCCGCTCCCACCTGACCCTACCCAATGGCTTCCCATTGCACTTCAAATAAACTTCAAACAGGCCTACAGGGCCCATGTGGTGGGGCTCCTGCCTATGCCTCCAGGTTTATCTGCTCTAGATACACTGGCTTACTGTCTGTGTTGGAACACCCTGAGTTCATTCTCCCCTTTGCAATTACTGTCTGCTCTGCCTGGATTGCATGAGCTCTGTATCTTCCTGTGTAATCTCGTCTTTCCTTGTGGTTTTGTTTATCAGAAATCACTCTTGAATAGCAGTGGTCTAAACTGTATGGAATTAAACACAAGAATGAATAGAAAGGAAGGAAAGTTATAGAATAAATGATGAGAGGGGAATGTGGAATGAAAAACTTGATTTTTCATATGTAGGGGAGATTGAGCATGTTTATGTCTTTGGAGGAGGAGCCAGAAAGTGGGAAATGTATGATATGGAGGGAAGTGGAATCTTTCTCCTGCGGAGCAGCTGGTGGGTTCAAAACCACTGGCCTTTCTAGTTAGCAGCCAAGTGCTTTAACCACTCTGCCGCCAGGGCTTCTGAAAGTCCCCATAAGAAATAAATTTATCTGTTGACTTTCTTCCTAAGTGACATGGGTTCCCTGGAGCAGCATGGATTTCTTAAATAAATGGATAGGAAGGGGTTATGAGAAAGAGAGGAAACAGGCAGGTAAAGGCTGTGTGGATGCCAAAGAGAAGTTTTCATCAATATATACCTTTTAAAATATGTGTCTTTCAAAAATATATATTTCTTTGTTTTTGTTGTTATTGATTTGTCTTTAACATTAAAGGAAATGTGAAAGAAAAGCAATTTGCAAACCCAACTATTTTTCTCTCATCCCTTATAATCCTTGCCCACAAGCTAGTATATGTTTACGTAAGCTATTTTTTTTTTTTTATTATCCCAGTAGCTACACGATTGGACCTTTTGTTTTTCAAAATGGTGTTTTGAACAACTCCTTACCACTGTTTCATATTCTTCATAATTGTTATTGTGTTAGCTATAGTAAATTGCAGTTAACGTGCTGTAATTTACTTCACTGTTTTTCCTTTCCCTGTGGTTGGACAGGTAGGTTATTTTCAATTTCTGCTGTTATAGATAATGCTACAATGAAGATCCTCCTGCCTAGACACTGGCTCTCCTTTTGAATTATCTCCTCAGTCTAAATTACAAGGAATGAGATTAATGGGTCAATGCTGTGAACATTTTTATGGTTCTTAATATATATTGCCATATTCCTGTATTATAGCCACTGTCAGAAAGGTATCTACACATCAATTTCACTGCTAACTCTGTGGTATTAGCAGTATTATTACATATTCTTTGCCAAGTTAACAGATATAAAGTCACACCTCCTTGCTTAATTTGTGTTTCGTTGTAGCCCGAATGTTTTCCGTATTTACTTGCTATCTACATTTCTTTCTATTTATGCTCTTAGTCAGTTTAGCTGTGGAAGCATTTGGGAAACTGTTTATGTATCATGCATAATAATCCTTTTCTCTAACATTTGAGTTAAATGTTTCCCACCGTTTCCATTTCCCCTCTGATTAGCTTGTTCTCGTACTGAAGTTATTTATTGATCTTTTCCTGTGTGAATTCTTCCTTAAGATTCAAAGTTCAGACACTATCATCTAAAAAAACATATAAAAACCCTCAATTCTACTTTGTGGGATTTATATATATTAAATTATTTAATGAATTCATCATTTTTAAGTATAAATTTTGACCGTAACTTAATTTTTTGCTCCAAACTGGTAATCCATTGGCTGCTTTCAATTCAGATGTGAGAGGCATAAGGAGCAGTCTTGATAAAATAGAGGCCAGACTTCTTGTCTTGAAGCTGCATTTCTACAGTAAGCATGTTGTTTTTACTTAGACTGCTATTGTGACTTGGTGATGGCAAAACGATGAAGATCATGAATGGACAAAGGCTAAAATCCCCTAAGCCAGCATGGCATTATGACTTTTATGGGCCCTACCTACTTTTGCCTTCATGGGCTCCTTCTTCCATTATATATCAAAAAAAAAAAAAATTAAAAATTGTATTTTATAACTGCATTGACATAAAGACAAATATAACCCAGACTGGCTTTATTATTATATTTTTCATTATTACCGTATTTGGTTTTTTCTTCTGATTTTAAAAGATATTAAATTTAAAACATTTTTGTGGACCCCTAAACTGTGCCGGAGTCCCTGGCTGTTGCAAATTGTTAATGTACTTGGCCACTAACTAAAGGATTGGTAATTTGAGTCTATCCAGAGGTACCTCAGAGGAAAGACTTGACAATTTTCTTCTGAAAAAAATCAGCCATTGAAAATCCTATGGAGCACAGTTTTACTATGAGACACATGTGGTTGCCACGAGTCAGAATCGACTCAATGGCAACTGGTTTTTGATTTTAAACTGTGTCTATGATGACTCCAAGGAGCAATGGTGGCACAATGGTTAAAGCGCTCAGCTGCTAACTGAAAGGGCAGTGGTTCGAATTCACTAGGGGGTCCATGGGAGAAGGATCTGGCAGTCTGTTTCCATAAAGATTTACAGCTTTAGAAACCCTACCAAAAAAAAAAAACAAAACCAAACCCACTGTCGTAAAGTGGATTCTGACTCATAGTGACTCTATAGAACAGTTCTACTCTGCCCTCTAGGGTTGCTGTGAGTTGCAATCGACTCAATGGGTGGGTTATGATGACTCATGAATAACTTAGTCCTGCCCCAAGACATGCCTCAGCACTAATGCACTCTATATATCTAGCTACCATCTAAATAATTGGGTTTACTTCTTGTCTTTGATTTTGTTCTTGGGATATACAGTTTTATCTTATGTTAGAACCACAGTATTTTCATAATTGTTTTACAGTATGTTCTAACAGCTCTTAGAGTGATCTGTACCCCCAGAGTTCTTCTCTTGGCAATTTTTTTTCCAAGTGAATTTTAGAACCCCTTGAATCCACCAGGTGCTCCTTGGAAACCCTGTGGGGCAGTTCTACTGTCTATAGGGCCGCTATGAGTTGAATATGACTCAATGACAGTGGGTTTGGTTTAGTTTTTTTGGTCTGTTTATTATAAGAGAAAAATTCTCTTGAAGCTTCATGTGTTTGTAAGCTATCTCGAAGGAATACGACATCTTTATACAGATACAATAGTTGGATGGGACCCTGGTAGCACAGTGGTTAAGTGTTGGTCTGCTAACCAAAAGGTCAGCAGTTCGAATCCACCAGTTGCTCCTTGGAAACCCTATGGGGGCATTTCTACTCTGTCCCGTGGGGTTGCTATGAGTTAGAATTGACTCTACGGCAACAGGTTTGGTTTTTGGTGTAATAGTTGGATATTCTGTCCCAGAAATAGGATACCATCACCATGCTACAGAGAGAGTTCAAGAAGAATGGAAACAGAGGCAGAAAATAGGATGAAGAAGAACCTACACTCTGTTAGAGTAAGCTTCCAGCTAGAGGTACTCAATATAGCTGGAACACAAACTTTTGTGACTTAAATGAGTCCCAGAAATAGGTTTCAAGCCAGTAGTGCAGGAAAAGTACTTAGCTTATTTTTCAAATTAGGGAAAAGGAAACAACCATGAGTAGAGACTGAAGACCATAATTTTGGCCAAGCCCATCTTCTCCCAATTTGTTATTCTAAAATGGCTATAGCTTGGTAGCTGTCAAACCAGGGCCTATGGTTAAGTTTAAATAAGACATTTTGTTTTTGCATTCAGGTATCCTTGAAAGCAATGACGAGTAGTAGGAACAGAGGTAAGACATCAGAGGGGTGGAATCTGACCAGAATGGTGCTTGTTATTTTCCTAGAGTTGCTGTAATGAAGTACCACAAACTGGGAAGTTTAAAGCAACAAAAATTTATTGTCTCACGGTTCTGGGGCCTAGAAGAAGAATTCAGGGTATTGGCTCTCTGAAGGCTCTAGGGGAAGAGCCTTCCCTGTCTCTTTCAGCTTCTGTAATTCCCAGAATTTGTGGCATTCCTTGACTTCTCAACACATCACTCCAGCCTCTACCTCTGTGTTCACATGGCCATCTTCCCTGTATGTGATTCTGTGTCTTTTCTCCTCTTTTTATAAGAACACTAATCACACTGGACTAGGGCTCACCTTATTCCAGTATGAACTCATGTTAACTAATAGCATTTTCAAAGACCCTATTGCCAAACGAGGTTACATTCACAGGTATGGGAGTTTGTTGCTGTTAGGTGCCATCAAGTCAATTTTTGACTCATAGTGACCTCATGTGACAGAGTTGCCCCACAAGGTTTCCTACGTTGTAATCTATATGGAAGCAGATTGCTGCATCTTTCTCTTGTGGAGCTGCTGGGTGAGTTCAAACTGCCAGCCTTTTGGTTAGCAACCAAGCACTTAACGGTTATGCCACCAGGGCTCATTTACTGGAGTTAGGACTTAAAAATATCATTTTTAACAGGTGCCATGTTGGATCCTTACTCTGACCAGCTCACTCCTCTCCTTTTTTCCTTTCAATTATAATTTTCTAACTTCATAATTTTCTAATATGAAAGACAGCAACATCAGGTTACATTTGTAAGGATTCAGAGACCTTCCACCCTTTGTCTAAGTATTTAATGATGAAAATTATTCTTAAAGCTAATGACTTACAGATGTCATCTGCTATGAACAGATGTAACTCTAACCTAAGAACATTTGAGTAAATTGAAATAGCTTTAATGTAGTGAGGATTTGGATATATATTATGCTTTATGAATCACACAGAGACGTTATACCCTGCAAGCTATTTCCCTCTATGAGTCATGATACAGACCTAGGCTGGAAAGATTTCTGTGCCTCTAAGGAAGAGAAGAAAAATGTGTGATCTGAAACTTCAAACTTTCAGAATGTTAAGTTTTAATGTTACGATGCGTATTGGAGCACCTTGCTGGGAAATCTGCCTGTGGGTCCGTGTTTGCCCACTCAACACACCCAGAACAGTTCAGTAACCTTTACGCTTAGGCAAGCTCCTTCCCAAATGAATCAAATAATGACCTATACGTTCATTGGAGAATAACACATTACTTTCCAACATTGATTAATGTTGGTCAGTTATGTATGTATATAAACAAACAAAAAATTAAACCACCAAATATGTGAGGGACATAAGCAGATTCTGAATAAACAGACAAAATTTCCCTTATTGGAATAGGGATTTCATTTTAAAGCTATCATGAACTGATCATGCTTCCAGACTTCAGATAGAGGCAAATGTGGATAAACTCTAGGGGACTTAAACTGAGGCCAGTACAAATTCCCAGTGATTGCATACCCCGGAACACACACACACAAAAGAAATGGAAGGAGTAATTATAAGAGTCATCAGAAATAAACTGCAGAAGCAGACCCAGAAAGGATGCACTCATCAAGGCCGACTTGGCTCAGCCAGTGCTGAGTGCCCAATCTGCCAGCAACAGAAACCCCACTGACTCTCTGATAAAAAAAAAAATAGGACACTGTAAAAACAGCATGGGGGTGGCATCTGACCTCTAACTTCACAAGGGGGAAAGAGAATCAAGATCAACAGCCCAAGGCTGATTCCTATGAGGCGGAGGTCAGACATTCCTCATCTCTCGGCAATCTTTACCAATTCTGACCCCAACCATTCTTCCCACAACACTCTACTTTCTTACTGGGCTTGATAATTCATTGCAATGGCCACACAGAACCCACAGACAATACTTATGATTATGGAGTTTATTAGGGAGGTAACAGGTTACAATTCAGGTTGGAGAATACCCAGGATACAGTTCTTCCGTCAGAACAGCCTCTTTTCAGCTATGCTTGCAGGCATGCCTCTCCCTGGCTCTCTGTCTCTGCCCTGCTCAAGCAAGTGTTACAAAACTGTTTTGACTCTGCCACTAAGTGCCCAGAGGTACCCCACTTCTTCAAGGAAAATGCCTTTTTCAACAACATAAACAGTGACAATACAAGTGGATCTCACCAGGTGGAACACACAGGAATCAAATTGACTATATCTGTGGAAAGAGAAGATGGAAAAGCTCAATATCATCAGCCAGAGCAAGGCCAGGGGCTGACTGCAGAACAGACCACCGATTGCTCATATGCAAGTTCAAGTTGAAGCTGAAGAAAATTAGAACAAGTCCACAAGAGCCGAAGTATGACCTTGAGTATATTCCACCTGAATTTAGAGACCATCTCAGTAATAGATTTGACTCATTAAAACACTAATGATGGAAGACCAGATGAGATGTGGAATGATATCAAGAGCATCGTACATAAAGAAAGCAAGAGGTCATTAAAAAGACAGGAAAGAAAGAAAAGACCAAATTTATGTCAGAAGAGACTCTGAAACTTTCTCTTGAATGTAGAATAGCAAAAGCAAAAGGAAGAAATGATGAAGTAAAAGGGCTGAACAGAGGATTTTAAAGGGCTGCTCAAGAAGACGAAGTATCATAATGAAATGTGCAAAGAGTTAGAAAACCAAAAGGGAAGAAGATTCTTGGCATTTCTCAAGCTGAAAAAACTGGATAGAAAATTCAAACCTCAAGTTGCAATACTGAAGGATTCTATGGGGAAAATATTAAACAACACAGGAAGCATTAAAAGAAGATGGAAAGAATACATGGTGTCACTGTGCCAAAAAGAATAGGTCGATGTTCAACCATTTCAGCAGGTAGCATATGATCAGGAACTGATGGTTCTGAAGGAAGAGGTTCAAACTGCACTAAAGGCATTGGTGAAAAACAAGGCTCCAGGAACTGACGGAACACCAATTGAGATGTTTTAACTAACAGATGCTGCCCTGGAAGTGCTCACTCGTTGATACCAAGAAATTTGGAAGACAGGTACCTGGCCAACCAACTGGAAGAGATCCATATTTATGCCTATTCCAAAGAAAGGTGATTTAACTGAATGTGGAAATTATTGAACAATATTAATATCACACACAAGTAAAGTTTAGCTGAAGATCATTCAAAAGTAGGTGAGGCAGTATATCAAAACGGAACTGCCAGAAACTCAGGCTGGATTCAGAAGAGGACATGGAACTAGGGATATCACTGCTGATGTCAGATGGATCCTAGCTGCAAGCAGAGAATACCAGAAAGTTGTTTATCTGTATTTTATTGACTAACAAAGGCATTAGACTTTGTGAATCATAACAAATTATGAATAACATCGTGAAGGATGGGAATTCCAGAACACTTAATTGTGCTTATGAGGAACCTGTACATAGATCAAGAGGCAGTCCTTCAAACAGAACGAGGGGAACTTTGTGGTTTAAAATCAGAAAAAGTGTGTCAGGGTTGTATCCTTTCACCATACTTAATCTGTGTGCTGAGCAAGTAATCCGAGAAGCTGGACTATATGAGGAAGAACGGGGCATGAGGTTTGGAGGAGGACTCGTTAACAACCTGCATTATGCAGATGACACAGCCTTGCTTTCTGAAAGTGAAGACGACTTGAAGCACTTACTGATGAAGATGAAAGATCACACCCTTCAGTATGGATTACGCCTCAATATGAAGAAAACAAAAATCGTCACAACTGGACCAATAGGCAACATCATGATAATGGAGAAAAGATTGAAGTTGTCGAGGATTTCATTTTACTTGGATCCGCAATCAATGCCCATGGAAGTAGCAGTCAAGAAATCAAAAGATGCATCGCATTAGGCAAATCTTCTCCTAAAGACTTCTTTAAAATGTTGAAAAGCAAAGATGTCACTTTAAGCCCTGAGGTTCATCTGACCCAAGCCGTGGTGCTCTCAGTTGGGTCATATGGATGCAAAAGCTGGACAATGAATAAAGAAAACCAAAGAAGAATTGATGCCTTTGAATTACGGTGCTGTGGAAGAATATTGAATATACCATGGACTGTAAGAAGATAGAACAAACCTGTCTTGGAAAAGTAGAGAGTCAGCAAAAAAGAGGAAGACTCTCAAGGAGATGGATTTATACAGTGGCTGCAGCAATGTACTCAAGCATAACAACAATTGTGAGAATGACGAAGGACTGGGCAGTGTTTCATTCTGTTGTACATAGGGTCACTGTGAGTCAGAATTGACAGCACCTAGCAATGACAACAACAATGGTCTCATGCTCATGGAATTCACTGGTATTACCATGTTCCCCATTATCTTGAAGCAGCTGGCTAGTTGAATGATGGAATGACCTTCTAAAGATACAAATATGGAGCTAGCTAGGTGGCAATACCTTGCAAGGTTGGGGCAGTGTTCTCTAGGAGGCAGTATATGTTCTAAACCAGGGTCTAGTATGTGGTGCTGTTTCACCGATAGGCAGGATTCATGGGTCCAGGAATCGAGGGGTGGAAATGGGAGTGGCACATCTCACTATTACCCCTAATGACCCACTCACAAAATTTTTGCTTCCTGTCCCCACGACCCTATGTTATGTGGGTCTAGAGGTCTTAGTTCCAAAGGGAGGAATGCTCCCACCAGGAGACACATCACTGGATCCACTGAAGTAACTGGAAGTTAAGAATGCCACCTGGCCACTTTTGTCTCCTCATGCCTCTCGATCAACAGGCAAAGATGGGAGTTACCACACTGGCTGCTGTGGTTTCTCCGAGGAGAAATCAGATTGATACTACATAATGGAGATAAAGAAGCGTATGTCTGGAACATAGGAGATGGCATCTTATAGTACTACCATGTCCTGTGATTAAAGTCAATGGAAAACTACAGCAACCCAATTGCGACATGACTACTAATGGCACAGACTTCTCAGGAATTAAGGTTTGGGCTACCCCACCAGGCAGAGAACCATGACCAGCTGAGGTGCTTGCTGAGGGTAAAGGAAGTACAAAATGGGTGGTAAATGAAGGTAATTCTAAATACCAACTATGACCACATGATCAATTGCAGAAACAAGGAATATAATTTTGTGTGTGTGTGTGTGTGGCTTAAAACAACAATGTTTTATTATATCTCATGGGTTCTGTAGGTCAGGAATTTGAGAGCAGCTTGGCATGAGATCTCATGTGATGATGGCTGGAGCTGGAAGGGCAAGGGTGGAGGCCACTGAGGGATGGCTGCAAATCTCTCTTTTCACAAAGCCTCAGGGTCTCTTCAGGTGGACTGTCTCTGTGAACTACCTTATACTTTCTCACAGCATGGTGGTTCAGTCTTCATACTTGACAGTCATGGGCTCGAAAGTAGAGAGAGAGACGGAGACACACACAGAGAGAGAAACACTATCAGCTTTTGTAACCAGGCTTGGAAATCACAGAGTCACTTCCACTGTACTGTCTGAGTTAAGGCAGTCAGAAAGCTCTGCCAGCGGCCAGGGGAGGGGACACAGACTCCACCTTTTAATGAGGGATTGGCAAGATTCCAGAAGAGTGTGTGAGATGGGAAATATATATATTTTTGTTTTTCTACTCCTAAGTTTTGTGTGTGTGTATGTGTGTGTGCTTTAGGTGAAAGTTTAGAGAGCAAATTAGCTTCTCATTAAACAGTTAATACACATATTGTTTTGTGACATTGGTTGGCAACTCTGCAATGCATTAACATTCTCCCCTTCTCGACCTTGGGGTCCCCATTTCCATTCATCCAGCTTTCCTGTCCCCTCCCGCCTTCTGGTCCTTGACCCTGGGCTGGTATTCCCATTTAGTCTCATACACGTTGTTGAACAACGTGTGTTCTTGTTTGTTTTATAGGCTTGTCTAATCTTTGGCTGAAGGGTGAACCTCAGGAGTGACTTCAGTACTGAGCTAAAAGAGTGTCTGGGGGCCATACTCTTGGAGTTTCTCCAGTTTCTCTAGGACCAGTAAGTCTGGTTGTTTTGGGAGTTAGAATTTTGTTCTATATTTATCTCCAGCTCTGTCTGAGACCCTCTATTGTGATCCCTGTCAGAGCAGTCGGTGGTGGTAGCTGGGCACCATCTATTTGTGCTGGACTCAGTCTGGTGGAGGCTGTGGTAGTTGTTGTCCATTAGTCCTTTGGATTAATCTTTGTCTTGTGTCTTTGGTTTTCTTCATTCTCCCTTGCTTCAGACAGGGTGGGGCCAGTAGATATATCTTAGATGGCCACTCACAAGCTTTTAAGACTCCAGATGCTACTCACCAAAGTGGGATGTAAAACATTTTCTTTATAAACTATGTTATGCCAATTGAGCTAGGTATCCCCTGAGACCACAGTTCCCAACCCTCAGCCCAGTAATTTGGTCCCTCAAAGAGCTTGGATGTGTCTATGAAGCTTCTATAACTTTGCCTTGTCAAGTTGTGCTGACTTTCCCAGTATTGTGTACTATCTTGACCTTCACCAAAGTTACCAATTGTCTATTGTTGTTTTTGTTATGTGCCGTTGAGTTAGTTTTGACTAATAGTGACCCTATGTACAATAGAATGAAACACTGCCTGATCCTGTGCCATCCTCACAATTGTTGTTATGCTTGAACCCATTGTTGTGGCCACTGTGTCAATACATCTCATTGAGGGTCTTCTTCTTTTTCCCCGGCCCTCTACTTTAGCAAGCATGATGTCCAGGGACTGATTCCTCCTGACAGCATGTCCAAAGTATGTGAGACTTAGTCTCACCATCCTTGCTTCAAAGGAGCATTCTGGTTGTACTTCTTCTAAGACAGATTTGTTCATTCTTTTGGCAGTCCATGATATATTCAATATTCTTCACCAACACCACAACTCAAAGACGTCAGTTCTTCTTTGGTCTTCCTTATTCATGATCCAGCTTTCGCATACATATGAGGCAATTGAGAACACCATGGCACACCTTAGTGCTTAAAGTGACATCTTTGGTTTTTAACACTTTAAAAAGAGATATTTTGCAGCAGATTTGCCCAGTGCCATGTGTCTTTTGATTTCTCGACTGCTGCTTCTGTGGGCATTGATTGTGGATCCAAGTAAAATGCAATCCTTGACAACTTCAGTCTTTCCTCTGTTTATCACAATGTTGGTTGTTGGCCTATTGCTAATTAGATCTATTGTTTAGTTAGTGTTTTTCCCTCCCCATCCCTCCACTCCTTTGTAACCGACAAAGATTGTTTCTTTCTGTGTGTAAACCTTTTCATGAGTTTTTATAATGGTGGTCTCATACAGTATTTGTTGTTGTTGTTAGGTGCCGTCGAGTCAGTTTCAACTCATAGCAACCCTGTGAACAACAGAACAAAACACTTCCTGGCCCTGAGCCATCCTCACAATCATTGTTATGCTTGAGCTCATTGTTGCAGCCATTGTGTCAATCCACCTCATTGAGGGTCTTCCTGACCCTGTACTCTGCCAAACATGATGTCCTTCTCCAGGGACTGATCCCTCCTGACAACATGTCCCAAGTATGTAAGACACAGTCTCACCATCCTTGCTTCCAAGGAACATTCTTGTTGTACTTCTTCCAAGACAGACCTGTTCGTTCTTTTGGCAGTCTGTGGTATATTCAGTATTCTTCACCAACATCGCAATTCAAAGGCGTCAATTCTTCTTTGGTCTTCCTTATTCACTGTCCAGCTTTCACATGCATATGATGCAATTGAAAATACCATGGCTTGGGTCAGGCGCACATCAGTCTTCAAGGTGACATCTTTGCTCTTCAACACTTTAAAGAGGTCCTTTGCAGCAGATTTACCCAATGCAGTGTGTCTTCTGATTGACTGCTGCTTCCATGGCTGTTGATTGTGGATCCAAGTAAAATGAAATCCTTGACAACTTCAGTCTTTTCTCCATTTATCATGATGTTGCTCATTGGTCCAGTTGTACGGATTTTTGTTTTCTTTATGTTGAGGTGCAATCTAAACTGAAGGCTGTGGCCTTTGATCTTCATATAGTATTTGGAGGACTGTAATTGTTGAGTATTTCTTCCTTGTATGTGTGCGTCAAATATTTTTACTTTCTTCACTTATAAAATAAAAGGTATAAATGGAGCTAGTGTGTTTTCAGTTGTATGCATGTTTGCTGATTCATGTTAGGTACAAATATGACTTTATAATTGTCCTTATTTATAGATTGTGTATGGTTTAAGGAGATGTGTACAGGTGCTAAGTTGACAAGGGGTGGACTAAGATGTTTAAGTTTATGTGTCAGCTTGATTGGGCCATGACTCTCAGTGGTTTGGCAGTTATGATGTAATTTGGTAGTTATGTAGTGGTGTAATTTGGCAGTTATGTAATTCTGTAATTTGGCAGTTATGTAATAATGTAATCATCCTCCATCTTGTGATCTGATGTAGTCATCCCCCACTTTGTGATCTGATGTGAGCAGCCAATCAGTTGAAGAGGGAGTTTCCTTGGGGGTGTGGCCTGCACCCAATATATACATGGATGTTCTGGCAAAGCTCACTGACTAGCTCTGAATCCTCCATCCAGCTCATCATTATCTGACTGCTGGCTCTTGGAACTTGAGCCAGTGGCCTGCCGTATTTCCTGCTGATCTTGGGATTCTTCAGCCTCTGCAGCCTGTGAGCCAGCATCCTGCCATCTTACCTACTGATCTTGGATTTGTCAGCCTCTGCAGCCCATGAGCCAGTGACCTGCTGTCTGATCTGGTGATCTTGGGTTCATCAGCCCCTGAAGCTACGTGAGGCAGGAGAAGCCTCCAGAATGACACTTGACCCACATACTTGGGACTTGCTAGCATATGCTTCACTGGTTTGGCTTCTCTAGAGAACCCAGCCTAAGAAATCCTCTAACTTGAATTTAAACCATATACTCCACCAGGATGTGTATAATCATGCCCCTTATCTGAATATCTAATTCCCCATCTGTAAAAAAATATTAGCTCCAAGGGCCCTATTCCAGTGGTATGCCGGTAAATGTTCAATTACTGACTGTCTGAAAAAACAATCTTGTCTATATGTTTACTATAAATTTTATTGATACAAATGATGCACACAATTTACAAGTAATTATAAAATATTCTTTATCATAAATTCCATGTAGCCAGTTGATCCTCATTGAATGCTTTCATTGATTTTTATTGAACTCTTGTATCTGTAGTCAACCTATGTTTGCAACTGATAAAAGAGTAGAGTTCTGACTTGAGTGTTGGTTAATTTTTTTTGTTTACATAAATAAGACAATGATGACATATATTGGAACATCATTCATTCATCAGTGCCAGAGGTTACTTCTTTGCTGAATTGGGTAATGGTGTTAGAACCTGAAAGAATATTTCCTCAATATATTATTTGCAATGAACCACTTATAGACAAGACACATTTTAAAGCTTAATCTTCATTACTAATGTTTTGCAATCATTTTTTAAATCTCGATAATCAACAAAACCATAATTAAGTCCTGATTTGTAGTGTTTGCCAATTTCTGTGGTATAGGCACTGCTGACATGGTCAAGTTCAAGCTCCCAATGTGGCACTGATGAACACAGAGTAGAGGAGAGATGTACAGTAGCACACCACTGTAGTACTTCCGCCATTCAGATACAATAGATGTAAATAACCTCAAAAGCATAGATAATAGTAAATGTAGTGAAATGATTAGGAAGTGATAAATTTTGTGTATTTATTCCCTTTTTAATATAATTTATTTAATCGTGAGTTTATATAATTTAATTTTTAATAATGACTCAATGGTGTTTAATAACCAGCTCAACATTTCTGAAAGTTTAATAATCAACTCTTAAAAGCCAGTAAGAGCCAGTTCCAGCACATTGCTGCTTTCTGCTCTTAAGATAATATTCTACAATGCAATAATTCCTGAGCAATTTTGGAAGAACCTCACGTAGTCAGATGTATGGCAGCCCAGACCCAAATTCTTCTCTTTGGCTATCCCTGCCCAGGTAATAACTGTTTGTAAGTGACAAAGCATAAAGAAATGAAATGGCAGAATCTGGAGAGATGGGACTAGGTTTAGCCTGTTGCTTGGCCTTTAAATGCCACATATTTCCCCTGCTGTCTCACCCACCCTTCAGCATCTCTGCAAATAAACATGAGATAAAGTCTGATCTTGAAGGAAAACAAAAGTACCCTCTTTAAAAGAGTAATGAAAGAAAGGAAACTCTCCTTGTTAAGGAGCCCTGGTGGTGCAGTAGTTAAGAGCTCAGGCTGCTACCCAAAAGGTTGGCTGTTTGAATCTATCAACCGCTCCTTAGAAACCCTATGGGACAGTTCTGCTCTGTCCTGTAGGGTCACTATGAGTCAGAATTGACTCGACGGCACACAACAACTACTCCATATACTTATTTATATACAAACATCAACTTTTGTTTTTAACCCATGAAGCTCACCTATGGCCCACATTAATAACCAGTCCCTACCTGCATCAATTCCTTCATTTTTTTAAACACTGAGGTTGGAGAGACAAAGTTACTTGCCAAGAACTTTTCCTATCAGGCCCAAAGTGAGTCAGTGACAGAACTAGAACAAGAACTTGGATCTTAGGTTCTTTGCCCTACATTAAGTTGTGTACACACACACACACGCATGCACATGTATACACTCACTCACAAATCCACTTAGCATCCAGGTTAAGGCCACGACAACCTGGGTGTTGTCTACTCTGTGGCTTCCAGAAGGTGCATTTTTCCACCCAGTTTGAACTGTGGGTCCCCCAAGGGCATTCAGTGAGGGCGAGGCCTCCTTCAGCCATAGCTGTGGCTCTGTAGGTGCTTAGAAGGCCCGTGAGGTGGGGAGTGGGGAGGCCTGTCTCCAGCTGAGGCCTCAGCCCTATCCTTCCCTACTTTGAGGCTCAGGAGCATCCAAGGCTAAAACCTTCACTTCCTTCTTCCCCTCTAGTTCCTGAGGGGAGGGTCAACCAGCCCCTAGTGATAAAAAGAAGGGCCTATAGGGGCCCTCGGAAGACTTCCAGCTTCCCCAGAAAACTAGGGAATCACCGAATACCAAAACCCTTAACAAATCAGAGAAAATCACAGACCATTCCAGTAGACAAAACCAGTTACCATCGAGTCAATTTTGACTCATGGCAACCCAATGCGTCAGAGTAGAACTGGGCTCCCATAGAGTTTTCAATAGGTGATTTTTCAGAAGTGGATTGCCAGACTTTTCTTCCAAAGTACTTCTGGGTTGACTTGAACCTCCAATCTTTTGGCTAATGGTATAGCTCATTAACCATTTGCATCACCCAGGGCCTTCGTCGAGTGGACAGTTAAGATCTAATATAATTCCAGATTTTTAGAGGTTTTCTCCTGAAAACTCCCTAAGGAACGAAATCTTGCAATTCCTCTAATCAACTTGTCTTTTCTTTGTCTAACTTCAGTATTCCCAGCCTCAGACTCAGTTCTTCTGTTCCTTGGTGGGTCTTTTGGGGGCCCTGTGATGGATCCCTTTGTTTTAGTACATCTCTGAGATTAGGATAGCATCATCCTTTCCATCAGCACCTGCACAGAGATTATCGAGATAAGAGTCTAGCATAAAAATAGCTGATGGCCAGACAGTTCCCAGATCCTGTGATGGAGATAAAAGATCAAAAGTTCATGACGATAGTGTCTGACAAGTCCAAAGATAGGAGAGATGGGCAATTATCCAAGAATCCAGCTTTACTCCATATCCTGCTACCATCCTCTAGAATATGAACTAGAAGGGAGCTTAGAGATGGTATATTTCCAATTCCCCCATTTTA
Organism: Loxodonta africana; assembly: GCF_030014295.1. NCBI lineage: Eukaryota > Metazoa > Chordata > Mammalia > Proboscidea > Elephantidae > Loxodonta > Loxodonta africana. The sequence continues at coordinate 68,314,743 of NC_087348.1, read as the reverse complement.
CAGAAGGGAAAGCTGAGGCCTCCTGAGGACTGTCCAGGCCAAGCTACACAGGGAGGCCAAGGCAGAGCAGGAATACAGCCAGGACTCCAGACTCGTCTCCCGCACCTCAGGCCTAGCCTCTTTCCCTATATTATACTTACTCTGGCGTTGTCATCTGCTCAGGGAAGAAAGGCCATCAGGGTGCATGCTGATTGTGGGCTATGGCTGGTCATGCCTGCCTGTCCAGTCTTCTCAGTGCCACTCTCCTGGGGACTTTAGAAATCTGATCAAAGATTGGGTGCCCTGAGCCACGAGGGAGCCACCTGTTACCAAGTCTATTCCCAAAGTCAACACAGTCTCAGTAGAGACACAGGAAGAACCAGACTGCTGCAGTCTTTGTTCTTGGTACCTTATTGTGTTAGTGACTCAGCAGCTAGTGTCAAGCTCTTTGCCTGGCTTGGGAGTGGGGGATGGTGGTGTCCAGATCCCAGTTAAAGGGATTCTCAGAAGTGGGCTCTGGCAAGTATGCCAGCATCTCCCTGGAAGGAGTCTTCCCATTCTGGCTCCAGAGGTGACTTTGCACATCCTGACAACTCATGATCCCTCTCTAGTGACATACATCTATCTTCCTCCTGGTTTGGCCTCTCTAAGATGCTTCTTGATCTTAACTCTTTTCTGGGTCTTCATTCTAGGGATTGGCTTAAGATCCCTTTGCCTCTCCCCTGACCCTTTTTTGTCCCTGACCTCCAATTTTCCCAGTTTCAATGCACAATTTCTTAAGTTCTCCCCACTGTTCAGTCTCAAGCATGTACACTTGACTCTGGCAGCTTGTATTAGAGCTCTGTGTATCATTCTATATGTAAATATCAGTTAAGTGATTAGCATCCTCCAAGTGCTGGGTGCTGTGAGAAACACTCTGGAGACTACGAAGAAAACAGAGATAAGCAATCCCTGCCTTTGAGATATTTAGAATATATGCGGGGATACAGTAATGTCAGCCAATTAGAACATTGTGGATTCAGAGCTGTCATCTAAGTGAGCTATAATTAAAGTGCCATAAACTTTGCTCCTCAAAGCGTGGTCTGCAAACCAGCAGTATCGTCATCATCTGAGATCTTATGAGAATTGCGCGATTACTGGCCCCCAGCTCAGACCTATTGAATTAGAAACTATTTTAACATAATGTGCAGATGAGTCATCACCGGGGGATGCAAAAAGCTGCTGGCACAAGGATCACACTTTGAATAAAAACATAGAGACATAACTGGTATATTTGGAGAATGGTAAATAGTAGTTATTTGGGTCTATGAGGTTTTCATTGGCAAAGTTTTGGAAGTAGATTGCCAAGTCTTTCTTTCCAGTCTGCCTCAGTCTGGAAGCTCCGCTGAAAGTTGTCTGCCATGGGTGGCCCTAGTGGAATTCGAAATACAGGTGGCATAGCTTCCAGTATCATAGCAATGGTAAGCCACCCAGTATAACAAACTGACAGACAAGTGGTAGGGTAGTATGTGAATGGACTCATACATACCAACCATTATGAAGGTGGTGCAGGACTGGGAAACGTTCTGTTCTGAGTAGAAGCTAACTCAATGGCAACTAACGACAACAAGAACCAGTAGTAGTTGTATGGGAGAAATGATGTAGATGGGCCCAACCTTTCAGAGCCTGAAGGACCAATAGCTTTAGTGATTTATGGTGGTTAATGGTACTTGTCAACATGGCTAGACTATGGTTCTCAGTGATTTGGCAGACACTGAATTAGATGCTCTTCTGTAATGTAATACAATGTAATCACTTTCTATTTTGTGATCTGATATAAGCAACCAGTCAGTTGAAAGGGGAGTTTCCTTGGGGGTGTGGCCTGTTTCCAGTGTATAAATGGATGTTCTGGCAAAGCTTTCCCTTAACTCTGCACTCTTTTTGTCTCCTGACCCCTGGTTCTTAGAACATAAGCCTACAGAAGTCTCCAGCCTGCTACCTGACCTGCAGATTTGCATTCACCAGCCCCTGCAACTCTGTGGCCGGCATAGGTCTCCAGCCTGCCACCAGACCCATGGATTTGAGACTTGCCAGGCCCTACAATTGTGTGAGACATTTTTTTTTTTTTGAAGTAAATCTCTCTTTATATATTTATATATATGTTTCACTGGTTTTGCTCCTCTGGAGAATCTAGACTAAGAATTGATTCTTCCCTGATCTAGTATCACCTCTTCTCTTGGAGTCCTTAGCTTTGGCCCCTGGATGTGCATAATCCAACTACTACCTTAAAAGTTCATGTCCCACCCAATTTTGAAGCTCTTGCCAGCCATCATGGGACCTTCAGTAACTTCCTGTTTCCAGACAGAAGTGCCTATATATCTCATTTGCAGAGGGGAGATAACTGATATGACCTAAATCTAATGAGTACACAGATCACTTGGACTCTTGTTATCTCTTATTTCTCCAGTTGCTTTGTTTCCCTGACAGATTCCTGCTCAGTTTTAGAGACTCAGTATGATACCACCATCCCAGGAAATCTTTTATATCTGGATTAGGTTAGGCCACAGCCTCCCATGCTTCCTCCATTGTGTTGAATTGTGTTCCCCCAAAATACCTGTCAACTTGGCTAGGCCATGATTCCCAGTATTGTGGGATTGCTCACCATTTTGTCATCTGATATGATTTTTCTATGTGTTGTAAATCCTGCCTCTATGATGTTAACGGGGAAGGATTAGCGGTAGTTATGTTAATGAGGCAGGACTCAATCTATAAAATTGGCTTTTATCTTAAGTCAACCTCTTTTGAGATATAAAAGAGAGAAACAAACAGAGAGACAGGGGGACCTCATAGCACCAAGAAACAAGAGCTAAGAGAACAGCTCATCCTTTGAACCCGGGGTCCCTCAATGAGAAGTTCCTCAACCAGGAGAAGTTTGATGACAAGGACTTTTCCCCAGAGCCAACAGAGAAAGAAAGCCTTCCCCTGAAGTGGGCACCCTGGAATCAAACTTCTAGCCTTCTAAGCTGTGAGAAAATAAATTTCTCTTTGTTCAAGCCATCCACTTGTGATATTTCTGTTACAGCAGCACTAGATAACTGAGACACTTAATGAGGGAAAAAATACATTCCTACAAACTTCCTAAATCTACAGATTAGCCAAGCTCTCCAGGAAATCTCTAAAGTACCCCACTTTGTGGAAACAATCAATCTTATCATTGTCCTGGCAAGCCCGAGTAGGAGAGATGAGGCCCAGATTTATAGTGCTTGGCTCAGGGCCCCACTGGAGACAAGGACAAGACATTTCTTAGCTCTACCCATCACTTATATGCAGCAGTTGCTATAGGAATATCCAGAAAATTTCACCAAGAGCAGAGAAATTTGAAGATCTGAATAATTGAAGAGCGTTATTCCTAACCCCATATACATTGTTGGGAATGAACAGATAATTGTCCGGGTAAACAGTGAATGAGATGGCTCAAGCAAAACAAAGTCCAAATAGGGACTCCATAGTAAATAGAAAATGTGATCTGTTTTAAATCCCTGAGTATTAATACCCAGTCATTGCTTAAAATGCCTAGTCTCAACCACAGCCGGTTCTTCTTGATGCAGCTGCCCAAGAATGAATCTTCGAGAACCAAATGAAGCAAGAGAGCCTAGAGAGTAAATTCTGCTCAATAGAGGAAGGATTTTGTAAGAGTCAAAGTGATTCAAAAACAAAATGGGCTGTCTCAGGAGATGTTATTAGTAGCCACTGAGCTGATTCCAACTCGTGGTGACCCCATGTGTGCAGAATAGAACCACTCCATAGAATTTTCACGGCTATGACTTTTTGGAAGCAGATCACCAGGTCTGTCTTTTGTGGTGCCTCTGGGTGGGTTTGACCCCCAACCTTCTGGCTAGTGGTCAAGTGCTTAATTGTTTGCACCACCCAGGAGGTAGTGAGCTCAAAATTTCAAAAATAAACCTCAAGACCACTTGGGGAATGTTATAGAGGAGATTCAAGCATGTGAGCTGGTCTACATGGCATTAAAGGTTTCTTCCAGCCTTGAGAGTTTGGAGGCAGAATGAAAAGATATGAAATAGTAGCTACAGGATGGGGAGAAATGACAAATCAGAGACAGAAAAAGGGTGCTGGTAAAAAGAACTCAGAAATGAGGGAGAACAGGACTTCATTCATTATAGAGCGGAAGCTGCTGTGCCATTGCACCTGATCTGATCTGGGCTTGGGAACCAGGGGAAAGAGATTTTAATACAAGTGAGAATCCAGAAATAGACCCACACATATATAGCCAATTGATTTTTGATAGCCAATTGATTTTTGACATAGTGCCGAGATATTTCAATGAGGGAAAGGTAGTCTTTTCAACAAATGCTGTTGTTGGTAAGACTGAATATTTGTTTGGAAAAAAAAGAAATTAACCTCAACTCTTGTAGCATAAAGAAAATTATTATAGACTTAAATATAAAAGCTAAAACTTTAGAACTTCTAGAAGTAAGCATAAAAGAAAATCTTTGCAACTTTGAGATATGCAGAGATTTAAAAGATAAACCACCAAAACCATGAACCATAGAAATAAAAATTTATAAATCAGACTTCAACAAAATTAATTTTTTTTTCTTTGAGAGGCACCAATTTGTTGGTCATTCAACATATTAACCTAGAGCCCAAAATCTCAATATGAAAAACAAGCTGTGGTAGCAAAAATGATTCTATTCACTAATTCTCTCAAAGTTTATATATCAGTTAGCTATAGCCACAATAATGCTACATAAAAAACAACCTCAAAATCTCAGTGGTTTACAGCAACAAATAATTATTTTTCTTGCTCATGAAGTTTGTGGGTAGGTTGGGATGAGGTTTACTTCATCTGGAGTTGGCCCAGTGTGAATCCAGGCTACAGATCAAGTTGAAGTCCACATATCTCATTTTGGAGCCCCAGCGAATAGGTCAAAGAATAGCTAAGGCATGTTCTTTTCACAGCATTGGAAGAAGCACAGGAGTGTAAAATCCAAACCTATAAACACAGTTCAAGCCCCTGCTTGCGTCTTGTCTGCCAACATCCCTTAGCCATAAGTCACATGGCTAAGCCCAAAGTCAAGGGACAGAGTATTCAACTTCACCCACTGAAAGGTCCTGGCAAGAGTGAGAGTATATAATACTACTGCTATAAGGAGCCCTGAAACACTTGCCTGCTAACTGAAAGGTCAGCAGTTTGAAAACACCAGTGGCTCTGTGGGAGAAAGATGTGGTAGTGTGCTTCTGTAGAGATTTATCGCCTTGGAAACCCTATGGGGTCACTACGAGTTGGCATCAACAGTGGTGTAGGGTAGTGAAGAATTGGGATCAATCTTTCAGTCAACTACAGTATAAATGCTGAAACTCTGACTGTTGGGGGTAAGCTGTAACTAGCACTAGAAGACTTCTTTTTTTTTTTTTTTCTGCAATTGACTGATGATGCAACCACACCAAGAGTCTCTGTCTCTTCATGTGGTGCTTTGATTGCCTTATGCACTCCTTATATCTATTCTTAGATTTCTTAATGTCTTCGTTATCTAGTGCTGCTATAACAGAAATATCACAAGTGGATGGTTTCATCAAACAGTAGTTTATTATCTCACAGTGTAGGAGGCTAGAAGTCTGAATTCAGGGCACCAGATCCAGGGGAAGGGTTTCTGTCTCTGTTGGCTCTGGAGGAAGGTCCTTGTCATCAATCTTCTCCTCGTCTAGGAGCTTCTCAGGTGCAGGGACTCCAGGTCCAAAGGATGTGCACTTCTCCTAGTGCTGCTTTCTTGGTAGTATGAGGTCTCCCTGTCTCTTTGCTTGCTTCTCTTTTTTATGTCTCAAAAGAGATTGACTTAAAACACAACCTAATCATGTAGATTGAGTCCTGCCTCATTAACATAACTGCCTCTAATCCTGCCTCATTAACATCACAGGCAGGATGGGAAAATCACATCAGAGGACAAAATGGTGGACAATCACACAATACTGGGAATTATGGCCTAGCCAAGTTGACACACATTTTGGGGGGACACAATTCAATCTATAACACTGAGCAAGTGCATCCCACCTTATGGTTTGAGCTCTGAATCAACTGAGAAATATCCACAGGGTCCAGGTGGGAGTTTAATACAGAATTTTTGGTGAAACTGTCTTGGATCCAAGACTAAAATGACCTTTCCACTATTTCCCATCCTTATCTGAATTTACCTACACAGTTATAGGCATTATGCCTGTAGTGCATCCTGCCTGCCTGCTTTTTTTTTTTTTACTGCAAGGAAAGAAGTATAAAAGCTGATCAAAATTAATCAAATGGAGGAAAACCTGAAGAAACAGCCTGTGTGAAGGCCTGCAGCAGGAAGCAGATCACTGACAAACTGGTGAACATTTCAGAAGTTTCCAGGAGGTTAAGGGATTCACTATCCAGGTCATGTAATTGCTGAAGACAAAGACCCTTGGGCAATTTTGCCTGAAGAAAATAAAGCCCAGAGGGAAACTGAGAGTTGACCACAAGCACTAAAGGGTAGAAGACAACTCCATTATTCATTTACTCATTCATTCAACGAATACTTATTGAGTGTTACTTGTGGCAGGCACACTGCTCTGTGTGTTCGGGATTAAAAAAAAAAAAAACAAAACTGCTGCCATCAAGTCGATTCCGACTCAGCGATCCTACAGGACAGAGTAGAACTGCCCCATAGAGTTTCCAAGGAGTGCCTGGTGGATTCAAAGTGCCGACCTTTTGGTTAGCAGCTATAGCACTTAACCACTACACCACCAGGGTTGAGGATATAGCAATAACGAAAATAGGTCATATCTCCCCACCTTATACAGCTTACATTCTCAGAAATGGGACAGGTGAGGGAAGCAAACCATAAAGAAAATAAATTAGCAAACTATAGGGTTTCCAAGGAGCAGCTGGTGGCTTTGAACTGCTGACCTCCTGGGTAGCAGCCAAGCTCTTAACCACTACGCCACCAGTGGTCCATGTAATATAGTAGAAGGTAATAAGTGATGATAAAGAGAAAAACACAGAGTAAAAAAAGAAGCCTAGGGTGTGTTGGTGGCGGTGGGGTACAATTTCAGAAAGGATGGTCAGGGCAGGTGACATCTGAGTGAACATTTGGAGGAGATGGGGGAGGGGTGGATTCTGCACAGAGGGACCAACAAGTGCAAAGACTTGAGGTGGCTGAGACTTGTGGGTTCGAGAAATGGTAAGGAAGCCAGTGTGTGGGAAGAGTAATAGATGAGGCCCGAGGGTAATGGGGATGGTGGTGGGAGGAGGGGAGGTAAGATCAAGTAGGACCTTGTGGGCCATCGCACTGGCTTAGGCGCTTACTCAGTAAGATTTTGCACATAAGAGAGACATCGTCTGATCTACCTTTTATGGCCACAGTTGGGCTACTGTGTTAAGAACAGACTGAAGGGAAGCAAGGTAGAAACACAGACATAATTTTATGTGATCGTGAGGAAATAACTAGAGTCAGCAGGTGGAAGGGGCTGGCTTTTGTAATTATGTATGTACTTAACCCTAACTAACTGACTGCCCACCGGAGAACCTGGCTGCTTGAGCCACCTTGGGAGTTAGAGTCAGCAGCCTGTCACTAGAGGTCCCAGCAGAAGACAGAGTTGTTAATGTTGGGAAATTTCTGCATCAAGTATGGCACTAGATCCTATGGCATCTCAGATTCCTTCCAATGCGGAGAGTCTATGACTCCATGGCATGATCACATTAATCTCCCCCAGCTAGAATGTAAGCTCCATGAGGGCAAAGAGTATTGTCTGTTCTGCTCATTGCTATATTCCCAGTGCCTAGAAGAATGCCTGGAATATAGCAGACATCAATAAATACTTATCAAACATATGAATGTCTCAGTTAAACATATTGCAGGGCCTTGAGCAAGGCACTTCACTGCACCTCAAAGAATAAAAAAAGTTAGATTGGATGGCATCTGATGACCTTCCCAAATCTGCCAGTCTGTGGTCCCCATTTCAAACACCGAACCATTTTTTTTCTAAAGGGCTTTGCAGGTTAAGGGGTGCATGAAGGGACTTTTATGGGGAGGAAAGGAAGAGATGGGAAGGGCAAACCTGACCCAAGGAGAAGTGCCTGGATAGTCTCGGGGGCTGGGGATCAGGGCACCCTCTGAAAATCAATGTGATTTATCCCCTTTGAAACTCAGGGGGTTTTAATTCAGATAAGGGATGTTTCACTGGAAACTGAGGGTATAGGACACTGAGGCTCCATCTCAAGCGTGTTACCTTTGCTTCGAGTGAGTCAGCCTGGTCAACAAACTGCTCACAGGCTCCAGGAGCTCTCCTGGGAAAAACAGCATAAAGAGCAGCAGGGACTCCATTTAAGTGTATCAAAATACATTTTTAATCTTGATGAAGTTCACACATGACAAGGTTGACATTTCTTTAAACAAATAGTTCAGTCAAGGCACAGCATTACTATGTGTCCCCAGATGCCCAAGAGGCAGTGATTTCATGTCCCCCTGAGGTTTAGCAGAGCTGCCACATTGACAAATGGCTGATGGGGGAGGGGGACTGAACTACTACTAGATAAGCCAATGAGACATGCTGTCATATTTATTGGGTACAGAATCGAATATAAGAAAGATGCATAATAGATAACTGTAATGAGCTTATTTTGCATTTAGCTTTAGTTCCTTTCAAACAAAGAAGATAGTTTTCTGTTATCAAGAAGGATGCAAATACATGTGTCTTCCATGGAGCCTTGCCTATAAGTTGCTTTTATTACAAATGAAGTTTTCAGCTTCATGGTGACCTAGGAGGAAAAAAAAAAAAAAGCTAGCATTTATTTACTTGTCAGTCCCTTGACCTATACTATCTCATCTACTCTTTACGATAATGCTAGGAGGTAGGTACTGTTGTTGCTCTCGATTTACAGATAGGGAAACTGAGGCTCAGAGAGGTTAAGTGATAGCTCCTGGTCCTATAGCTAGTAAGAGGCAAACATAGTTCTTGAACCTAAGTCTATGCTCTTAATTCAGAGGTACGTGACATTGTACTGTATGCTCCAAGAATATAGTATCATTTTTCAAACTCAAATGCTAGAATAAGCACAGTTATAACTGCAGGGAGCAGCATTTTAAATAAGCCAGGTTAAAGATAACAAACAACCAGTTGCCATCAAGTGAATTCTGACTCATGGCAACCCCATGTCAGTCAGAGTAGAACTGTGCTCCACAGGGTTTTCAATGGCTAATTTTTAGAAGTGACTTGCAAAGCCTTTCTTCCAAGGTGCCTCTGAGCGGACTTGAACTGCCAACTTTCAGTTAGCAGTCTAGCGAGTTAACCATTTGTACCACCAGTGACTTCTTTAAATAACAGGATCTATATTTTCTAGACTGATGACCTCAGTGCCACCAGGAGAGACTGGAAAAACAGAAGATAAACCCAAATTCTAGGGATTTCAGATATTGGGACCTTCTTCAGGCATTGCATCTCACCTTCCTTAACACACACACACACTGGAGTAAGTACCTTTCCCATGGATTTTTTTTCAACCGTATGGGCCCAGTGTATGTTGGCTGAAAAAAAAAAGCTCACCACTGTCAAGTTGATTCCAACTTATCATGACCCTACAGGACAGAGTAGAGCTGCCCCATAGGGCTTCCAAGGCTGTAATCTTTACAGAAGCAGACTGCCACATCTCTCTCCTGCAGAACGTCTTGGGGGTTCGAACCATCAACATTTTGGTTAGCAGCTGAGTGCTTTAACCACTGCACCACCAGGGCTCCTTTGCGTGTTGACTATATCCCTGCAATACCTTCCATCCTCCATTCATCCATCCTCCTAACCAACAGTAAAAGGCAGTTACCTTCTCCAGAGTGTCCCTCAGTTGCTCAGGCCTGAAGGTCCCTGCGGCGCCGGCCGAAGGCCTTGGAGCCCACATCAGTGGGCACAAAGTTGCTCTTCACCATGCCCCCTGATCTGCTCAGCAGGCCTGCCAGCCGATGGGTCACACAGGTGGCAGTGTTGCAGGCTCTCTTCTGGGTAGTGACACTGATTTGCAGGACGGAGAAAGAAGAAAAGGCCTGTCAGTGAGAGGCTGGGGAAGGAGCCTGCCTCATGGGACCATCATGGTAAAGTTGCTGTTCTGAGAGGCACCAATTAACTTTAAGTGTTTCTCCTAAACACAATTATCAAAGGAGAAAACCACAAGGGCCATTAGGGAAAATGCCAGGCTACCTTCCGAGGGGTGCTGAAAAACCCAAAGGTGGCTCTGGGCCTCTGGCCATGGAAAATAGAGCTATAAATTCCAGTCTTTCCTATATAAATGGACTAAAAATCAACAATGGCTTATGGGACTAGAGCAAATTATGGTGGCACACCCAATCCCGTTAAAGTTTACAGGAACTATCTACAAGCCACACCTTAGTCACAGGTACCAAATATCTCTTCATAGGAAAATAAAAATTCCCCGGTTTTACCTGGAAGATGATTAGAGTTTACAACATCCAGTCCCAGAAGTGCTTACCTGCTCCTTGGCATGCCTGTTCTGGCTGTTTGAGCTGGTTCACAGAGAACACTCACCAAACCCTGGATTCAGCTATCCTGGGCCTAAGGCCACTTCTAAGCACAGGTCCTGGACATCATGAAGGCTGGGACATGGGCCTGAGCAATGACCAGCACAGCTCAGGTCTTTTTAGAAAAATTGTTTTATTCCCCAAATGACCAGCATGTTCAGAGGCAGGACTAGGAAGCTCTGCTATGAGATGCTTTGAGAGAGCTGCCCTCTCCCTCTGATCTCTTCCTGGGTGATTTTCTTCCCACCTATGAGTTATGCTCTATGTCCCACCTAATAAGGCTCCAGACATCCTCTGCCACAAGCAAAGCCACAGATACCAGCCCAAAGAGCAACCAGAGAGGAACCACATGCATCAAGTTGTAGAAAGGCAGCAAGAAGGGGAAATTAGAAAGGAGAGGGAGAAGTTTAGTTGGCACCCTGGGGCATGCCAAACTGAGGGCTGTGGTTTCTCCCCAAGGTACTGGCCATGTTCCTTTTCTTGCCAGGTGCTCTAACCCCGATTGCAGTTCGGGGAAACACGTGAAACTTGTTCAGTTCCTGCGAGTATGTGCCCAACATGCAGGTACTCAGATTACCACACCACTTAGTTCTGGGGTGGTCCAGACTGCTCGGAAAAGACATGCCAGACAGTACCATGCACCAGGCTCTGTCCCCGGGGGCAGTCACACAGAAGGTTAGACCAGGGAGTGAGACCTCCTGCAGGGACAGGAGGGGCAGGCAGGTGGGCAGCTCACACATCCTCCCTTGGGAGGCTCAGAGGTAGACTGGCCAGGGCAGTGTGGGAAAGGGCTGGGGGTGGGGGGGGAAGAGGTGACCTTTCCCCAGGTTCCACATGCTGCTCAGTCCTTTATGCTCTGCAGAGGGGGTTCTCAGGATAGATGAAGGTGCAATGCATGTCTCTTCAGGGCAGTTCTGAGGGCAGGTCAGGGAGTGGTCTCTGCTCCAAGCTCAGGGTGTACTGGGAGGTGGGGTGGGGAAGGGTGCTCTCTCTGGCCCCATGACAACATGCATATCTCCAGAGATGCTCCACAGAGAGCAGGTGGGTCCTTCATTTCTAAAGACCCCAGACCTACCTCAGACACTGCTCTATGTGGCCCCACCCTCTGCAAGGCCTTACCTTCACCTTGCAAATGTGTAGTGAAGGCTTCTTGCAGGTGTGAAAAAACCACATGCGTGTTAACCAAGTGGGGCCAATTTTCTAAAAGCTCCTGAGATATACGGGGCCTCACACTTACCAGTTCTAACTCATTCAATTCTGGGAGGTCTTCTCAACAAGCCAGACCAATTCCCAGAGTCAGTGGTCCTACACTTTCCCAATTCATTTCCTAACAGCCTTTGAAAGTAGAACTTTTTTTTTAATATAATTTTTATTGTGCTTTAAGTGAAAGTTTACAAATCAAGTCAGTCTCTCAGAAAGTAGAACTTTTAATGTAGTCTAACCACTGTCCCTCCAGCTGCAGCTGGACCTTTGTCTTTAGTGAAGCCTGAGAACAGCTGGGCCTGGTGAACTCCTGCAGGGGTCCTGGCCAGGTGTGTTCTCCCCTACCTCTCGGGATCCATCTCTCTGGGTGTGCCGGGAATATGGGGAGGACCTGTCCTGGGTGGGGTCAGAGCGTTACCTGGAATCCTCTGTCTCCTGCTTCTGCCCAAGCTCACTGGCCTTCATCTGCACAAAGTCCTTCACCAGTGCAGCCAGCAGGAGGCGCGCTTCCTCCTCACTGAGTGCAGCGAGGTCTGGGCTGCTCTCTATGGCGGACCTAGGGAGAGGAACCAAAGCCAGGGCAGGCCCTGAGACCCCTGCCTGCCCCCTCCCCTGGAAAACAACCATGAGCACGTGGCCACCTTGACTCCCAGGTGGGCAGGACCTTAGGCCAGTGTCCATCCAAGGACGCTGAGTCACTGGGAGCCAGGCCCTGGTGTGGCCTCCAAGTAGTGGTGTCCTGGAGCCAGGTCATATCAGCTTACAAAAGCTGATAAATTTTCAGGGTTTTTGCAAACTGATTGTTAAACATAACCATCACAAATTAAATTACATAAGCTTACAGCTATTGCTGAAGTTGAAAAAGTTTTCTGTTTAATAAATACAATTTGTATGAGGGTAAGAAACAGGTTAACAGTAGTTCACATGTCAGATATAATAAAAATACATTTATTGACAAAATAGCAAATTGGGATGCAATTTCATTCTTCAAATCATGGTCAGATTGGATAAATAAGTTGGCCACAGATAAAAGAGTTCCGTAAAAAGTAATGAAAGCGTTTGTGAACCTCAGTGGGCTATGTGAAATTTGTAATGAAAATGAACTGCCGACCTTTTGGTTAGCAGCCAAATGCTTAACCACTGCGCCACCACCAGGGCCCCAAAATTTCCAATAAGGAGTATTATATATTTTATTAATATTTGTAAATTATGTGCTAAACATCCTTATGTCAGAAAAGTTTATAATAAACTTATATGCCTGTATACATAGATATTTTTTCAGAGAGTTGGTCGTTAACCATTCAGCACACACTACAATTCTGAGGCAGAGAACTGTGTGATCCCAGGAGCAGTGGGAGGGGGGTGCGCTTCTGTAGCGCTGTCTCTCACCTGAATGGCGCGGCCTGTAGGCTGCCAACCTGGTACAGGACCAAGAAGCTAAGAGCCAGGAACGGAGAGAACTTCCGGAAACCCATGACGCGTCTCTGCAAGGGAGGAATGACGTCATCGCCTGAACCAGTTCAAAGTTCTACGAGCCCACAGACCTGGGCTTCGGTCCTGCTCCTGCCTCTAACTCCCTGGCTTCAGCTGGTTACTTCATTTCTCTTCACCTGTGTTTCCTCATCAGCTAAGTGGACTGCTGGAAGGTCCGGTGAGCCTGTAGTGCGCACGGTTTGGCAGAGGTGGAGGAGCTGTCCTACCGGAACAGCTGGGTGGGGAGGTCTCAGTTCTAATGCACCCCTCCCCCCCCAAAAAAAAAACAAAACCGCCCCCTCCCTCCTGCTGGGCAGGTTTCTGCTGAGGTCACTCCGAGAACCCCCTGTCACAACAGCTGCTCCCATTAACGCCTGTCACATCAGGGTCTGAGAAACCTGGAGCTGTCCTGCCTGTGTGGGGTTTTTGCATCGGTGCGTGGAAGGGCGGGGGAGGGAGGGACGTGGGAGGATTATAGGTAGAGAGGAAATCTCTCCACTGAAGGAATCTCTGAGAAACTGAAGAGTCGGATTCTAGAGCTCGGCAGCTCCGACCTCTGGCAACTCAGTCTCCTACAAGAACCAAACTTAGTTTCAGTTGGGACTGGAGACTTCGCCCTGTGCTTCCTAAGCAACCGGGGTTGCAGTTTAGGACTGACTGTCCCTCAGTCCTTGCGCCCATTTGCCACCCATTCGCCACCCATTCGTGCTGGTCTAGGTTCTGAACCAATTTCCCAGGGACCACCAGGCACCAGACGCGATCCCTAAAGCGCACAATCCAGAAAGCTGCTCTTGCTACCTGCCCTGGTTGCAGTGCCGGGGGTGGGGGTGGGGTGCCATGGGTCCCGAGATTGGCCTAGGCATGCGTGCAGCGGGAGAGAGCAAGAATGGGGCCCCGCAGCCGCCCACGGGAGCGGAGCGGAGAGCCTCCGGATTGAGCCTATCTAGTGCTACTCGGGCCAGGAGCCTAGGGTGAACCCACAGGCCAAGAGACTGATGAAGGATCCTAGACAGAAGGAAACAGAGATTGGTGGGAAGATAAACCAAGAGATAGACTAATGCAGAGAGAGAGAGGGGAAAAGAGGGAGAGAGAAATAGGATGTGACACACCTGAGCAGGGATCTCGAGGCTCACCTGGCAGCCGCTGGTTTGGAGCAGAGGTGGCGGCAGCAGCGTACGGCAAGGGCGCTGCTGTAGAAGCGGCGGCGACACTTCGGTTTGGCGGAGCCTCAATGTCTCCCAGCTCCAGAGGCTTCTCTTATTCTCACCGCCTTCATTCGGGGGGGTACCCTGAGCACCGGGCAACCAATGGGCGGCAGAGTCCCGTGCCCCAGCCGGATTGCGTCACCCGCCACACTTCTAGAACCTGGAACACCCATCATCAGGATGGCCCCACTCGGATTTGCATTGAGGTCATTGTTGGAAGTGGAGGATGGTGGGGACCAACGAGAAATGCCCTAAAAGTAAGCGGGAATTTGAGGGCAGTTTGACATCACGGTAGATTTCACCTCGTCATTCCCAACTGGTTTTGAACACGCGTCTCACAGCAACCCCGGGCTGTGTGGTTTTGGAGAGCAGGGTCCGGGACTGCAGGAGTTCCTGCTTCCCCCTGAGTCTGACCCTAGCCTCGCACCCTAGTGAGGCTTGGAGGGTGAATGCGTGGCGGGGTGGAGTCCCAGTGCAAGCACAGTGTCTGACTCCCGCAGCTGGAATTACCCACAAAGGGGCAGAGTTCCTGCAAAAGGAGGTGGAGGTGGGAGCAAGAACTTTGTCAGATCTGAGCTCAATTCCAGCGACACCAATTCCAGGCTGTTTGTTCCTGGGCAGGTAACTGCGCAGAGCCTCGATGTACTCATCTCGGAAATTGGAACCATGTTCCCATCTTGTGAGAAGTAGCCGAGCGCCTGGCCCCTAGCTAGGTAGGGAATCTCGAATAGTTACACTGACCCACACAGTGGATTTCGTAAGATCTCGATTGACACTTTCCTATCCCCACTGGGCAGTCCGGGGGCGCGGTCCAGATCCGTAAGGTGGGTGAGGAGAGGGCCTATGGCCCCCTGACCCTGAGCTAGAAGGCAGAAATCTCCGACGCTTCTGAAACCTCGGTCCAGACCTCTCCTCCCCCTTTCTACCCCGTCATCCATCACCTTGCGCTCAATCTGTCTGCCTGAGCCATTTGCACAGCTGTCCCTTGCTTCCGGCCGCCGTTTGCCAACATGCCCTAGCGGCGTTTGATTCCGGTCCCGCACCCATCCTCCACACTTCGGTCCTGGACTAAAGAGCAGGGATGGTTTGGCAGGGCTGCGAAGTCCCTGCCTACATCAAAGCTCACACTCCCAGTCAGCCTCATCCACACACACAAGCTCATTAAAAAACCCCACCGCCCTCAAGTCGATTCCGACTCATGGCGACCCCACAGGGTTTCCAAGGCTTTAAATCTCTATGGAAGGAGACTGTCTCATCTTTCTCCCGAGAAGCCGCTGCCGCCGACCTTTCGGTTAGCAGGCGATAGCTTCAACCACTGTACCACCAGGTCTCTGCACGAATTCATCACTGTCCCCAAGCGTGCCCACTCCGCAAACCACCAAGAAACCAAATGAACGCCCGAAGTCGTCGCTGGCGGAGTCGATTCCGATTCCTGGCGAGCTCGCGTTAGCGGAGGAGAACTATGCGCCTCGGTCTTGGAAGACTGTGACCTTCCGCGAAGCTCTAGCACTCACAAAATAGACCCTAGCGCATAGGATCATCGCAGGGATTCACTGTCAAACTCACTGCAACCCAGCCTCCGAGTCTCTCATGCAGTCACATCCACACACTGGATGATGACAACCTGTGCCCGTTGCGCCCGCACCCACTCTCGTGAATGGACACGCTCCTACATTCACACTCATATTGCGCCTGGCCTCGAACCCTTTCTCGTGCTGCACAGCCGGGTCTCAGGACCGCTCTGCCTGAGTGTTGGGGTCTGCAACTGCTGGAAGGTGCCGAGTCCCGACTAAAGCCCTTGCTGCCGGCAGCGGGTAGGGTGAGGAGAAAGAAGCTTCTCCGCGCTGTCTGAGCGTGCAGCGCCGGCTTCCTAGCTGCAGCTCCAGACGCTGCCTGTACCGGTGCAGCGAGCGCAGCAGAGGCCTCCGAGGGGTGTGTGGGGGGAGGCAAGGACCTCACTTTGTGATTTCCCAAGGCAGAGCAGAAACCAGCCCCGGGGTGCACTGTGAGTGACCCTGTCCACGGAACTCCAGGTACCCTCAGACCGGTCCGCACCCCGGTCCCCAGCAGCTTTGGCGTTTCCTGGCACACACCCGCCTAGCGCTACACCTCTCCCCTCTTCCTTAGGTTGGTGGCCTTCAGCTCGGGGAAGCAGCAGGGACGCCTAACCTCAGAGTTTCCCTTACTCCACTCTCCTTTTTAACCCCTAGGGCGGCGCTGCAGTGAGGAACTAGAAGCTCAGGGTTGGCGAACGGGTGTCTGATGCTCGCTCTGGCTCCTGGCTCTCCGCAGGGCCTACAAGCAGGGTAGCTGCAGAACCCGAGAGCTAGGACTGGCCTGGGAGCACGCGGCGCGTCCGACGCAAGGGAGCTAGGTGTCGGACCGCGGATCCCTGAGACAGTGTGCCCTGGAAACAGACAACCTGCTCCCATCACACCCGCAATCCAGCGGTGTCAGACCCAGTCTGGGGCTTTAGGGTTTTTCAGCAATTTCAGTTCAAAACTCTGGCCTGGGCATTGCGTGCGGAGCTGCTTGAAGGAGTTGGTGAAGGCCGCCATGTGGCCACTGTGTGGCGGCAGTGCTTTAGCTGCCACTACACCGGGCGCACATTTGCGCCCAGATGCCAAATACTTTTGCAGAAATAACTTTCCCCAAGACTAAAGCTTTCTAACTTACGGACTTTCTGAAATCGTTTGTAAATATGAGTGTACGCGAATGTGCATTCTTCTGGGTTAGAACACACAGTTCTCACCAGTGCAATTGTGGCAGCAAAATGGTTAAGAAACTACTATGCTAGAGGTAGATTTCGTGGCCATGTCACTTTGTGGGCTCGGAATTCACCCCTGACTGCCGTATATACCATCAGTCTTCAAAACTGACTCTAATTTCTTACGCGAAAATCTTTGGTAGCTTACAAACCACAGGCTGGTGCTTTAGGGCAAGAACCCGAGTCGGCACCCAGAGGGTACTAGTGTAGCCCAGAGCAATTCCAAGCTTTAGTTTAGTGTTGTTCTTTCCAGCTAGGGAGGGACTGAAACTTAATTTATCCCATAAACATTCTTTGAGCTTGTTAAGAAATGCCTGGCACTGTGCTGGGGGCCAAAGCTTCAGAGGGAAAAAATAGCCATTTTCATGGTCGCTTAGCACCCTGCCAAGCATCATACCAAAAAGAGTTGGTCCATGTTCAGCCATTTTAGGAGGTGGCAAATTTTTTTTTTTATATATGCTCAAGAACTGATGGTATTGAAAGAAGAAGTCCAAGCTGCACTGAAGTCATTGGTGAAAATCAAGGCTCCAGGAACTGACGGAATACAATTCAGATGGTTCCACAAACGGATGCAGGGCTGGAGGCGCTCACTCGTCTATACCAAGACATTTGGAAGACAGCTGGCTAACTGACTGGACGAGAATCATATTTGTGCCCATTCCAAAGAAAGGGGATCCAAATGAATGTGGAAATTATCGAACAATATCATTAATAACACAGGAAAGTAAAATTTTGATGAAGATCATTCAAAAATGGTTGCAGCAGTATATCAACAGAGAACTACCAGGAATTCAAGCCGGACTCAGAAGAGGACGTGGAACTAGGGGTATCAATGCTGATGTCACATGGATCCTGGCCGAGAACAGAGAATGCCAGAAAGATGTTTACCTGTATTTTATTGAGCATGCAAAGGCATTTGACTGTGGATCATAACAAATTATGGATAACATTGGGAAGAGTGGGAATTCCAGAACACTTAAGTGTGCTCATGAGCAACCTGTACAGAGGCAGTCATTTGAACAG
Source organism: Loxodonta africana (assembly GCF_030014295.1). Classification (NCBI taxonomy): domain Eukaryota; kingdom Metazoa; phylum Chordata; class Mammalia; order Proboscidea; family Elephantidae; genus Loxodonta; species Loxodonta africana. The sequence continues at coordinate 68,296,558 of NC_087348.1, read as the reverse complement.
AACGAGGGAATACTGCATGGTTTAAAATTAGGAAAGGTGTGCATCAGGGCTGTATCCATTCACTGTGCCTATTTAATCTGTATGCTGTGTAAATAATCTGAGAAGCTGCACTATATGAAGAAGAACATGACATCAGGATTGCAGGAAGCCTCATTAACAACCTGTGATATGCAGATGACACAACCTTATTGAAAGTGAAGAGGACTTGAAGCATTTACTGAAGATCAAAGACTATAGCTTCAGTATGGATTACATAAAGAAAACAAAAATCCTCACAACTGGACCAATAAGCAACATCATGATAAATGGAGAAAATACTGAAGTTGTCAAAGATTTCGTTTTACTTGGATTCACAATCAATGCCCATGGAAGAAAAAAAACAAAAAACCCCAAACCCACTGCCACTGAGTTGATTCTGACTCATAGCGACCCTATAGGACAGAGTAGAACTGCCCAATAGAGTTTCCAAGGAAACACCTGGTGGATTCAAACTGCCGACTTTTTGGTTAGCAGCCATAGCACTTAACCACTAGTCATCAGGGAAGCAGCGGCCAAGAAGTCAAATGACGTGTTGCATTGGGCAAATCTTCTGCAAAAGACCTCTTTAAAGCGTTGAAAAGTAAAGGTTCCACTTTGAAGACTAAGGTGTGCCTGACTCAAACCACTGTATTTTCAGCCGCCTCTATGCATGCAAATCCTGGACAATGAATAAGGAAGACTGAAGAAGAATTGATGCATTTGAATTATGGTGTTGGCGAAGAACATCGAATATACCACGGACTGTAAGAAGAATGAACAAATTTCGTCTTGAAAGAAGTACAGCCAAATGCTTCTTAGATGTGAGAATGGCGACATTTCATCTCGCTTACTTTGGACATGTTGTCAGAAGGGACCCGTCCCTGGTGAAGAACATCATGCTTCCCAGCAACATGAAGGGTCAGAAAAAAAGAGGAAGACCCTCAATGAGATGGACTACACAGTGGCTGCAACAACGAGTTCAAGTATAACAATGATTGTGAGGATAGCGCAGGATGGGGCAGTGTTTCATTCTGCTGTATATAGGATCCTTATGAGTTAGAACGACTTGAGGGCACCTAACGACAACAATAAGAACAACATTTCATGGCCACTTAGCACCCCGCCAGGCACATTAGTAGGCATAATGCTTAAAAAAAAAAAAAAAAAAAACTAGTACTCTGCTAGTGTTTGTTAAATGAATGGAAATTAATTCATTGAAGCGAATTCACCAGTCGTTCTCATTGGTGTTACAAGGCTCCACAGAAAATCTGGACCCAGTTCAGTAGTGCGGCATTTCTGTTAAGACTCCGAAATTCGAAGCGCAAATATTTCAGCCAGACTCCTCGCTCCCCCCACCCCTTTTTTTTGGGAACGCGAAATTGATTCTCTGATAGAAGTTTCCAGAAATGAGGCAGGGAAGTTTCCCCTAGGGTTCTTCCTAAAGGCTGGGGTATCCCGGGTCGAAACGCAAAACTCTTCTCCTCTTAGCACATGCCTCATTTACTGAGGGATCCAATGTTCACACGCGCGGACCATTGATTTCGTCCCGCCATCCTTGAAAAGGCTCGGAGCTTCGGAAGCATGATGATAAGGAAAATACTGATTTTTAAGTAGTCACTTCACTAGTTGACCTTTGATTTTACTATTTTATTTCATAACTTTTAAACCTGTATATTACGGTCAGTTTTGAAATAATGTAGTTTGAAAAAAATTTTTTTTTCCAACACACCCATAAATTATAACTGTAATGTTTATTTCAATTCGTTTAAATCAGATTCCTGTACTTTTACTCTTTGATTAAAAAACAAACATAAAGATGATTTATCTGGGCGTGTCAGACCCGAGGAAACCCTGGTGGTGTAGGGGTTAAGTGCTAAGGCTGCTAACCAAAGGGTCCGCAGCTGGAATCCGACAGGCGCTCCTTGGAAACTCTATGGGGCAGTTCTACTCTGTCCTATAGGGTTGCTATTCAGTTGGAACCGACTCGACGGCACTAGGTTTGGTTTTTTTGGGTTTGGTCAGACCCGAGTTTGTTTGAAATTTTTTAAATCTAAATTAGAAGGGTTATGCCTAAAACCTTACTCTTTTAATTTGGCAACCCAATTGTGCAACAAACAAACAGCAGCAAAACAGCCCCCCAAAACAAGCAAAAAAGCCCTTTCAAAATTCAGAGCTCAATTTAAATTTATTGTTGCTATACCATTCAGGTATTTTTTTTATACCATTCAGGTATTATATAGAGTCAACAACAACAAGGTAATGATAATTACAACAACAGCGGTAGCAGTGTAAACCTATTGTCTTCAACCTGGCAGAAATTTTGGGCTGTCAAATTAACTGCTGAATCTCAACTAAAAATTGGAGTATTTAAAGGAGGGCAGAAACCAAAGCTTTCTATCAGTGAGTGACTGAAGAACATGGAAGAGAAGTGATTGCCCTGAATCATTTCCCTAAGACATTTTTGAACCCAATAAATCCCCTGCTGCGGGAGGAGGGGACAGAAAAATTCGTTGCCGGTCCAGTAAATTCTGACTCATAGCGACCCTACAGGACACAGTAGAGTTGCCCTACAGAGTTTCCAAGGAGTGGTTGGTGAATTTGGATACAGAAGTGGCTGCCAGATAGACAGCTGGAGGAGAACACTGGTGGGGATTTTGCTGAGCCCTTTGGAAGTGGTGGATCTCTATAAACATTGGAGGAGGAGGAGGAGGAATGTTTTATAATAACTTAGGTATAAAATTATATGAAAGATGTTGCTATGTGCAGTGAATATAAAAAGTTATGTAAGCCATATTGACATAAAACAAAGCAAAAAATAATGATAAACATTAAAACTACCATCAATTGAGTTCCAACTGTGTGCCAGACACTATATATATATCTCATGCTCTTAATAGTTTGAGATGGGTATTATTGTCGTCATTTTATAGACAAGGAAATAGTAAAGAGTATTTGGCTGAGATTAATTAATAATGTTCTTTCCCAGGCTCTTTCTGAGGACCTGAAATGCCAGAGCACATCTTATCTGTCTGGCACATCGGGTAAGAGGTCTGGTCCTCTGGATCCAGGCGCTGACTTGGAGGAAGATATGGTCATGCCTGCCTGCCTCAAGGCTAATGTGATTTGTAGTGAGAGGACCAATGACCAGGCATAAATTGTTTGCAATTTCTGGACCAACATTTGAGAGACTGACAGACAGTTTTGCAGCAGGAAAATAAATGCTGGTGCTGCCACTTAAGATAAGTAAATTGCTGAAGAATGAAACCCAAATATGATTCATAGCAATATTCATAAAACGAAAATTAAAAATGCTTCAATGTTGTAACAAACAAAAATCCAAATGACTTAACTTCCTATATTTCGCGCTATGTGTTGCTTATCTGAAACTGTGGTTGATTTTACAGAGTGTTTTGTTTTGCCAATGGAGGTAGCAAGGAGTTAGTGGAAAGAGTGCTGGGAGTCAGGATGTAGGGTTCTAATTTCTACTCTGAATTTAATGGGTATAACCTTGAGAAAATCATTTGGGAATCTGTTCCACATTTGTCAAATGAATCTATTGGATTGAGAGAGTCCTAATTCCCTTCTAATTCAGACATCTTTACAGTACGTTTTTATTATAACATCAGCTCACTCACTATTTAGCTTTTTCCGCATGCCCTGATAAGTACTATTAGTCTTTTGAAAGTATAGCTGAAGGAGTCAACATGAAGGAGGAAGGATATGTCATTCTATTGAGTGACCCAATCAGAAAAGATTGTGTCTGCTCCCCTCCCACCACACACACACATTTCAATATAATGAATAATTGATTTTCAGAATAGACAGGAGGAATGATTTTCCTGGGCCCTTGTTCTTGGAAATGTGATCTCACCCCCTTCCCCAGACTTTCTTTCAGAGCAGAGCTAACTGCTGCCTAGGGGAATACTCTTCCCAACACCAAAGGGCACTTCTTTGCTGTAAGCACCAGAAGATGTCCCTCCCAAGGTCCACAGGCTGTTTTTAGGGTGGCTTCAGCTGCCAGGGCAAGAGCTGAGTATGGTGGCAGAGGGCCAGGTGGTCACTGTGAGAGGTGGACATGCTCAGTGAGTGACGTCACGGAATTACTCAGGTTAGGTTCCTCCAAGATAGTTAAAATTCTTCCTTGGCTCAGAGTCATAGAATCCAGAATAAGTCTCTCCTCCCTGGCTGAGAGTACTGTCCCATGGAACAAGAGAGGTAGAAATAGGAACCTTCCCACTGTACCAGAAAACTCATTAAAGATAACTCCTTTGTGGGCACTGTCAGGTAATAATAGGTTGGTTGATATAAGAGGATTTCCCATGTAACTGGAGTTCACCTGGGACTGTGAAGAATATAGCTTTGGAGTCCCATGCAACTGGATTTGAGTTTTGGCTCTACCACTACTTACTGTCCTTAAACAACAGTTAATAATCTCTTTAAGCCACAGTTCTCAATCTGTGAATTGGGGATAATAATAACTGCCGGCCAGGGTTAAAGATATATTTTTTTCCAAAGAAACTAGTTTATTACCACCCCACCTCAATTTTTTTTTTAACTGTACTTTAGATGAAGGTTTACAGAACAAACTAGTTTCTCATCAAACAGCACATTCATTGTTCTATGACATTGGTTAACAACCCCATGACATGTCAACACTCTCCTTTCTCAACACAGGGTTCCCTATTACCAGCTTTCCTGTCCCCTCCTGCCTTACAGTCCCTGCCACAGGGCTGGTGCACCCCTTTAGTCTTGTTCCATGGGTCTGTTCAATCTTTGGCTGAAGGGGTAAACCTCAGGAGTGATCTCATTACTGAGCTGAAAGGGTGTCGGGGGCCATACTCTCAGGGTTTCTTCAGTCTCTGTCAGGCCAGCAAGTCTGGTCTTTCTTTTTTGAGTTAGAATTTTGTTCTCCATTTTTCTTCAGCTTTGTCTGGGACCTTTTATTGTGATCTCTGTCAGAGCAGTCAGTAGTGGTAGCGAGGTCCTATCTAATTGTACTGGACTCAGTCTGGTGGAGGCTATGGTAGATGTGGTCCATTAGTCTTTTGGACTAGTCTTCCCCTTGTATCTTTAGTTTTCTTCATTCTTCTTTGCTCACAAAGGGGTGAGACCAGTGGAGTATCCTAGATGGCCACTTTGAAGACCCCAGATGCTACTCACCAAAGTAGAATACAGAACGTATTCTCAGGATTAAAGATATTTTATGTTAAACACCTGACACATTGCTTGGTGTGGAGTGGGCACTACAGAGTGGTGGCTATTATTATTATGATGAAAGCTTACCCCTTCAAGTGCCAAATTACATCAGCTTAATAAGGTAAATTAGACAAGATCATTACACAGTCCTCTGTCTTCTTAAAGAGATGGCAATCTATAAGTCTAATTCTCAGAATAAAACCAATCACAAGACTACAGCAGAATGAATCTACCATCCCCAACTATCTCAGATCCAGGCCTGGCCATGTTGCAGTCTCATTGTCCAGCAGTATTAATGACAACATATTTTCAACACCTGGCACACTGCCTGGCATAGAACAGGCACTCAATATCGGTGGTTATTATTATCATTGCAACAAAAGCTCACACCTTCAAGCACCAAATTATATCACCAAATAGGAAAAATCAGATAAAATGCATTGCACACTCCTCTGCCTTCTTAAAAAGAATAAACTGAATATAATTTCAACCCTTTGTTGCTGATTCATTGTCACCATCATAAGAATATCAATTAATGTTTTGAGCACTAATACAGTGTTTCTCTCAGGGACTATAAAATGTATAGAGCTAACAGCCCTGAACAAGGCGATACCAGTCTATCTTTCCTTTTGAGGTCTAATATGTGTATTTTATGGATATTCTATTCCTTTCTTCTCATCAGGTTGTCAAGTATCACTTTTTGCTTGCATCACTGCAGCTGTCTTTAGCAACAACCCACCCACTTCCATTTTAATTTGGTACCCAGGGAAAATAAACAACAAAACAACAGCACCCAAAACATAAGCTTGTTAGAATGGTGTGTGAGTCATCTAGTGCTGCTATAACAGAAATATCACAAGTGGATGGTTTTACCAAATAGAAGTTTATTCTCTCACAGTTTAGGAAGCTGGCAGTCCAAATTCAGGGAACCAGCTCCAGGGGAAGGCTTTCTATCTCTGTCAGCTCTAGGGGAAGGTCCCTGTCATCAATCTTCTCCTGGTTGAGGAGCATCTCAGCACAGGGATCCTGAGTCCAAAAGACACGCTCTGCTCCTGGCACTATTTTCTTGGTGGTACGAGGTCCTCATGTCTCTCTGTTCACTTCTCTGTTTTATATCTCAAAAGAGATTTATTTAAGACACAGTCTAGTTTTGTAGATTGAGTCCTGCCTCATTAACATAACTGCCGCTAATCCCACCTCATCAACACCATAGAGATGGGATTTACAACACACGGGAAAATCACATCAGATGACAAAATGGTGAACAATTGCATATATTGGGCATTTTGGCCTAGCCAAGTTGAAAGACATTTTTGGGAGACACAATTCAATCCATGACAAATGGTATAGGAACAAAGAGTCTATAGGCAATGAGGGGAACCTGTAAATACTGGTTGTATTAGTTTCCTAGGGATACCATAAAAAAAAGTACCCTAACTCGGTAGCTCAGAACAGAAACATATTGTGTTATCGTTCTAGAGGCTAGAAATCTGAATTCAGAGGTCAGCAGGGCCATGTTCTCTCTGAAGACTGTAGAGGAAGATCCTTCCTTGCCTCTTCCTGCTTCTGGTAGCCCCCAAGCATTCTTTGATTTGTGGCAGCATAGATCCAATCTCTGCCTCTGTACTAACATGGCTATCTTTCCTCTGTCTATCTCTGTTCTTTCTTCCTCTTTATAAAAGAGGATTAGGACCGATACTACTCCAGTATGACTCCAGTATGACCTCACGTTCACAGGTACCAGGGGTTAGGACTTTGATATATCTTTTTCGGGGATGCAATTCAATCCATAACACTGGTCAAGGACTACAAAAAGTGGACTTTTTTGATGTTTGCTCAACTAATTTGTGCTCAAGAGAACAGAAATAAAGCTTTCAGAATTACGTGTGAACTAAGAACAAATAGATGCTGAGCAAGCACTTAAGAATAGTGGTCAGGAACTTCATGGCCTTTAGTAACAACATCTTCAACGAACTTGTGGTCAGGGAAATGGACAAGTAAACAAACAGAAAATAGCCCATCAAGTTAGAGCTGTATGTGAATAAAGAGCCTATAGACATGGAGTGAGAACAGAGGTGTAATGGTTATGAGGGGTAATAATAGATTGTGTGACACTTACATGAATTAATCAGAGGCTATTTTCTTGTTCTTTTCTTTGTTCTCGGCTTTGTCTGGTTTAAGGGAAGCAGCCAGGAAGGTGATGCCTGGTGGGTGTGAGGACATTTTTATGGTTTCTTTCAGGAGGCACGGTAATGGTAAAGACAAAGTCCATGATATGGGGTGGGTTCAGCTCTCCAGACTGCAGTCTTATGAGATGTATGTCCCTGGTTAATAGGACTTTGAGGACATGAGTAGATACTGTGTTTTCATTGCCAGGTGAATCTGTAATTGGTCCTTAAAACTGGTGCAAGATCAATTGGCTTTGAGATATTCAGGACTTACATTGATTTTTATAGTGCAAAGTCACTCTTTGGCATCAAAGATCCATGAGGATCTTAAAAGGCCCTTTGGGAACTCCTTAGCTCTGGGGCCGATTGTCCTGGGTGGCGCTTGAAGGGATAGTCAAACACACTAATGCAATCAATGCCAGACTTCTCTTCAGCGCTGTTACATTAAATTGTGTCCCCCACAAAATATAGGTTGGGATCCTCACCCCTATACCTATGGATGTAATCCTTTTTGGAAAGAGGTTTTTTTTGTTATGTTAAGTAGTTGCTGTAGAGTCGATTCTGACTCAGGGCAACCTGATGTGTAGCAGAGCAGAACTGCAGTCCATACGCTTTTCAAAGCTGTGATTTCCTGGAAGCAGATCTCCAGGCTTTTCTTCCCATACCTGAGTAGGACAGGTTCTAAATCTAATCACTTCTGAGTTATAAAAGAGCAGATTAGAGAGAGAGATATGCACGCTTGTGGGTGTGCGTGCACACATACGAACATGCACACATACAGAGGTAGATAGCTGCCATGTGAGGATTGTCAAGGAATGCCCCGGGCTGCTGACAAGAAAGGAATCAACATAGTTGAGACCATGATTTAGACTTTTATCTTCCAGAACTGTGAGAAAATACATTTCTGTCCTTTAAAGTCACCCACTTGTGGTATTTAGGTGACTAAAAACAGGTAACTAAAGAACTAAGACAAGCACCAACACATACTATTCACAGAAAGCCTCCAGTTAAAGTGAGATTGTGAAGATCAAGTTGCCAGCCAAAAAACCCCAAACCCGCTGCTGTTGAGTTGTTTTTGGACTGCCCCATAGGGTTTCCCAGGAGTGCCTGGTGGATTCCAATTCTCGACATTTTGGTTAGCAGCCGAACTCTTAAACACTACACCAGAAGATGGCTATTTTCTCTTCCTTCCTGCTTTGCCTTGTGATAAGCCCGAGAATGACTTGTTCTTTTTATCTTTGTCTCAGAATTTCAATTTTCATTGGCCAAAACAGTGCTAAGAAATATTTTCTCTTCCCTCTGGAAGAATCTAGGATGCCAGGCTCCATCAGACCATGAGAGTGAGGTTATTGAGAAATTTTATTTTATTCCTACTTCTGTCATATATGTGAGCATTAAATGCCTAGACTAAAAAAAAAACCTGACATTTATTTTTCTTCTCTGCAGTCCTACTAGATGTGTGCATAAAATTAGATAATATGTAGTCAATAAACTTATTTTAAACCATATATAGGCTGTATTAGGCAAGTCATTCTACTGATTGAGGCCTCTGCTTATCTACCTAGAAAATAGCAACATTTAACTAAAGTAGCTATGAGGCCCCTTCCAGTTTTATGCTTTTATTAAAATGGGGAGTAGAATAGAGGAGGTGGATATAAAAGAACAAAGAACAAATGAAGGACATTATGTGATGACAATTAGATTTTCTTCGAGGTTAGTTGGAAAAAACTGATAATTATTTTTGTGGGGAAGGCTAGCCTCAGTTCCTGGTAAGGTCTTCAAGGAGGCCATTTTTCAGTCAAAGAGTGATATGGGACCACTTTCTCTTATGAACCTTGTTTTCTCCCCTCCAGATTCAGAGTTCCTGCTTTCATCAGGAATTTCATTCCCTGTCCCAGCTTCATCCATTTTCCCCAGTAGGCACCCTTATTCATATCCGTTAAGATTCCCATTCAGTTTCAGAAACAGAAGCTACTCTAGATATTTTAAGCAGAAAGGAACTTCATACAGGGAATTAAGTGTTAAAAAAATGTTTGACGTTTTGAAAGATACTACCTTTACTACAATTGCAAAGGTGAGGACTCAGGAGGCCACACACTTGAACTGTTGTTGTCATTGTTGTTAGATGCTGTCGAGTTGGTTCCGACTCATAATGACCCTATGTACAATAGAACAAAACACTTCCGGTCAAGAAAACCCCACCAAAATTGTGATCCAGGGAGCAGGAAGTTGTGCTGCTGCTGCTGTAGCAACTGCCTTTCAATACCGGAAGATGGAAGGTTGTTCCAGCACCCCACGCCCCATTGCTTGACTGTGCTTGCCAGGAGGAAGCATAGGAAAGAGCAGGAAGATAGCATTGTCTCCCTCGTGCCTTTCAAGTCTCACACACAGCATCTCATTGGACAAAATTTGCATTCAGACCTTAGCTGTAAGGGTGTCTAGGCACAGCCTGCTGGAAGGGCTGGAGTGCACTGACACCATTTTCACCATAATATCTGAGTACTTTGAAGATTCCTAATCTATCATCTATAAGGCTTAAACCAAAGGAATGGATCTCTAATCATGGAACTTCATCCATCAGTGAGGGGAACTCTCTTCTTTTTGTTATTAATAGAAGACCTCTTCAGAGGTCAACACATAAAAGATTCTCTGCTAATTTTACCTTTGGCCCACTAGTACCTTACGGTTATGAATATCCAATAAAGGGCAAAAGCTTCACTTAATTTTCCATTTCTTACTACTCAAGCATGCAATATATTCTCATGTGTAATTTTATAATTGAGATTATCAACTAGGTTTTACCATCGAGGGTCCTTACTTCACTCCATTCTGAGGAAACACACCATAAGCTTATGTAATGGAATGTGCAAAGGAGAAAATTTTTTGTTTGTTGCATCACTCCGTGCTGGGGGAGCACCATGGGGCAAGCATCCAGGGCCCAGGCCAGGGCCTCAGTATCTAAGAACTAGCAGGGAGCTCACAAGACACTCTGACATGATGCTGCACCTCAGGTTAATTCCTGGAGGAATGGTTCCCAAGGACCTAGAGAAAGGCTCTTGCTGGAACACAACAGCACTGTTCTCTGTTGAAGCCATTCCCTTTCTGCACACAGAAATGCCAGTGCTCTTTCCAGTGTATTCACATTTCTCTAGACACGCATTCCATCTGCATATTAAGGATGGAATCCCAGCCATGAAATAGCGAAATCTCTCACGTCCCGTTCCACCAAACATCCCTGTCGTAATAAAAACCATACAAACATTATTGATCGTTTTCTATCACTCAATGCGCAAATGCAAGGAGGGGGAGCTCAGTGAGCTATATCTCTTTGCTGAGCACTGGAGAACATGATAAATGATTACAGGGAAGGCTCTGTGTTCTGAAAGACTTTTATTCCTGAGAACCCTTCTATTAATCCCAAGGGGTAGTGGAGGTAGGAGCATCTCAACAGCATTGTCAGTCAGACAGTCAGCTAGAGAACGTAACTCTGTGAGCTCTCCTCTGCTAATGTAGCCAGGGGAAGAATGCCAAAGAAGGAACACTCCTTAATTTAAGTGAACTGGAGGAAATTTACGAAATGGAAATCAATAGTTTTTTAAATTAAAAAAAAATGGTGGGCGATTATCTGTCTGAGAACCCTTTCCTGAACAATGACTGTGACTAGGCTAGACTTCCTTGACATGGAATTCAGTCAAGGATGACCTCAAGGATGTATTTTGGATCTCTCCCTCCACCTACTGTCTTCTTCCTCATCTAAGCTCCAATCTAAATTCTGTTCTCATGGCAACTTTCTAACGGCCTTATCCCCAGGTAGTGATTAACAAAGTCCTGACCAAAATGGTGGTCTTATTGTGGAGTATCAAGCAGCTGGATAGGCAATGGAGAAATCTTCATTTGGCATTATTGGGTAGACTTTTGTTACATAAGCCTCTGTAAATGATATGAGCTCAATGAATATAACGAATGTTTGAAATCTGACTGTGTGTATAGGAATGTGTTTCTGAGGATGGCCGAAGCTTACTGAAACCATGGGCTAAAACCCCCCAATATTGGCAGCTCTTGGTAGTCAAAAGCTTAAAGATAAAGGTAGGTGTATGTCTTAGGCTAGGTCTCTAGAGAGGCAGTAGCAGTGACACACGCACAACTATAAATGCATTAGCCCCATTTACATCTTATATTTTATAAGTGAAGAAAACAAAATTATTTGATGCACATGTACAAGGAAGAGATACTCATAGCCATTACAGTCCTTGTTTCTGCAACTGGTGACATGGTTGTAACTGGTATTTAGAACTACCTTCTTCCACCACCCATTCCATATTCCCTTTGCCCACAGCAAGCAGCTCAGATGCTCGTGGTTCTTTGCCTGGTGGGGTGACCCAAGTCTTCATTCTTGAAGTGTCTGAGCCATTAGTAGTCATGCTGGAATTGAGTTATTGTAGTTTTCCATTGACTTTAATCATAGGGCGTGGTAGTACTAAGAGACTTCCTAAGAGTGCTCCTGTCCTCCAGACATACCCTTCTTTACCTCCATTATGCAATATCAATCCAATTTCCCCTTCATAATCGGGATCAATCACACCAGCCAATAAAGTAACCCCCTTCTTTGCCTGGGCATGAGGAGCCCCAAGTGGCCAGATGTCATTCTGAACTTCCAGTTTAATATAATCAGTGTTGTGTCTCCTGGTGGGAGCATTCCTCCATTTGGAACTAAGACCTTTAGACCCACAGAATGTAGGGTGGTGAGCCTAGGAAGCAAAAATTTTCAAGTGGGTCACTAGGGGTAAGAGTGAGTGGTGCCACTCCCATTTTCTCTCCTTGATTCTTGGACCCATGAATCCTGGCTATGGGAGGAGCAGCACCATGTATTGGATGCTAATTTAGAGCAAGTACAGCCTCCTGGACAATATTACCCCAACCCTGCAAGGTATTGCCACCTAGCTGGTACTATAATTGTGTCTTTAGAGGGCCATTTCATAGTTCTATCAAGTCAGCTGCTTCAGGATGATGGGGAACATGGTAAGACCAGTGAATTCCATGAGCATGGGCCAACAGAATTGATCTGAGGTGATGCTGTGTGGGATACCATGATGGTGGAAAAGGCATTCTGTAAGTCCATGGATGGTAATTTTGGCAGGAGCATTGCATGCAAGGAAGGCAAATCTTTACCAGAGTAAGTATCTATTCTAGTGAGAACAAAACATTGCCCTTTCCATGATGGAAGTGGTCCAATATAATCAACCTGCCGTCAGGATGCTGGCTGATCATCTCAAGAAATGATGCCGTATCGGCGACTCAGTGTTGGTCTCTGGTGCTGGCAGATTGGGCACTCAGCAGTGGGTGTAGCCAAGTTAGTCTTGATGAGTGGAAGTCCATGTTGCTGAGCCCATGCATAATTTCCATTCCTGCCACCATGGCCACTTTAGGAGTAGTTGGGGAAGGAGGATGGTTGGCTTTCATAGAACGCATCATCCTATCTACTTGATTGTTAAAATCCCCCACTGCGGAGGACACATTTTGGTGAGCATTCACATGAGACACAGATGTCTTCACTTCTTTGGCCTGTTCAGAGAGATCTATTCACATACTTCTTCCCCATATCCCCTTGTCTCCAATTTTCCTATTATGTTCCTTCCAAGTCCTTGGCCATCCAGGCAAACCACTGAGAATCATGACCCAGTAAAGGTAACACACTACCTTAACCATCACAGCATAGAATTGCTGGGTGATAAAAACCAAACCAGTTGGGTAATCTTGGGTTGTGCCTGGTATTATGGATTGAGTTGTATCCCCAAACAAGATATGTTGAGGTCCTAACCCCTGTATCTATGAACATGACATTGTTTGGATATAGGGTCTTTAAAGATATTACCAGTTAAACTAACATGAGGTCATACTGGAGTAGATGGGTCCTAATCCAATTCGAATCTTGTCCTTATAAAAGAGAAGACACACAGAGACAGGGAAACAGAGGAAGGATGCCATGTGACACTGAAGTTCCAAGGAACACCTGGAGCTACAAGAAGCTTGGAGAGAGGCATGGAACAATTCCTTGCTCTGAGCCCTCAGAAGCAATCAACGTAGTCAATACCCTGATTTGGACTTCTAGCACGTAGAGCTGTGAGACAATACACTTCTGTTGTTCCAAGCCACCCAATTTATAGTACTTTGCTATAGTATATTGTTAGGAAACTAACATACCTGGTATCTCAGTGAATATATTAATACCACTCTTGTTCACTCTCTGAAGGATACCGCTATGGGTAACAAATTCTGTTGTCACCTGATGATCACCAGTCTAGGGCATGGGGTCAATCAGTGTAATCAATCATTAGATTAGACCAGGTATTATAAAGGACAGAAAAAACAAAACTGCCCTAGAGGTGGAAAGAAGAAAGAAGACATACCTCATAAGTTAGAGCAGCTTATAGGCAGGCCCTTTCTTCATTCCCTTATGCAACAGGATTTACTAAGCCCATGAAATTTGAAATAAATATGTTATATAGGAGCGGTATGTGAAATGTTTAAATGAAAACATGTAATTTATTAGGACATGGACATATTTAACATCTTTTAGGATTTGCTAAGCATCAATTTCTTAACTGCTGGAAATAGAGAGATGACTAAGAAAAGGACCCTGCCCTCTTGGGATACTAGATTTACTTCAAGGTGTATTAAGAGGCATTTCTCAACACTGGAATAATTTTCACAAGCTAAGCCACAAGAAACCTTGACTCCCCAAATCATTTCTCTTGAGGGGCTCTACTATATATTTAGACAAGGTCTTAGACCTCTGGTATATTTATAAAAGCATAGAACATCTAGATAAAATGGAAAAATTCTAGGAATCATCTAGAACTTACTGTCCAATAGGACATTAAAATGATGGCAATGTTATATCCCTGTGCTGCCCAGTACTGTAGCCACTAGTCACTTGTGCTTACTGAGCACTTGATATTGGTTAGGGTAACTAGGGAGCTGGTTTCTTAATTTTATTAGATTTAAATTGCCACATGGGTACTATGTGTACTGTTTTGGACAGTGCAGATTCTAGACCTTTGTTGCTGCTCAACTAAAATAGTCAATGTTTCAGCTGATTTTTTTTTTTTCCACTTGGATGTTCCGGCACTGTGGCAATATACCATATGTCCTAAATGAAACTCGGTAAAGTATAGGGAATGCCAATTTGACTACCTCCATATTAAATGGGAATTTTTTTTCATTCACTCAATCAATGCAGATTTATTGAGCATTTCTGTGTGGGGGGCACAGATATGGAATATGGCACACATGAACCTGCCCCCGAGGAATCACAGAGCCTATTGATAAATGTCATCAGTGCTGGTAGTGGGTATAATTTGGTGCCTTTATTGGACTCTTTTTTTCTACTCTCCTCTTTGCCAGACACTGAATCTGCTATGTCAGAAGCTTCTGCCTGCTTCTGCTTCAGCCTTAAAGTAAACAGATGTCAGGCAATGTTTCTGTATTATAAAAAGGGAACTCTCGGGTGTCCTGATGTGACTGAGAATACAGGGTGGATAATTTCCTGTCCATTAAAGAAAAGGGTTGAGAAGCCCACGTGGGTGGAATTAAGAAGCATTTCTCATGCGTCTTACTCACTGGTGAGCTACCATTTACAGGAATAAGACAAGAAATTCAACAAAATGGCAGAGATTTCATCTGTTTTCTCTCCTAATATCTTTACTTTGGGAAAAGATGTAACAATATTCCTGGTACAGCAATTAGCCCTCCAGAGCCACCAAACATTGGAGACGTGATTAGGTGGGAATATTTAATGTAGTGACAATCATATAGCCTTACCTTTTAGTCAATTACAATTTCTGGTTATTCATTTAAATAAAGTTTTTTGTTTGTATTATAAGGTTCATAAGATATGAAAAATTAAAACATGACTACAATAGCACAAAGGACAAGGGGGGATGGAAGTATATGGTTGCAATGGTTTTATGTTATGTGGTAGGGGGTATATTATTTGAAGATAGGCTGTGATAAGTTAAAGATGTATATTGTAAACCTTACAGCAACCAGTAAAATGCATGAAATAGTGGAGATAAAATGCAATAACAAGAAATACTCAATCCAAAGGAGATAGGAAAAAAGAAAAAAGCAACAAAATTCAGATAGTACAATACCACAATCGTAGATTAAAACCTAATAATATTGTTATTAACATAAAATATAAATTGTCTAAGAACTCTAAGTATAAACAACAGAGATTGTCAGAATGCATATACAGCTACGGTTGTATTAAAAGTAAAAGGATGGAGAAAGACACACCATGTAAACACTGATCCCTCTAAAGGTAGAAGTGGAACGACTGTATTAACGTCAGACAAAGGAGACTTCAGAACAAAAAATATTAACAGGAATGCAAAGAGGCATTTCTGTAATGATAGAGGTATCAATTATTAAAGGAAGCAGAGTTATGCTATATGCTTATTCTCCATAACAGAGCTTCAAAATACCTGAAGCAACAACTGACAGCACAGGAAGGAGAGCTAGACAAATCTGCAATTAAAATGGGAGATTTCAGTTTTTCTCCCTCGGTAATTGATACAACAAGCAGCCAGAAAATCCGTAGGGTTAGAGAAGACTTGAACAACGCTAAAAAGCTACTGAACCTAGTTTATGTTTTTAGAATACCACCATCAACAAAATACATATTCTTTTCAAATGTACATTCTTTTTTAGTACGGGTTTCCTTTTGAAACAATATAGGTTTTCACCTTGCTTTAGCAAATTCTTCCTCATACCTTCTCGGTTTTGTTACTTAAAACATTATGTTTGTTTTGTCAGAATATACAGTATTTTTTGTTTAATTAGGAAAATAGGATTTAATTAACAAAAATTTGAAATATACATTCTTTAACCCAAAATCTTGCATAAAACATGCCTTATTATTTAGGAGATATGATACTGAGAATAAAGTGTTATGTGTATCTTTGCTATTTTTTTTCCAACCTTATTGTAGTATAATTTACATATAATCAATTGCACTCATTTTAAGTGTGCAGTTTGATGAGTTCTGACAAATGTATACACACATGTAATCACCACCATATTTAAGATACAGAACGTTTTTGTCACTCCAAAAGTTTTCCTTCTGCCTTTTCCCAGCCAATCACTCCCCGTACCCTATGCAACCACCAATCTGCTGTTGTTACAGATTAATTTTCTAGAGTTTCCAATAAATGTAACCATGCGGTATGTACTTATTGCCTAGCTTTTGCATTGCGATTTATCTCTGTTGTGTGTATCAGTAGTTTGTTCCTTTTTATTGCTGAGTAGTTAAAAAAAAATTTTTTTTTTTTTTTTAGTATTTCATTGTATGGGTATATCACATTACATTTGTCCATTTACTTGTTATGGACATTTTGGCTTTTTCCAGCTTTTGTCTATCATTAAAAAAAAAGTTGCTGTGAACATTCTTGTATATATATTTTTGTGGAAACGTGTTTTCATTTTTCTTGAGTAAATACATAGGGCTGTAACTGTTAGGTCATACAATAAGAATATGCTTAGTCTTATTATAAACATGTCTTCTTTTGTGAAGTGTTTGTTCAAATCTATTGCCTAATTTTCAGTTGGGTTGTTTCTCTTCAAATATTTTCTTTTACCTTTGAGTGTCTAGCAATTATTATTGGATGCTAGGCATTGTAAATATTTCATTATTAAGTGCTAGGTTTTGTTGGATTTCTTTACAGTGTGTGTATTTTGTTCCAACAGGCAATTACATTACTTGTGATTTAGTTTGATCTCTTCTAGGCATGTTTTAAAGATTGTAAAGGCTTTTAAGAGTGTGTCTAAGGAGTCCTGGTGGTGCAATGGGTAATCCCTGAGGAACTAACTAAAAGGCCAGCAGTTTGAACCCATGGCAGCTCCACAGGAGAAAAGATCTGGCAATCTACTCCCATAAAGATTAAATAAAACAAACCCAAGCCCACCAAGTTGATTCTGACTTACAGTGACCCTATAGGACAGAGCAGAACTGCCCCATAGGGTTTCCAAGGTTGTGATATTTATGCACGCACACTATCACAGCTTCCTTCCATGGAGCACCTGGTGGGTTCAAACTGCCCATCTTTGGGTTATCAGCTGAGTGCTTAACCACTCTGTTTCCAGGGCTCCTTCCATAAAGATTACAGCCTAGGAGGCCCTATGGAGCAGTTCTACTTCGTCCTACAGGGCTGCTATGAGTTGGAATCGACTCCATGGCACACAACAGCAACAACAAGGGCGTGTCTAGAGTAGATGTTCCCGTAGTATCAGTTTAGCTCCAGATGTGACTCTTCTTGGGCCTCTAGTGCATTCAACAATGTTTTTCCCCTCAGGTTTGGAGGAGCTTGAATGATTCTGGCCCTGTATAAGCTATGAACATTGTTTGATTTCCAGTCCCTGGTAATTTCTCTTTCTCCACATGTTGCTCTTTGTACAGTCCCATAGGACTTCATGCTATTCATGGGTAGACTAGTGTTCTGTCAAAGACAACCAAAAACCCACTGCTGTTGAGTCAATTCAGACTCATTGCAACCTCATAGGACAGAGGAGAACTGACCCATAGTGTTCCCAAGGAGCCCCTGGTAGATTCGAACTGCTGACCTTTTAGTTAGCAGCTGTAGTCCTTAACCACTACACTACCGGGGCTTACCAAAGACTGAAAGGGACCCCTATTCAGATATATGGAGTCCTTTTTCTGCATACTTCCCTTCTTTCCAGTATTCTACCCTGAAAATTCTAGTTGCCTGAGGCATCCTAGAAGTCTAATTTCTGTCTTCTCAACTTAGTGAAAAATCCTTAGACTTTGTTTGGGTTTCCCCTACCTGTGCCCATGGGCGAGAAATTGTCTATAGGGTAAAAGCTGGGGTGATTGTGGTGCTCACCTCATTTATTTCCTTTCTTTCACGGATCGGATCTTTCACTGGCTATTGTCCAATGTCAAAAAACAGTCACTTTATATATATTTGGCCAGCTTTCTAATTGGTTATGATTGGAGAATAAATCCTAGACCTTTTACTTCTTAATGGCTGTGAGCATAGCTTACAGTATATGAATTGTCTTCTGAAATCATCCTTTTCTAGTTGCTGAGTCTTAGGGTCACTATGAGCTGGAATCGGCTCAGTGGCAATGGATTTTGTCTTTTTTTGGTTAATCTTAGTTTTATGTTTATATGGTGATGATTACTTATCATTTCACCTTTTTGAGTTGTTAATTTTGAATCAACTTTTGGGTAGCTGATTTTATTAGCCTGAAATGTTGCTTTGTGCTTTAGGGGCTGATGGATGCTACTTTTCCAGAGATCTTTCATATTTGAAAATATCTGTTGCTAACCCTTTTACTTTAATAACAGTTTGTGTGGGTTTGATATTTGTGAGCCATATGCATTTTCCCCTTAGAACTTACAGATATTTCTTTATTGTCTTCTGGCATTGAATACTACTGTAAGAGGACAACCTGATGTCCAGTTCTGTTCATCAGTGATTAAATTTTTATTTTTTGCTCACATTTTTATCCTCACATTTGAAGACTTCTACTTTTATCCTTAAAGCTTAATAGTAATTAGAACCTGTCATTGATGTCCATGTATAAATTTTGTTTTGGTATATGGTATATCTTTTTGAGCTGCAATCTTGGTTTGCATATTTATCTTTTATTTCAGGGAAATTTTCCTGTATTCTATTTCTAAAAAAAATTTTTTTTTTTAATTCTCTCTGTTGGGCTCAGTATTACCCTTAAGTGAGCTTGTCTTTCTCTGACCTCCCTATCTATTTTTTAATATCATTTTGTTTGCATGTCAGTTTATTGTCTTAACTTTAAAATTCCTAATTTTCTTTCCAGTCTGCTACTTTATTCTCCACTTAGTCTTTAAGCTCTTGTTTTACAGACTTTATCTCTGCTAAGTAGTTCCATAAAGCCCAGCACTTGCAGGCAATTTATTTCTGTGTCTATTGCGATGTTGTTTTCCAGACTCGGTTCTTTATTCTTTCTTACTTTCTGGATTGTTTGCTTTCTGGGAGTGAATTTTAATGGATCCTTTTCTTGCTTTATCTAAGAATTGTTTTTCTTCTGTGAGGTCTTTTCTGAAACCTGTTCATTCTTTGGGCCTCGACCTAAGGATAACTTAGAGTTATTTAGAGAGGTCTTATCTTATTTTTTTTTTTTTTTATCTTATGCTCCAGTCTAAATTAGGATACCACTCTTAGCTTTCTCCCAGCACACAGGCCTTTTCCTTTATGGAATTGATTACAATATGTGATTTTGATCACAACTTGAGAAAGAAAACTCCTTCCAGCTTTGAAATAATTTTTCCTTCCCCTCTTCAAGATTTTTGTTTTATTTTTTTCATTAGGCGTTTCATCATGTAACTTGTTACTCAATGAGTAAGAAACAATTACTGTGAAACTTTAAAAGAATCTTAAAGAAAAAGCAACTGCTTTATAAACCACAAGATGATATAGCTTGCTTGGGGCATGATTAGATGTGTAAAGATCACTGGGAGGGTATTGATTTTCTCGGTGAGTTTGTTCGATCCTTTCTATTAAAGCTTTTGCCTAGTGCTGACTGATCACTGCAACACCACTTAAACAAAGAGTATTCTCAGAGCATCACAGAAAAGATCACCGAAAGGACAAAGATTGATGGATGAAATAAAAATCTGAAGGCCTTTTGTGGTGCTTTTTGAAAACAGTTTATTTTGCTCCATCCTCCCAATCTACTCCATACAAATTGCCTAGACTTTGACAATTGCTGACTTCTTTTTCAGACTCTGTCCACCCCTCCACTCCCCTGCCCCATATTTATATAGAGCTTTTTTTTTTTTTATATATATATACAACTACTGGACACTCTGGTTGCATAGTGGTTAAGTGCTACAACTGCTAATCAAAAAGTTGGTAGCTCAAATCCACCAGGCGCCCCTTGGAAACCCCGGGGGGGCAGTTCGACTTGATGGCAATGGGTTTGGTTTTTTTTTTTTTTTTGGTTCTATGTAACTACCTTTTATTGAGTGCTCACTGTCATTAGCACAACTTAAGAGTAGTGGCCACAAAAAGCATGAGAGGAATTCAAGATAGGAAAAGGCTGAAAAGAGACCAGTTAACTGCAAGCTAGGTGGTATTTCAAAATAATGTCTACCCAAATCAGCTCACTAGAAAAGAACCCAGCATATCTGAGGAAAAGAGAAACATTTTGAAAGCAGAGAATATCTTTTACTTATTATGGTGAATTCCTTTAGAAGTATAAAAACCTCTGGGGAACCAAAAGAGTTACTTGTAAATTTTAAAAATTTTAGTGCTTGAAAACTTTAGTGCTGATATTAAGAAAGTAAATCTCTAAAGATTGGGTTAAAAAATTCATAGGCAAGTTAAATGGTTTCCAATTACTTGTTTTCAACAAAATTGAAAAAGGACCTAATGAAGATATCTTATAGATCATTAAAAATTATTTTTAAAGCTAGATCTCTAGGAGTGTTTTAGCATTTAATTCAGAAGTAGTTCAAAGAATTGTGGTATTGCTATAGTAAAACTTCTTCCATTCACATTCTCATTTTTCAGGTGAATGAGGGTTTTCAGCTCTCATCTATTAAAACAACAACACCACCACCTAGGAATAGAACTACTGCTGAACATTGTCACCTTTTAGTAATAAGTGAGAATTGTCAAAGGATACTGGAACTGATTGAAAAATCCCCATCCATCTTAAGGAATGCGTCTCAAATAAAAAGTTATTTTTATATTTAGTAATTATTTGTCAAAATATTTAACAAATTTGAGGTGTTTTAATCAAATCTATTATTAATCTTATTTATAATAATTCAATTTGGAAGAAAAATTTATACTTAGAATTTTATAGACACTAAAAAACAAAAAACCCAAATCCATTGCAGTCAAGTCAATTCTAATTCATAGCAACCCGTTAGGACAAAGTAGAACTGCCCCAGAGGGTTTCTAAGGAGCAGCTGGTGGATTCGAACTGCCGATCTTTTGGTTAGCAGCTGAGATCTTAACCGCTATGCCACATGAGAAATAAAAGAATATATTCCTCTCTTTTTTCAGAGAAGCATATAATAGAATATATAAAAGACTCTCAGGCTTAAAATATAATGCATTGTAGTGAAATTCAAGGGACAAAGGACAATGTAAAATTTCTGATAGTTAAAGAAGAGCATTTTCTTCTTTTTTTAAAACGAATGATGCCATTGTCGAATTTCTGTGGTATCTAGATTCCAAAAGATATAGTTAGAAGGGCAATGTAATAGTTTAAAATGTCAATACTTACAATATGCTGGAAAGTACATGTGTTACAACTATTTAAACTTACAAGAAACATTTTAGATTATCACCTTAAAGAGAGGAAAACCAGTTTGCCACCCCGCTTACTCCAACAACTCATGGAGACTCCATGTGTGTCAGAGTAGAACTGTGGCCCATAGAGTTTTTAATGCTGATATTTTTTGGAAGTAGATTGCCAGGCCTTTCTTCTGAGGTACCTCTGGGTAGACTTGAATTTCAGCCTTCAGCTTAACTGTCAAGCATGGCAAGGATTTGCACCACCCAGAGACTCCTTCAAGAGGGTCGTGAGCACAAATAATTTAAGACTGTTGTACTAAGCTAATGTAAAGTGTATTGTAATAATCTCTATCTAAATTTCCTACCCTGAAAAAGTGGGCATAATTATACTAAACTTACAGGGTACTCTGAGAAACAAATGAAATAGTAGATGAAAAAAGTCCTAGCATAAAATAAGCTCTCAGTGAGTACTTGCTCTGGCCTCTCTTATTTTCCAAGTGAGTAAACCAACTTGAATTGACCTGCCCAAGAAAGATGGAGTAAGGCCAGCCCCAGTTCCAATGAGGGAGGCTATGGAAGCAAAACGTTGAGGTGATGCCAGCAACCCTGCGTACATGGGGAGGGTGAGTACAGGCAAAGAATTCCAAAGACAAAGAGATTTACCTGGGTCTAAATTTAGTGGCAGAGCCAGAACATGAAACAAAGCAATTCCTCTCCTCTTCCATATAGTGAACTTTCTATGTGTCTGATGATATGTGTTAAACCCTTTTCAATCATATGTCATTTCATCCGATGGACGAATCTATGTGAGTTTTGTTTAAAAAATATTTATCTCCATGTTACAGATGGGGAGGTTAAAAAGAGTTTCTATAAATGTGGTTCTGCTTCACAGTCACCTGGAGGTGCATCTAAAAGACAGTGCGGATTTCCAGATGAAATGAAAGGCAAATCTTTGATGAGTGAGGTCAGGAATCTACATTTTCATCAAGTACCCTAGAGGATTCTTATGCATATTGGAGTTGGAGAACGAGAGGATTAGAAAAATGTTAAGTAGTAGAATGGACTGCCTTTGATTACCAAATGACCTAAGTGAGAGGGACCAATGAAGTCAAGGATCACCATCAGAATGTGGACTTGGGAAATCCAGGATGGGTGGCACAACAGCCAATTCATTAGATAAAAAAGGAGGAGTCTCTGGCTGGTAAAAAAAAAAAAAAAAATTTTTTTTCTGGTGCAAAGGGTTAAATGCTCCACTACTAAACCGAAAGGTTGGTGGCTCAAACCCACCCAGTGGTACTTAGGAAGAAAGGCCTGGAGATCTGCTTCCAAAAATTCACAGCCATTGAAAACCCTGTGGCATGCAGTTTACTCTGCAACACATGAGGTTGCCAAGAGTCAGAACTGATTCAACGGCAACTGATAAAAGGGGAGCCTGTCTTAGGGAGGGCTTCAAACTGGCTCATTCTGGTTTGACCCCTGTTGAGAATTTGCATTTCCACTCTAGATATGCTGAATCAGAATCTACAGTTTAACAAAACCTCCAGGTGATTCTTATGTATACATAAGAATCAGGTGGGGATCAGGTGGTTCTTATGAATCATAAGAATCACCTGAGAAGTGTATGAAACTGTAGATTCTGATTCAGAATATCTGCAGTGGAAAGGTAAATTCTCAGCATGGGGTCACACCAGGATGAACTGGTTCAAAGCCCTGGTCTTAGGTCAGAGTTCCTAGAAGAGCCTGAAATGGGGATTCTCTGCAAGTGATTGAGAAAGCATTCTCAGCAGAAACTTGTAAGTGAATGAGGAAAGCAAGATAGGCCAGGGGAGGAAGTCAGATAAAGATAATGGATTCAATTAAAGTCTAGTCTCAGCCACATCACACAGGGAAGCTCTACAGTGTAAATGGCTTCACATAGTTTTCCTGCTTTGGGATCAGGGGGCTGGGCTTTCATACCTGTAGCAGCCAGTCATTGGATGAGGGCTGCCCCTGGTGGGGGAAGAGTAATCTAGGCATTTCTGGGCAAGGTGGTAGTCATCAGTGAAAGCCACTCTCTGGAGAAGAATGCAGCTGTGAGCAGCCAAAACTCACAGCAGCTGGTGAATGGGACCTGGAGACAGCACCAGAAATAAGAGGAAGAAATGACTACATTATACAATAGTTAAAAAAGAAAAAAAATGATCCAAATCTAAATAGGTTATCCCAAGAAAAATTAGGGGTTGAGCGGCGATACAGTGGATGCTCTACTGCAATGTTATGTCCCCACACTATCACAGAGCACAAAAGCATGGCCTCCTTGCCTCAAGGTGGAAACAACTCTGGGGTGCCTTTCTTGCTCCAGAAAATCCATTTTGTTGGTATTTTTTTCAACTGCCATACTTTCACTTCTACCTTACAAGCCTTCTGACTATCACCTGACACCTTGCCATAAGCAAAGAGAGGAGAACAAGGTAGACATTTCAGGGGAAGGAGATATTTCCAACGTGATATTACCATACCAACTGCTTGGGAGAATTCAGTAGAGACTCCAAAGACAGATACTACAAAATCACGATAATCCAAAAAGAAACTCAATACTAAAGAGCTTTTAAAAATCTTGGCACCTCTCATTGAAACTTGCACCCACTCTTCCTTGACTATATCCATGAAAATTTTGAGTGAAGAATGAAGAGGTGAGCTTGGATTCTCCCTAGAGGCTACAGTGACCACTAATAACAGAGTTTGTGGCTCTGTGTGTGTGTGTGAAATCTTTATGAATCAAGTGGAGATAAATGGGATGGACACAAAACTGTGGACAAATAACGGTGTTTAATGAGCATGTCTGAAGGGTAATAATTAATAAATCAATTTCATCCTAGAAAAATCTTTCTAGTGCTTTCCAAACTCTGTTTTGTGGAAAATACTGGTTCTAATAGATGTTAAAAAATGCTCCATGAATAAAGACTCCGTAGTCATGAAAGCTTGAGGAATCCTAAATCCTTTTCCTGGAAATTCATGATAACATTAATATAGTAAAGGCTCTGAAAAAGAGTCTAAGTTAAATGTAATTTTAAATTTTGTTTAAGGGGAAGCAAATTTACTTGTGCAGAGTATTTTTTTCCTTCATTTACTTTTAAACATTTTCCATTTAACATTAGCTTGTGAATTTCTGTTCTTTAGTCAGGTATCCTATCAGTTCTATGCCCTAAAAGCACTGTTCATCATATTAGTATATGAAATGAGGTTGGAGGAAGAGTCATAATTGAATTAAGGGCTAGACCAGCTGGATGGCTGCTTGGGGCCCTAATCTAAATCTATAAGGAGGGTAAAACATCTCTAGGATCAGTTGGAAGTACGGTGCCAGTTCATTCTGTTTTCCACTAAAAATTTAAAACAAAAACATTGCTGTTGAGTCAAGTCCAACTCATAAAACTGCCCGTAGGGTTTCCAAGGCTATAATCTTTACGAGACCAGACTGCCACATCTTTCTCCAGTGGAGCTGAGGGTGGGTTCGAACTGCTCACCTTTAGGTTAGTCGCTAAGTGCTTAACCACTGCACCACCAGAGCCCTTTGTTTTACACTACCAGATGGAAAATGGTAAAATGTACATGGTTTCTACTTTTGCTGAAACAAAAAAACTCTCCTTGCTGGTGTCAACCTAATATTGTGTGCCATCGAGTTGATTTTGCCTCATAGCAACCTACTAAAACTGATTCTTTAATATATTGGCCACTAGCTTAACAATGAATAAGGAAGACAGAAGAAGAATTGACACCTTTGAATTATGGTGTCAGCAAAGAATATCGAATATATCAGGAACTGCCAGGAGAACGAAAAAACCTGTCTTGGAAGAGGTACAGCCAGAATGCTCCTTGGAAGCAAGGATGGTGGGACTACATCTCACATACTTTGGACACATTATCAGCAGGGATCAGTCCCTGGAGAAGGACATAATAGTTGGTAAAGTAGAAGATCAGCAAAAAAGAGGAAGACCCTCAAAAAGGTGGACTGACACATTGGCTCAACAACGGGCTCGAGCATAACAATGATCGCAAAAACGGTGCTGGACCAAGCAGCGTTTCATTCTGTTGTACACAGGTTCACTGTGAGTCAGAGCTGACTCGATGGCACCTAACAACAGCCTACTTAGGGCCGTATAACTATAATTTTCTTTAAATTAGATAAAATTTTAAATTCTGTTTCTTAGTTTAACTAGTCACATTTCAAGTGCTCACCAACCACATGTGACTAGTGGCTACTGTACTGGATAGCACAGATACAGAACATTTCCATCATTCCTGAAAGTTCTATTGGACAGCGTGTATAATAGCCTGTGCCTCCAGCCCTGAGCCCATCAGCTGACAGATGCCTTCAACCTATTATTATAGTCAACTGAAATTCCCAAACCATAGAAATACATGGTATAGTGCTTTATACCAGGAATAAGTGGTTTGCTTTGTTGTCTAACTTTTCATCTCTTTAAAATAACTCAAGAAGTAGTCAGTTTTCACACACACAAAAAAAACACAATTTCAAATATTTTAACTTTAAATGAGCTAAAATGTTATGTTCAACATAGCTTTTTTTCTGGGCATAAAGAAAGAGGCATACTATTTTTACTAATAGAAAATCATTTTTAATCCCATCTCCATTAAATAACATTGAGCAAATTTTAAAAGAATTTTGGTCTGAAGTAAAATTATATTTTTAACTGTACTAGAAACTTGGGTTTCAGCAATGACAAGAGATTCTATTTCTGCCTTTATGACATCCGCAGTCTACTTGAGGACTTAAATACCACTTGAAATGGTCCATCTTCAGACAATTCAGGAAATTCTTCCTGGGATCAATGGAAAGATGTTATGAGCATACATGAATTTTCTGAATTGTCTGAAAATGGACAAATATTCAATAAGTAGAATTTTAGATACATTTAGGTAACTAATCCTGAGATTCTATGAAAACAAGGTCAACCTTCATACCAATGGTTTCCAATCTGTGGGCCACAGACTGCAAGAGGTGTAAGGAGTTATTTCAGAGGGTTCAGGAATGACTATGCACTTCAGTGTTTGTCTGAGACGGAATAAATAACATTGCCACAGCTATCATATAGGCAGCCATTGAAAATTTTATTAATTCATTTATTCATTCATCCATTCAATATATATTGGTCACCTACCATATCCCAGGCACAGTTCCAAAAGATGGCAGTGGGGATGGGAGAAGCAGAACAAAAATTCCATCCTTCATGGGGCTCGTATTCTAGTGGAAAATTTTTATATTTGGAAAGTTTGGGAATCCCTGCTCTGTGCTACGTGCTTTATTCACTCTACACTTTTATCAGAACATCAGATGGCAAATCCACGATTCTATTGGCGGGGTTTTTTTTTTTTTTTTTTGGATGAGTTGATGTATGCAGTGTTAGGATATAGATGATATGATCTAGGAAGATTCAAAAAAATTGCAGAATTTTATCCTGACCTGTGGACAAAATTTAAGTGAAAGTCATATCATTTTGCTGTATTCACTCCCAGAACAAAGCTTTACTATGGCAGTTAATTTAAAGTGAAACCGACCTGTTCAAAAATAATGAGATGTCTGTTTCCATGGCAGCAGCACCAGAACAGACCATGAAAAAAAAATGATTTCAAAAGCTCCAGTAACCTGTCCTTAAAATTCTGTGGTTGCTAACAATCTCAGGAGACCCTAACATTCTCAGGCATACAGTATCAGCAGTGAAGGGGGAAAAAAAACGCTTGAGCTCCATTCTTGGCCTTTTCCTTTACACAGTGCTAATGTGTGGGGGTAAGACTACAGAGGCCCATTAGTCAAGGTGGGTCTTTAAAAGAAGGTAGTTAAAACTGTTGAATGTTGTTGACTATCCCAGCACTAAATAGTGGTTACAATTAAGCACTTGCAACATTCTGAATTATACTGATAAATCAATACATAATAGATGATATCTATGCAAGTCATATAAATGACAGCAAGTGTTCTAGGCTATAAACAGAAAAAGCTCTTGACAGTATTAATATACTTAAAAGAAAGATGCATCAAAGGAATGGAAAGGGTAAGCTTGAAATATGGAAAGTATAGAGTCAAAGAGGAAGGTTTTGGCAGCATTTGTCCAATACTGTTTAGGGAGTGGAGAGAGGCTGAATCTGGGGAAGAGACATTGAATGTAGAGAGACAAAGAACTGGTTGTTACTTACATCTTTATTATGGGGCAGAGATTCTTTGTTAGGTTTTATTATGGCTTGAATGAAAAATCTCTCTGGCTTGTACACTTTCCGTGTCATTTGTTTATTTCTACATCTGCCTCTTGATTAACTAGCTGCCGAGAAGCAGATGCAAGTATACTTTACTATTCACAGTAGGGGTATATTCTCTACTGTAAAAGAATATATGTTTTTCATGGGGTTGAAATGATGTTATCGATGAATTTGGGTTTACAGCATGCTCGATAGCCATGTTTTTTAGTTTAAATTAGTAAATTGGACCTCTGGCTTACTCATCATTTCTTGAGATTTTGAGTCCCATCAGCTCTGATTCATGGTTAACTCAAGACCAGGAACCAAAAAACCAAACCCACCGCCGTCAAGTAGATTCATAGAGACCCTATAGACCAGGAAAGGAGATCACAATTTTGGACAATGATACCATCCCATGAGATTTTGCCTAAGCAATTCATTCTTCACCTGAGATGAATTTTCTTCCACTAACATTCAGAGTAGTCCTTTGATCTAGAACTAAGTCAGATCATTTGAAAAATGGGAAGTAGTCTCTCTTGTTAGTTGCTTGGCAAAACAAAACAAAACAATGAAAACAAACAAAAAAACCTGTCTAGATACAAGGTTTTATCTCCACCCCACCTATGAAAATCCAATTCCCAATAAATAGATGATTCTATGTAGTATACACGTATCAAAGGGAACTGCATTTCTGCATTATATATGCCAGTTAAAAATTTCACAATTTCAAATGCTTTAATGACCTTTAGAAATATTTTGTTAACATTCTAGTGGGGAATTAGGGATAATGAGTAAAAATATTTCAGAGATCTTTCTTAGGCTTAACATGGTTGTAAATTGTGTTCATCATCATAGATTAGCTATAAAGTAACTCTAAAAAAACTATAGCTATGATAAAATATGTTGGATCTAATGACACACCCATAAGTACCTTTTAACTTTAAGTGGTTGATACACAGGTTGAGGAATCCAGTACAGAGAGAGTTGCATGGATCAGGAAGCTTAGAGATGCTCCTCTTACTAAATACTTGTAATGTGCTGTCAGGGATGGTTAAAAACGGTTAAAGGCAGGAAAAATTCCCAGTACGAAATTTCAGGTAACTTGTTACATCCAGATAGGATGAAAATGGAAATAACACATTGATTACATATTCAGAAGAAAACTAGATTGTTCTGTAGAAAAACCCATTTCCTGGAATTGTAATTACCAGCATATATCTTGTCTAATGGATTTTATTTTCAAAAATGAAAAAGCCTTTTTGTTTGTTTTTGATTATGAAAGTAATTGGATTAATGGGAAAGATGGTGGCGTAAGCGCACATTTATCCACGCTCAGTATTTACTGACATGAAACAAAAGAACCAATTAAGAAGAAGAAAACTTCATTAATACTGAATATAGGGCTCGCTTCATAGTACAGTCTCTGGAGAAAGATGCTAAGGGAAGTCATATGATTCACTTGCTCATGAGCATGGCAGGCTGGGCTGTGGTTGGGATGGGAAGTGGGAGGAGATGGTATGGAAGAACCTCAGTGGTACTTACCAACTAGAAGAGCAGGGACCAGTGATATTGATGGGCTGCAGGAAGAATGGAAGTTTTACTTGGAGTGGAGAGGATGCTGGAAGAGAAAGTGTGTGACTAAATAATGCCATTATGTTTCTCTGACCTAACTTCCTAAGCAGTAAGAACCTATAGATGGATCTTTTTTGCAGCTTGTGAACCAGAAATAATATTACTGACATAAAACTAAATTTTTTTATTGCTAAATTTTATTTATTAATTGTGTTGTTGTCGAGAATATATGCAAAACATACACGAATTCAATAGTTTCCACATGTACCATTTAGTGACATTGATTATGTTCTTTGAGTTGGACAACCTTTCTCACCCTCCTTTTCTGAGTTGTTCCCCCCTCATTAACATAAACTCGCTGCGCCTAAGGTTTCTACCTAATCTTTTGAGTGGCTGTTGTCAATTTGATTCCATATAGATAGTTCTTAAAAGAACAATGCTCAAGGTAGAACTTTTTTTCACTAGCTATAAGCTAAACTACTGTTCAGTTTTAAGATGACTTCAGGGGGCGTTTTTGGTTTAAGGTTTAAAGATGATCTCAGGGATTTCAGGGGCTCACCCACCCTCCATGGCTCCAGAAAGTCTGAAGTCTTTGAGAATTTTAATTCTGTTCTACATTTTCCCAATTTTGATCGGGATTCTTTTTCAGAATCTTTGATCAAAATGTTCAGTAATGGTAACCAGGCACCGTCCATTTCTTCCAGTCTGATGGTAAAGGAGGCAGTTATTCATAAAAAAACAAAAAAAAACAATTAGTCACAGTTTCTGTATCCTTCTCCTGTTCCTGACTCCTTCTTCTGTTGCTCCAGGTAAATAGAGACTAATTCTTGTGCCTTTGACTTTTGATGGCCGTTTGCAAGCTTTTAAGACCCTAGGGACTGTGCAACAAACTAGGAGGTAGAACAGAAGCACCAATCACATTATTAGGCCAGTTAACTGGGATGTCCCATGAAACTATGACCCTAAACCTCCAAACCAAGGAACGAAATCCCATGAAGTGTTTGGTTGTATGTAAGTAGCCTCAGCAGCTACTCTTTTTTTTTTTTTGGTAATTGTTATAAATATATCACACAACTTTTGCCGATTCAACTTTTCACAAGTATATAACTTATTGACAGCAATTATAATAATCAGTTGTGCAAGCCTACCCTTAATCAATGTGATTTTTCCATTACTGTTAAGCCCCTTTTGTCCCCTCCCTCCCACCCCTGGTAACTACTAATAAGCTTTGTTCCCTATACATTTGCCTTTCGTGTCTTTTTATATAAGTGAGGTCATACAATATTTGTCATTTTGTGATTGGTTTATTTCACTCACTATAATGTCTTCAAGCTCCATCCATGCTGTAGCATGTATCAAGACTTCATTTCTCCTACTGGCTGAGTAGTATTCCATTGTACGTATGTACCACATTTTGTTTATCCATTTGTCTGTTGATGGGCATTTAGTTTGTTTCCACCTTTTGGCTATTATGAATAATGCTGCAATGACCATTGGTGTACAATCTCTGTTTGAGTCTTTGCTTTCCAGTTTTTTGGGTATATACCTAGGAGTGGAATTGCTGGGCCATATGGTAGGTCTATTTTTAGTTTTTTGAGGAACTGCCACATTGTTTTCCACAATGGCTTTACCATTTTGCATTCCCACCAGCAATGGGTAAGGGTTCCAATTTTCACACATCCTCACCAACACTTGTTATTTTCAGTTTTTTTCTTAGCCATCCTAGTGGGAGTGAAATGGTATCACATTGTAGTTTTGATTTGCATCTCCCTGATGGTTAATGAGCTGAGCATCTTTTCATGTGTTTGGTGGCCAAAAATGTCTCTTTTGGTAAAATATCTATTCAAATCCTTTGCCTATTTTATGATTGGGTTATTTTTGCTGTTGTGTTAAGCTGTCAAAGTTTTATGTACATTTTGATTATTAGATTCTGATCGTATACATGGTTTCCTAAGTAGTCTCCCAGCTAGTAGCTTGTCTTTTCACTTTTTTTGTAAAGTCTTTGATGAGCAAATATTTTAATTTTTATGAGGTCCTATTTATTAATTTGTCTTTTGCACCTTGTGTTTTTGTTGTTATATTAGATAATCCATTGTTAAAAGCTGGGCCTGACAATATTGCCCTTACATTTTCTTCTAAGAATTTTATGGTTTTAGTTTGCACATTTAGGTCCTTAATCCATTTTGAATTTGTTTTTGTGGATGGTGTGAGGCATGGTTCTGTTTCATTTTTCTGCGTGTGGAAATCCGATTTCCCAACACTATTTATTGAAGATATTCTTTTAGTTGGCATAAATGTGTGGGTTTGTTTTTGAATTATCAATTCCATTGGTCTACGTGTTTTTTTTTTTTTTTTTTTTTATGTGTCTATTGTTACACCAGTGCCAGGCTGTTTTAATTACTGTGTAGCTGTATAAAAAAATAGCACGTTGTAAAATCAGGAAGTGTGAGTCCTCTTACTTTGTTCTTTTTTTTCAACATTACTTTAATTATTTGGGGCCTCTTTCCATTCCATATGAAGTTGAGGATTGGTTTTTCCACTTCTGTGAGGGAGGTTGTTAGAATTTTGATCAGTATTGCGTTAAATCTATAGATCACTTTAGGCAGTATTGACATCTTAACAACATTAAGTTTTCCATTCTATGAACTTGGAGTATCTTTCCATTTATTTAAGTCTTCTTTAAACTCTTTCAGCAGTGTTTTGTAGTTTTCATTGTATAAGAACTTCATGTCCCTGGTTAGATATATTTTTAGGTATTTTATTCTCAAAGTAAAGTTGACTTTAATAATGTGGATGGAGTAAAGTTTTCAAGACCTTCATTTGCTGATATGGTATGACTCAAAATGAGAAGAAATAGCTGCAAATGTCCTTAGTAATTGGAATGTGGGATGTATGAAGTATGATTTTAGGAAAATTGGAAGTTGTCAAAAATGAAATGGAATGCTTGAGGATCGATATCCTAGACATTAGTGAGTTGAAATGGACTGGTATTGGCTACTTTTAATCAAACAATCATGTGGTCTATTATCCTGGGAATGACAAACTGGAGAGGAAAAGCGTCATATTCAGTGTAAAAAAGAGTGTTTCAAAATCTATCCTGAAGTACAATACTGTCAGTGATAGGATAATATGAAATAAAAGAGCTGAACAGAAGATTTCAAAGGGAGGCTTGAGAACACAATGTAAAGATTATAAAGAAATGTGCAAAGACCTGGATTTAGAAAACCAAAAGGGAAGAACATACTTGGCATTTCTCAAGCTGAAAAAAATGAAGAAAAAATTCAAGGCTCAAGTTGCAATATTGAATGATTCTAAGGGCAAAATGTTGAACAATGAGGCAAGTATCAAAAGACAATGGAAGAAATACACAGAGTCACTATACCAAAAGGAATTGGTTGACATTCAACCTTTTTCAGGAGGTAGCATATGATCAAAAACCTGTGGTATTGAAGGAAGAAGTCTGAGCTGCACTGAAGGCATTGGTGAAAGACAAGGCTCCAGGAATTGATGGAATACCGATTGAGATGTTTCAACAAAAAGTGTCACAACAGTGGAAGTGTGCACTTGCTTATGCCAAGTAATTTAGAAGATAGCTACCTAGCCAACCGACTGGAAGAGATCCACATTTGTGCCCATTCCAGAGAAAGATGACCCAACAGAATGTGGAAAGTATTGAATGGTATCAATATTGCATTCAAGTAAAACTTTGCTGAAGATTATTGAAAAGTGGTTGCAGCAGTATATTGACAGGGAACTGCCAGAAATTCAAGCCAAATTCAGAAGAGGATGTGGAAGGAGAAGTATCATTGCTGATGTCAGATGGATTTTGGCTGAAAGCAGAGAATACCAGAAAGATGTTTACCTGTATCTTATTGACTATGCAAAGGCATTTGACTGTGTGGATCACAATTATGGATTATTATGGACTACATGAATCACAAATTATGGATAACATTGCAAAGAATGAGAATTCCAGAACACTTAATTGTGCTCATGAGTAACCTGTACATAGACCAAGAGGCAGTCATTTGAACAGAACAAGGGGATATTATGTGGTTTAAAATCAGGAAAGGTGTTCATCAGGGTTGTATCTTTTCACCATACTTATTTAATCTGTATGCTGAGCAAATAATCCAAGAAGCTAGACTATATAAAGAAGGGGGCATTAGGATTGGATGAAGATTAATTAACAAACTGCAGTATGCAGATGACACAACTTTGCATGCTAAAAATGAAGAGGACTTGAATCATTTGCTGATGAAGATCAAAGACTACAGCCTTCAATATGGATTACACCTAAACATACATAAAACAAGAATCCTCACAAATGGACCAATAAGCAACATCGTGATAAACAAGAAAAAACTGAAGGTGTCAAGGATTTCATTTTACTTGGATCTGCAATCAATGCCCATGGAAGCAGCAGTCGAGAAATCAAACAATGCATTGCATTGGGCAAATCTGCTGCAAAAAAGACCTGTTTAAAGTGTTGAAAGGCAATGATGTCTCTTTGAGGACTAAGGTGTGCCTGACCCAAGTCGTGGTATTTTCAATTGCCTCATATGCATGTGAAAGCTGGACAGTGGATAAGGAAGACCAAGAAGAACTGATGGATTTGAATTATGCCATTGGCAAAGAATAGTGAATATTCCATGGACTGTCAGAAGAACGATCAAATCTGTCTCGGAAGAAGTACTGCCAGAATGCTTCTTAGAAGCGAGTATGGTGAGATTTCGTCTCACTTACTTTGGACATGTTGTCAAGAGGGACCAGTCCCTGGAGAAGGGCATCATGCTTAGTAACATTGAGGGTTAGCAAAAAAGAGGAAGACCCTCATTTGACACAGTGGCTGCAACAATGGGCTCAAACAGAGCAATGACTGTGAGCACTGGGTAGTGTTTCATTCTGTTGTACACAGAGTCACTATGAGTTGAAACTGACTGGACAGCAACTAACGTTTTATTCTCTTAGATGCTATTGTAAATGGAACTGATTCCCTAATTTCCCTTTCAAATTTCTCATTGATAGTGTGTAGAAACCCAACTGATTTAATTTGTTGACCAAGTACTCTGCAACTTTGCTAAATACCTCTACTAGCTCTAGAAGTTTTCTTGTGGACTCTTTGGAATTTACTACCTATAGGGTCATATAGTTGGATCTTTTTTTTTTAATCCAATCTGCTACTCTCTGTCTTTTGACTGGAACATTTAGTCCATTTACATTCACTGTATTTACTGATAAGAAGTGGCTTTTTGTTATTTCTTTTTTGGGTATCTTAAACCTTCTTTGTCTTTTACCTTGTTCTTAGTGTTTACCTAGAATGTTACATTTAACAGCTTGTATTTATAATATTCTAAGATAAGTTGGTACCAACTTAACTTCAGTAACACACAAGAAGTTCTATATCTATACCATTCCTCTGCTGTTTTTTGTTGTTGTTATCACTAACTATCTCCCTACATATTGTGTGCCCTATAACATAATTTTATCCTTGCTTTTAACATAATTTTATCCTTGGGTTTTATATATTTATATTAAAAAATTTATAGTGCTCTAGGTGAAAGTTTGTAGTATAAATTAGTTTCTCATTCAAAAATTTATGCTTAAATTGTTTTGTGACATTGGTTACAACTCCTGCAATGTGCTAGCACTCTCTGCCTTTCCAACCCTCGTGCCCTGTATCCACTTGCCCAGTCTTCCTGTCCCTTTCTGCCTTCTCTTCTTTGCTTTTAGGCAGGTGTTGACCATTTGGTCTTGTATACTTGATTGAACTAAGAAGCACATCCCTTAGATGTGTTATTTATTTATTTTTTATAGGCCTGTCTAATCTTTGGCTGAAAGGTGAACTTCAGGAGTGGCTTCAGTTCTGAGTTAGCAGGGCATCCAGTGGCCATATTCTTGGGTGTTCCTCCAGTCTCTGTCAGAACAGTAAGTCTGTTTTTTTGTTTTTTATGAATTTGAATTTTGTTTTATGTTTTTCTCCTGCTCTCTCTGGAACCCTCTATTGTGATCCCTGTCAGAGTGGTAGGTGGTGGTAGCTGGGCACATCTAGTTCTTCTGGGCTCAGGCTGGTGGAGGCTGTGGTTCATGTGGTCCATTAGTCCTTTGAACTAATATTTTCCTTGCAGCTTTGTTTTTTTCATCCTCCTTTGCTCTGGGTGGGATAGGACAAATAGATGTGTCTTAGATGGCTGCTTGCAAACTTTTAAGACCCCAGATGCTACTCACCAAAGTAGGATGAAGAACATTTTCTTTATGAACTATGTTACGCCAATTGACCTAGCTGTCCCCTGAGACTACGGTCCCCAACCTCCAGCCCCAGCAACTTGGTCCCTCAAGGTGTTTGGAAGTGTCTAGGAAGCTCCTAAGACTTTGCCTTGATCGAGTTGTGCTGACTTCCCCGACATTGTGTGTTGCCTTTCTCTTCACCAAAGTTAACACTTGCCTACTATCTAGTTAGTGATTTTCCCCTCACCCCTCCCCTTCCTCATAGCCATCAAAGATTGTTTCTTTCTGTGTATAAACCTTTTCTTGAATATTTATAATACTGGCATCATATAATATTTGTCCTTTTGTGATTGATTTATTTCACTCAACACAATGCCCTCCACCGTGATCCATGTTGTGAGATGTTTCGCACATTCATCAATGTTCGTCATTGCATAGCATTCCATTGTATGTATGTTCCATAATTTGTTTA
Source organism: Loxodonta africana (assembly GCF_030014295.1). Taxonomy (NCBI): domain Eukaryota; kingdom Metazoa; phylum Chordata; class Mammalia; order Proboscidea; family Elephantidae; genus Loxodonta; species Loxodonta africana. The sequence goes on along the minus strand of NC_087348.1, from coordinate 68,260,367 downwards.
TCCATTCATCTGTTGATAGGCACTTAGGCTGTTCCCATCTTTTTGCTATTGTGAATGATGCTGCAATGAACATAGGTGTGCATATGTCTATTCATGTGATGGCTCTTATTTCTCTAGGATATATTCCTAGGAGTGGGATTGCTGGATAGTATGATATTTCTATTTCTAGTTTTTTAAGGAGGTATCATATCATTTTCCATAGTGGTTGTACCGTTTTATATTCCCACCGGGAATGTATAAGAGTTCCAGTTTCCCCACAGCCTAAATTTTTTTTTATCCTTTTTTTGTTTTTGATTAGTGCTAGTAATGTTGGGATGGGATGGTAGGATTCTCTCTTTATCCTTACTTTTTGAGAGCTTGATATGATGTGTCTCAGTGTAGATCTCTTTGGGTTTATCATGCCTAGGGTTCTTTGAGCTTCTTGGATTTGTAGATTCATGTCTTTCATTAGATTGGGGAAATTTTCTGTCATTTCTTCAAATACTCTTTCTGTCCTTTTCTCTCATATCCTTCTGGAGTTCCCATGATATGATACGCATATTAGGTTTCTTGTTGTCTCATGATTCCATTAAACTCTGCTCAGCCTTCCTGAGCTTTTGTTCTTGTTGCTCTTCAGTCTCTGTAATTTTAAGTATCTTATCCTCTAATTCACTGATTCTTTTTCCTGCTTGATTAAATCTGTTGTTAAGTCTTTCTATTGTTTTTCTTGCTTCAGTTGTTGTCCCTTCCATTTGCAATATTTCTTTTTTTAGAGCCTCATTTTGTTCTTGCAGTGTTTTTCTTATTTCTTTTAGCTCTTTGTCTATGTTTTTTCTTAGGTCTTTCATTATGTTTAACATTGTTTTATTATATTCCTCCTTTTTTTTCATTATTTGGTCATCCTTAGATGCACTTTCATTCCCTCTGTCATGTTCATTTGGATGGTCATTGTTTCTATGTTCTTTGCATGTCTTGTGATTTTTTTTGTTGGGGCATTGGTTTTTGAAGGTGTTAACTTTCTCTGTTCTCCCCAGTATTTTGTGGTTTTGGCCACATAACTTTCTGCAAAAAACTCTTAGGTGGGCGGCGCCTTCAGGTTTTGCTTACCATTTCCTCTTCCTCTGTGATAGCTCCTTTTCCCTCCTGGATTTAACTAGTATTTGAAAGTTCCAGATGTCAGTTTTTCAACTTTCAATATCTCCCAAATACACCAGAAAACATGCTGTGATCAGTCCGTCTACCAGTCAGCCCTACCACTCAGGCAAGATATTGTACGATAATTAGTTTGTCCACCAGGGGGCTCAGTCTTCTCTCTCTGGTTACTACTCCCTTCCCCTCCCTGTTTCTGTGACCACTTTTCAGTCAGAGAACCCATGCTCAAGGACACCACTTTTTGGCTGGGTGTTGCCTTCTGGTTTTGTCCAAGCCTTCCTTACCTACTCTGTGGAGGATGCTGCTATCCAAGCTGGCTTTCAGGGACAGCACAAGCTGACTTTCCTCTGTTTCAGGAGAAGGGGCTGGCACTCCCTAGTAGGACTTTCAAGAGATCTATCTTGTTGGCTTCAGAGCTCCAGTGTCCTTGCGGTGATTGGAGCAAGGGCAGTCTCCTCTTAGGTGACTCTGTTCCTGGATTCACTGTAGGGGGCCTTCTATAGGAGCTTGTATCAGTCCGGCAGCCAACAGTTACTGCGTAGGGGAGAGATTGTCATGCTCTGAGTGGACTCCCAGGAGGTTTGCCTTGTTGCTATCAGAGCCGTCCCATAGCCTCCACTCAAGGTGCCTACTTCCTAGCACACAGCAGCCTAAACCAGCACTCCTCAGCACTGACTAGAAGGGGAAGCAGGCAGACCCAGGGAGGTCTGTACGGTTGGTTTCAGAGGCCTGAGCTATGGGGTGCACAGGGAGGCAGCTAGAGTGCTGACTGTGGGAGCAAACTCCACTCCAGGAGCCTTCTGTAGCAGTTTGCAACCCCCTGGCAACCAACAGTTAGCTGGTGGTGGTGGTGAGGGGGTGCTGCACTCTGGTAAGATCCCCACAGAGGTCTGCCTGGTTGCCACGGTACTCCCCCACCTTCCAGTAGATCGTTGGCTGTGAACGCAGATTCCACTCAAGATATCTCCTTCCTAGCACACAGCAGCCTCAGACAGCAGTCCTCAGTGCCAACTGGAAGTGGTGGCCGATTAACCCAAGTTGACCCCCAGGAGATTTGTCCTGTTGGTCTCAGAAGCCTGAGCTATGGGGTGCCTAGACAGGTAGAGTGCTGACTATAGGAGCAGACTCCACGTCAGGGGCCTTCTTTAGCAATTCACTGCAGGCTTGCAGGTGACAGCGTCCAAGTGGAAGAGAGGTTGTCATGCTCTGAACAGACCCCCAGGGAGGTCTGTCTTGTTGCTATCAGAGCCCCCCTTGTAGCTGTTGGCTGTGGGCGTAGCCTCCATTCAAGGTGTCTGCTTCCTAGTACATAGAAGTCTCAGTCAGCAGTCCTTAGCACTGACCAAAACAGGGAGCAGGCAGATGCAAATTGACTCCCTGGGAGGACTTTCCTGTTGATTTCAAAAGCTTGAGCTATGGGGTGAGCAGGGAGGCAGGTAGAGTGCTGACTATGAGATAGACTACACTTCTGTTACAATTCACAGTAGGCTTGCCACAGTGTCTGGGCAGGAGAGGTGCTGGCACACTCCAAATGGACCCCCAGGAAGGTCTGCCTTGTTGAATTTAGAGCAGAAGCTTGGGGTCCTGTCTCTTTATACAGGCAGGAGGTGTAGTGGTTAGGGAAACGGGCTCTTTTTCTGGGGCCACTTCCCCAGTTCACAGCAGCCGGTGGCCCGCATGACTAGGGGGAGGGGCAGATACAGTGGGAGAAGAGGTTTTCCTACAGCAGGGGACTCCTTGTTGATTTGTTGATCCTTGCCTTTCTGCAGCTCCCTGCTGCTTTCCTCTGCTTTCTGATTCAAATTCCCTCAAAGATGAGTGCTGTTTTCTTGATGTATTTATGGGGGAGGGTTGGAACGATGGTCTGTTTACATGCCATCTTTCCAGAATTCCTGTGCTAACTCTTTAATGGGAACTCCTAATACTGAAAACAGATCTTATATCAGAAGCAGGGAAATAAGCCCAAATGTAAGGAGTACTCCTTTCGTAGAATAGGAAATAGTACAAAACAAGCCAATGATGCAAGATTTTCAATAAAATCAGAAAGGAAATGCAGAGTCAAACTTCCCAGGCTACAATTGCACAGGGGCACAATTCCCTACCCAGCCATCCATTCATAGGCAGCTAAATTGTAGAAGAGAGAATACATATTGCAAATATCTAGCCCTTTAACTTTAGTGCTAATGAAAAGATTAAAATAATGCTCAAATGAATAGGATAGAGGGTTAAGGAGATTCTACCCATATTAAGCTGAGGCACATATTAAGCTTACATTAAGAGATAAGTATGCAGGAAAACATTCAGAATGAAAACCATGTAAACATTTTATAGAAGAAAGGACCAAAGGGACATTTTGTGCAAAAGATGAATGAGGAGAACATTTTGCAACATTTACTCTAGGAAACAGTAAACACATTAAACTATAATTGTTTTACGCATTCAAGGAAATTAAAGAAAACAGGAAATCAGCAGGAGATTTTACAAAGAGGGAAATGAAAAAGGTTATTGGCAAAACCAAGGTAAGAAGAAAAGGAAGAAAATGATCATCTTTTAGACATAAATAATACCATATCAATGTTAATTTCCTGTTTTTGATAATTATACTACACTTATGTAAGATGTTAGCACATATATATCACTGACAAAAAAATGTGTCTAGAATACTGAGATATAAGAGGTACTCAAATATTTGTTATACGAACAAATGAATTTTATTCATAGTTCTGTGACATAATAGCAATCATTAGAATTATGCAGGGAGCTATTTAAAAACACAGAAATCTGGGTTCCACCCCATATCTATTGTATTAGAGTATCTGAGAAAATAATAGAAGTTGATAACATAATAGTAGTAATAGGCTTCCACATATCTTAGTCCTTGAGATTATATAAATAAAAAGCCCCTAGACTTCTTGATCATATAATTAACAAGCTTAATATAATACAGTAATTTTTAAATATCTTTAAAGTTGTAGAATTCTTTTTTTTTAATAAATCTTTCATAGACTTTCAAGAATTGAGATAAGCAGCTCTTCTATTTGTTATGTTTCTCTTGATTTGACAAATACATTTTTTTCAATACACTTATGTAAAGAGCATCAAAAGCAGTTTTCATTCACTTGGGATTGACAACAGTTCAAATTTATGAATCTGCTCCATGGTCTGCTCCTGCTTTCTGTCACAATACAGTACACTGCAGAACATCATATTGATTTGATGTATTGATGATGTCATATTGGTTGACCTTGTTAAGCAGGAATTAGAAAGTGTTCTGGGCTCCCATATAAGATATATATGCTCCAGAGGGTGAGAAATAAATTCTACAAACATTCAGGGTGCTGACCCATTGGTGAAGTTTTAAGGTCTAATGATCTGGGGCATGCTGGGACATTCTTCCAAAATAAAGGACAAATTACTGTACCTTACACTATGGTAAGAAACAGACATGATACTTGGTAGTTAAGTAGTATATATTATAATTAGACTGCTGCTCCAACCCATTTTTTATTTTTATTTTTTGGTAAAAGAATGCTGCCCAAACAGAGCCCTGAGAAAGAGAAATCTCAGCAGTAGGTCTAGGCTAAGGTTCAAGGAGCCTTATTGAGATTCAGGCCAAATCACCACACATACCTCATTTGTTCTAGAGCTATCAATCATAGATAAAAAATGCTGTGTGGTGTCTTTGGAAAGCCCACATAGAAGATACATAGCGTAGAACCCAGGCTTGTATAGTAAAACCTTGTTGTCTGCTGTTGAAAACTGTTGTTGTTGTTGTTAGGTGCCATTGAGTTAGTTCCAACTTCTCCTGACCCTATGTACAACAGAGTGAAACACTTCCTGGTTCTGAGCCATTCTCATAATCAGTGCTCTGTTTGAGCCCATTGTTGCAGTCACCGTGTCAATCCATCTTGTTGGGGGTCTTCCTCTTTTTTGCTGACCCTCTACCTTACCAAGCATGATGTTCTTCTGTAGGGACTGGTCCCTCCTTATAACATGTCCAAAGTAAGTGAGACAAGGTCTTGCCAATTCGCTTCCAAAGAGCACTCTGGCTGTACTTCTTCCAAGGCAGATTTGTTTGTTCTTCAGGAAGTCCATGGCATAGTCAATATTCTTCACCAACTCTGTAATTCAAAGGCATCAGTTCTTCTTCAGTCTTCCTTATTCATTGTCCAGCTTTTGCATGCATATGAGGCAACTGAAAATACCATGGCTTGGGTCAGGCTTACTTGAGTCCTGAAAGTGACATCTTTGCTTTTCAACATTTTAAAGAGATCTGCAGCAAATTTGCCCAGTGCAATATGTTGGTTGATTTCTTGACTGCTGCTTCTATGGGTGTTGATCGTGGACCCAAGTAAAATGAAATCTTTTACTTCGATACTTTCTCCATTTATCATAATGTTGCTTATTAGTCCAGTTGTGAAGAATTTTGTTTTCTTTATGTTGAGGTATAATTCATACTGAAGGCTGTAGACTTTGATCTTCATCAGCAAGTGCTTCAAGTCTTCTTCACTTTCAGCAAGCAAGGTTGTGTTGTCTGCATACCACAGGTTGTTAATGAGTCTTCCTCCAACCCTAATGCCATGTTCTTCTTCATATAGTCAAGCTTCTCAGATTATTTGCTCAGCATACAGATTGAATAAGTATAGTGAAAGGATACAGCCCTGAAGCACACCTTTCCTGTATTTAAACCATGCAGTATCACCCTTATTCTGTTTGAACGACTGCTTCTTGCTCTATGTACAGGTTGCCCGTGAGTATAATTAAGTGTTCTGGAATTCCCATTCTTTGCAATGTTATCCATAATTTGTTATGATCCACACAGTCAAATGCCTTTACATAGTCAATACGACACAAGTAAACATCTTTCCAGTATTCTCTGCTTTCAGCTAAGGTCCTTCTGACATCAGCAATGATATCCCTCATTCCATATCCTCTTCTGAATAGTCGTAAGGTTAGGCTGGCCCAGAAGCCATCCAATAATGGTAGTGATTCATCCAGGATGAGACTTGAGCCTGTCCAGAGGGCAGAAGTAAGTTACAGGAATAGGTAGCCCAGACCTCTGATTCTACACCAATGCTCTCCCTCGGTTTTTTATCTCTGGCCTCACCATAGGGAGGGGACTGTTCCCTATTCCTATCCCTATCACTTGATAGATTCGTGGGAGGGGAGGTATGCTTCCACCAAGGGCACAGACAGGGCTCCATCAAATCTAAAGCTCTGGTTGCTGCCTGGTGATTTTTTTTTTCCTCATGCCAGTAGAATAGCAGATAAAGAAAGGAGTTACCATATTGCGGGATAGTTAACCTTGATCACCATGAGGAATTAAGATTGCCGCTATTCCATGGAAGCATGAAGGAGTATATATGGAACCCAAGAGATCCACTGGGGCATTATTTGGAGATCCCATGCCACATTTTAACTGTGGTAATTCCAACAAAGATGACCTGACAAGCACAAGATAACGACAGGCTCCTCCCTGGGTGGCACAAACGGTTAAGTGCTGTACTCTACTAGCCAAAAAGTTGGTGGTTGAAACCCATCCAGAGGTGCCTCGGAAGACAGGCCTGATGATCTGCTTCTGAAAGGCCACAGCCTTGAAAACCCTATGGAGCAGTTCTACTCCACATGCGTGGGGCAGTCATGAGTCAGAATGGATTCAATGGCAACTAACAACGGCAACACACTAGGAAAGCAACCCAGGACAGAATATTGGCCAAGGGTGAGGGGAATCTGAAACGAGCGGTAAAGGAGGTAGAGGGTAAATATCAGTTATGGTCTTGAGACCAACTACGGTAGCAGGGGCTATATAGCCTGTGCCACTAGCTCTCTTCATGTCTTTATTTTTCCCCAGAGATTGTGACCAGCCACCATTTTGAAAACTCAGGGGAGTAGATAGCAAGCGGCATTAGTAGATCTGATCAGTACAGGGCTGCAGTGTAGCAGACACTGTTGATACTCTGCCTATATCCCACTGGATCCCTTTTATACCAGTTTCTCCATCTCATTTGTATATCAGCCTCTGCATCTCTTTGTCAGAGGGTTGCCCTCAGGTCTCTGGAAACTGCTTTGTCGCCACATAGAGAGCCAGTTATTCTTGGGAATTCAGAATCCTCCAGGAGATGCCCCAGTGGGTCTCCTTAACCACTGGCTGATGGATGAAAAAAAAAAAAAAAAAAGCCAGTTATTCCTGGGAATTCAGAATCCTCCAGGAGATGCCCCAGGGGGTCTCCTTAACCACTGGCTGAGGGATGAAAAAAAAAAAAAGCCAGTTATTCTTGGGAATTCAGAATCCTCCAGGAGATGCCCCAGGGGGTCTCCTTAACCACTGGCTGATGGATGGGCAGAATATAAATATTCTGGCTCCTATGTTCCTGATTAGGACAACGAGTATGACCTACACTATCTCTAAAGCTCCTCTGAGGGATTGAGCTAAAGTTACCCTACATGGAACTTTTCTTGATATTTCTCTCTTGCTAGGCTTCTTTTAAGGAGCCATGGTGGCACAGTGATTAAGTGCTTATCTGCTAACTGACCCTTTCATGACTGAATTATTTTCTACTTTTAACTTTTTGTTGATATAATGTTTTTTCATTAATGGAATACATGCTGAATCATTATGTGTGTCTTAATTTTTGGTAGGTAATATGGATATTGGTACATATTTTGTGGGACATATATGTGCCTCTGAACTCTCGGATAGAATTATACGAGACATATATGTCTGTCTGTCCTCTACATTGCCCTCTAGATCCCTTGACAGGTGTATACAATGTATGGTGCCTGAAAGTGTGGTATTTGGGCAAACATGGAATCATTGCAAGAAACGCAACTTCCAAATAATGCATAGGAGCCCGGAAATATACTAACAAGCCTTATCTCATTGTACAAAAAGTCAAAAGAGACAAAAAGTTTGCACAATCACACCTCTAATATGCAACACATCATACAATAATACCCTGTAAAAACAGTAATTTGTGGCACAAACCCCTTTCTTCTGTTTCAAGCAGTTATAAGTTCCCCGCCTATTGGCAGCACGTACAGTCAGTGGGATAGTAGCTTTCTCATAAACCCAAGAGGCGGAAAATGTAGATGGCCATCGTATGTCCCGTGAGTCAAGAAAGACTCCATGGGAGAAAGATTTGCGAGTCTGCTTCCATAAGGATTTATAGCATTGGAAACTCTGTGGGACAGTTCTACTCTGTCCTATAGGGTTGCTTTGAGCTGGAATTGATTTGGTTTAGTTTTTTGGTGGTGGCACAGCTGTTGAGTGCTCAGCTGGTCACCAAAAGGTTAGTTGTTTGAACCTACCCAGTGGCTCTGTGAGAGAAAGACCTGGCAATCTGCTTCCATAAAGTTTACAGCCTAGGAAACTCCGCAGCACAGTTCTACTCTGTCATATAGGGATGCTATGAGTCGAAAATTAACTCCACGACACCTAACAACAAACTTCTTTTTCTTCCCACTTTCTCTTCCCCACCAGTTTTTCCTGGTAACATTTCTTAATAAATCCCTTTCAGAGGGTTTTGATTCCAGGGAACCTAAACTAAGAAACTGATAGAATGTTTAGAGCTTAAGGAGCAAAAATGATTAAAGTTGGATTTCACCAGCGTGACAGAATGACAGTGTGAATCATTACGGAGATGATTTATAGTCTGTAAGACATGCATATTTCTTAACATGCGAGTTTGTGGACTGAGATGCATACATAACACACACACATAGTTAACATTAGACATTAAGATTGTGTTTAGACAATGAAAACTCCTACTTAAAGACTACCAAATCTATCCTTCCTCCTACAAATAAAACTAGAAGGCATATGCTGCTTCATGATTCTGGTCTCATAGTTTTGCTGCTGTTATGGAGAACTGCAGAAAGTGGCAGCGTGGATGATTATTTCATGGGAGGATGGAACCTCACAGCAAGGAACAGTCATGTGTCCCTACCAAAGCCAGAATGAGAACCCTACTTATTCCTCTGGCTTTTCTGTGTTTTCCACACTGTTCCACCAATCTGATTTGAAATGAGTTTCCATAGAACTTCAATTCACTGCTGCTTAGATTGCTGTTTAGAGGCAACACAGAGTAAATTTGCTCTCTCTTTCAAACAAATACCTATTAAATATTTCAGACAGTGTTTTTGTTCCTCCTTCTATTCCAGTCTTGTACCTATGAGAGTGAATATCCTTGATTCTTTCAGTATCCTCTTATATTGCATGGTTTTCAAGATCTCTCACTTCCTGTATTTACCCTTTCTGAATATACTCTAGTTTGCCCAACTCCTTCTTAATTTGCAGAATCACCTAATTTATAACAACGGGATCTGGGGTGATATTAGTTTAGGTGGTTTAATGAGAGTGTGAATGAATGTAAGGTGTAGCCTGGTGAGGTAGAAATAAACCTGCCTAAGGGAAAAAAAAAAATTTTTTTTTTTTAAGGGAAACTTCTGAGCTTACTTTATTTTCAGGTTAGGAGGCAGTATAAGGAAGTTAATGGTTAAAAATACAGAATTTTGTAGCAGACAGAATTGGCTTGCATTCAACACTCCATTATTTCTTAGCTATGCAGCTTTAGACAAGTTCCTTAACCTCTCAAGTTCAAGTAAGGCTTCAGTGATTCAATTTATGAAAATTTTAGGATGGTGCCTGGCATATGGTAAATGCTTAATTAATGTTACATGATCTTCTTCTTATTACGCATTTTAAGGACCAACATCTTGACTGTAATTATTGTTTGGGCCCAGCCAGTCCAGAAATCTATTTATAATAATGTCTGGGAACATTCTTTAACTCAGGATTATAGAACAATAAAAAGGCTAAACTGAGGATGTCTGAGCCCTCATTATGGAACAGGAAAATCAGAGTGAGTTTCTTTTTAAAATTTTTTATTTTTGTTGTTGTTGTTGAAAATATACACAGGAAAACATACACCAATTCAACAATTTCTACAGGTACCATTTAGTGACATTGATTACATTCTTTGAGTTGTGTAGCCATTCTCACCCTTTTTTTCTGATTTGTTATTCCCCATTAACATAAATTCAGCTCCCACTAAGGTTCCTATCTAATCTTTCAGGTTGCTATTGTCAATTTGATCCCACGTAGATAGTTCTTAAAAGAGCATAATGCTCAAGGCAGTTTTTTTTTTTTTTTACTAGTTAAGCTATAGTTTTAAGAAGGCTTCAACTTGATTTAAGTTTTAAAGATTATCTCAAGGCAATAGTTTCAGGGGTTCATCCAACCTTCATGGCTCCAAGAAGTCTGGAGTCCATGGCAATTTGACATTCTGTTCTATTTTTTCCCCTTTTGATCAGGATTCTTCTATAGACTCTTTGATCAAAATGTTCAGAAATGGTAGCTGGGGGCCATCCAGTTCTGGTCTCATGGCAAAGGGGGCAGTTGTTCATGGAGGCAATTAGCCACACATTTCATATCCTTTTCCTATTCCTGATGCTCCTTCTTCTTCTGTTGCTGTAGACAAATAGAGACCAGTTGTTGCATCTTGGATGGCCACTTGCAAGCTTTTAAGACCAGGCACTATGCATCAAACTGGGAGGTAGAACAGAGGCACTAAACATGTTATTAGGCCCATTAACTGGGATGTCCCATGAAACTGTGACCCTAAACCTCCAAACCAAGAAACCAAATCCCATGAGGATTATGGTTGCCCATAAGCAGCCTTAGCAACTACTTTTTTTCTTATCATTGTTGTAAATATATCTATCACACAATGATTGCCAGTTCAACTTTTTACAGGTGTACAACTTATTGACAGCAATTACAATAATCAGGTGCGCAACCCTATCCTTAATCTAGGCGATATTTCCATCACCATTAACCCTCTCTTGTCCCCTCCCTCCCACCTCTAGTAACCACTAATAAGCTTTGTTCTCTATACATTTGCCTTTCGTGTCTTTTTATATATTAAGTGAGGTCATACAATATTTGTCATTTTGTGATTGGCTTATTTTGCTCAGTCTAATGTCTTCAAGCTCCATCCATACTGTACCATGTATCAAGATTTCATTCCTCCTACTGGCTAAGTAGTATTCCATAGTATGTATGTATCACATTTTATTTATCCATCCATCTGTTGATGGGCATTTAGGTTGTTTCCACCTTTTGGCTATTGTGAATAGTGCTACAATGAACATTAGTATACAAGTCCGTTGGATATATACCTAGGAGTGGAATAGCTGGGTCATATGGTAGTTCTATTTTTAGTTTTTTGAGAAATCATTACACTGTTTTCCGCAACGGCTTTACCATTTTACATTTCTGCCAGCAATGGGTAAGAGTTCCAATTTCCCCGCATCCTTGCCAACATTTGTTATTTTCAGTTTTTTTTTTTCCTTAGCCATCCTAGAGGGAATGAAATGGTAGCTCGTGTGGTTTTAATTTGCATCTCTATGATGACTAATGACACTGAGCATCTTTTCATGTGTTTGGTGGCTATGTGAATGTCCTCTTCGATGAAATATCTATTTAACTCCTTTGCCCATTTTACAATTGGGTTGTCTTTTTGTTTTTAAGTTGTTGAAATTTTATATATATATTGCTTATTAGATTGTTATGGGTTATATGGTTTCTGAAGATACTCCTCCAGTCAGTAACTTGCCTTTCTGCTTTTTTTCTAAAGTCTTTTGATGAACAAAAGTTTTTAATTTTTATGCGGTCCCATTTATTTTGTCTTTTGCTGTTTGTGCTTTTTTTTAATGTTAGGTAATCTATCAGAGTGAGTTTCCTTATATGGGCAATTTTGGGATAATTTTTTTATCTCGGGAATCATCTTCTCTTCCTCTTCCCATTGTCTTGCCTTAGCTTATGGAGCAAGAACTTCTTCCTACCTGTGCACCTTCTCAGGGAATATCTGGGAAGAGAGCCTCGACCTCTCTCTCTACTCCTTTTTACTTGCTCCTTCTCACTCCTGGATGAGTGAGTTATCTGACGGATAAAATCTAAGAAAATATAACAGAAGTTGGACAACTTTATAGGGACTGGATCATTGCAATAAAAGTGGATTTGTCTCTTTTCCTCTCTTAAGTTCTTGCTGGAAAGAAGTCAGTGTGTAGAAAGGATGTTGAGTGCTGTCTGAGGCTGGTTTCTGCTTTCTGAGTTTTGGCTTCTTCATCTGTGCCTGGATAATTAAGGCAGTTCAATTCTTTATCTCCAATTCAAGAAGAAGCTCCATTCTGGCCTCTGGTATAAACCACTTTATCAGATCGTTTGAAAAAGCTATTTGATACTTCGACCAGATAAGTTGTGAGATGATGTCAAGGACATCATACATGAAGAAAGCAAGAGGTCATTAAAAAGACAGGAAAGAAAGAAAAGACCAAAATGGATGTCAGAAGAGACTCTGAAACTTGCTCTTGCCAATTCAAATGTTTCAACAAATGGATACAACGCTGAAGGTATTCACTTGTCTGTGCCAAGAAATTTGGAAGACAGTTACCTGGCCAATCAACAGGAAGAAATCCAAATTTGTGTCTGTTCCAAAGAAAGGTGATCCAACAGAATGTGGAAATTATTGAACAATATCATTAATATTGCACACAAGTAAAATTTTGCTGAAGATAATTCAAAAACAGTTGCAGCAGTACATTGACAGGGAACTGCCAGAAATTTAAGCTGAATTAGAAAAGGACATGGAATGAGGGATATCACTGCTGATGTCAGATGGTTCTTGGCTAAAAGCAGAGAGTAACGGGAAGATGTTTACCTATGTTTCATTGACTATGCAAAAGCATTCGACTGTGTGGATCATAACAAATCACGGATAACATCGAAGAATGAGAATTCCAGAACACTTAATTGTGCTCACGAGGAACCTGTACATAGATCAAGAAGCAGCTGTTTGAACAGAAGAAGTGGATACCACGTGGTTTAAAGTCAGGAAAGGCATGCATTAGGGTTGTATCCTTTCATCATACTTATTCAATCTGTATGCTGAACTAATAATCTGAGAAGCTGGACTATGTGAAGAAGAACATGGCATCAGGACTGGAGGAAGACTTACTAACAACCTGCAATATGCAAATGATACAGCCTTGCTTGCTGAAAGCAAGGAGGACTTGACATACTTACTGATGAAGATCAAAGTCTACAGCCTTAAGTATGGAGTACACATTAACATAAAGAAACAAAAATCCTCACAATTGGACCAATAAGCAACATCATGATAAACAGAGAAAAGATTGAAATTGTCAAGGATTTCATTTTACTTAAATCCGCAATCAATGACCATGGAAGCAGCAGTTAAGAAATCAACCAACGTATTGCATTAGGCAACTCTACCGCAAAACACTTCTTTAAAGTATTGAAAAACAAAGATGTTACTTTGAGAACTAAGGTGCACCTGACCCAAGCCATGGTATTTTCAGTTGCCTCTTACACATGCAAAAGCTGGATAATGAATAAGGAAGACCAAAGAAGGGCTGATGCCTTTGAATTATGATGTTGGCAAAGAATATTGAATATACCATGGAGTGCCAAAAGAACGAACAAATCTGTTTTGGTAGAAGTACAGCCAGAGTGCTCCTTGGAAGCAAAGATGGAAAGATTTTGTCTCACATACTTTGGACATGTTATCAGGAGGGGCCAGTCCCTGGAGAAAGACGTCATACTTGGTAAGGTAGAGGGTCAGCAAAAAAGGAATATCCTCGATGAAATGTATTGACACAGTGGCTGCAACAATGAACACACAAACATTGTAAGAATTGTGAGGATGCTGCAGAACTGGGCAGTGTTTCGTTTTGTTGTACGTAGGGTCACTATGAGTCAGAACCAACTCAAAGGCACCTAACAACAATTTGATGGTTCAATTTAGCTCCTAATCCTAATGCTATCTACAGTCATGATTAGTATAAAATGAAATTCTGATATTCATTTCCACTTGTTATTGATGGGTGATTCATTAATTTATTACCCCACTCATTCATTCATATCTTCATTCATCCAATCAATATTTATTGAGTGCTGACTATGTGCCAGGGACTTCTTTAGGCACTGCAGATATAAGAGTTAACAAAACAGACTAAGAATCCTGACTTCATGAGATTTATATTCTAGTAGAGGAGTCAGGTCATAAAAAATATAAATAAACAAAATACAGAAGTGCATTATATATAAAGTATAGGAGATGATAATTGCTACTTAAAAAAAAATAAAGCAAGAAAAAAGGCTGGGAGGTGTTGTGAATGGGATGGGTGTTGAATTTTGGAATGGACGAGCAGGAAAGGCATCACCGAAATAGTGACATTTGAGTAAAGGACTGAAGGAAAAGAAAGAAAGAAAAAACAGAAAGAGGAAGCCTTGAGGCTACTAGAGAAAAGAGAACCCCTGGTGGAATGAACATACTGAGAAAGTCAAAGGTGGGAGCATGCATAGCTGGCTGTTGTGGTTGGTAAGGACGTTGATACTTGCTCTGAGCATAAGGGGAGTCTCTTGGAGGGCTTCCACCCCTTTGGAGGATTAGAGCAGAGAAGTGATGTGAGTTAACATACACTTTAACAGTGATTAGGACAGACAAAATTCCTGCCCTCGTGAGACTTATATTCTAATAGAGGAGGCAAACAATAAGCAAAGTAAATAATTAAAACATATAGAAGATGATAAATGGTACCAGGAAAGAATAAAGCAGGAAAATAAGACATTCTGGCTACATTATAGAAAATAGGCTGTTGGGGGGCTGAGGAGAGGGTACAAGAATGGAAGAAAGGAGACAACTTAGAGGTTGCTGTAGTAATCAAGGCAAGAGATTGCAAGAGTGGTTGGGAGGAGGGTAGTAGCAGTGGGGAGTGGTGAAACATGATCAGATTCTGGACATATTTAAAAGGCATACCCAAAACTGAAAAACCAGTTGCCATTGAGTCGATTCGGAATCACAGTGACTCCACAGGACGGAGTAGAACTGCACCATAGGGTTTCCAAGGAGGGTTTCCAATACGAACTGCTGACCTTTTTGTTAGCAGCCATGCTCTTAACTACTGTGTCACCAGAGGTCCTTAGAAAGGAGAGCTAACCAGAATTTGTTGACAGATTGGATGCGCCCTGTGAGAGAAAGAGAACTCAAGAATGACTCCAAAATTTTGGGGCTGAGCAACAAAAAAGATGGCGGCAACAATGGGCTCAAGCATAACCACGATTGTGAGCATGGCACAGGACCGAGCAGTGTTTAGTTCTGTGGTACATAGGGCCGCTATGAGTCAGAACTGACTCAATGGCAACTAACAACAACACCAACACCACCATTAACTAAGGTGGGGAAAACTGCAGAAGTGGGTTTTGAGGCAACACTGGGAGCTCGTTTTGAACCTATTTAATTTTTTCAGGCCTACTAGACATCCAAATGAAGATGTGGAAGGGGCAGTTTGCAATTAAGAGAGAAGAGTTGGCATGATATTTCTTTTTCAGATCATGCTTATTTTGAGCCATGCTTGTTCACTGAAAGACAGTGAGGAGTGTTGGTTCGACAGTTTGATTATCTGGGCGTAAGTATGGCTCCAATGCTTACTCCAATGCAAAGTACGGGCTCTTGGGCAATTATTTAACCTTTCTATGTTTCAATTTTGCCATAAGTAAAATGGGAAATAATTGCATACCTCATGGAATTGTGAGAATGAAATGCATTAATCCTTCTCTCGATCTTGATAGTGTACTGGCATGAAATAAATGTATCAAAAGTTATAATAGTAGTAGGTAACACTTACACAGCCCTCACTTTAGGATAGGCAATGTTCTAAGACTTTTACATATATTAACTCGTTTTATTCCTAACAAAAACCTCAGGAGACCGATACTATTACAGCCCCCATTTTGTAGCTGAGGGATGGCATGGGAAGTTAAGTTACACAGCTAGCAGATGGGACAGGTGGGGTTCAAGCCCAGGCAGTCTGGCTCCAAAGTCCATGAACTTGAACCCCACACTATACTAGCTCTCAAAGCATGTTAGCTATGGGTATTATTTCCCCGGGTCCTTCCTTCCTTGTATTAGGGCATCCATTCTTAATCTGCTTATGAATCTGTTCAAAGTTCACCTAGAGTCCAAAATTTATCAATTGTATTTCTAAGGAGTATTGTTACCTCCAATATACTTTGCAAAATGCTAGCCACTAATTTCTAATTGCCCTAAGAATGACCTACCTCTTCATTTGCCGAGTCCGGTTGTTTCCTGTCTTTGTCTAATTTGAACACTCCATCTTTTGTATCTTGGTGACCAGCACTCTCTCCTTGTAGTAGTAATGCAGGGATTCAGTTCAGCCTACTTTAATGGGAAGAGTCAATTCCTTGTTGAGATTCTATCTTCCATGACTGCTCCCACTTGGAGGCATTCTTGTTTTAACATCTCATGTCCACTCTTACATGGGTAATAGTTGCATAGTTAGCTAAATGACAACTCATAACAACTTATGTTATTAAGTGCTGTTGAGTTGGTTCCTACTCATAGCAACCCTATGTATAACAGAATAAAATACTACCTGGTTCTGCTCCATCCTCACAATTGTTGTTATGCTTGAGCCCACTGTTGCAGCCACTGTGTCAATCCATGTCGTTGAGGGTCTCCCTCTTTTTCATTGACCCTCTACCTTACCAGGCATAATGTCCTCCAGGAACTGATCCCTACTGATAACACATCCAAAGTATGTAAGACGCAGTCTCGCCATCCTTGCTTCTAAGGAGCATTCTGGTTGTACTTCTTCCAAGACAGATTTGTTTGTTCTTTTGGCAGTCCATGGTATATTCAATATTCTTCGCCAATACCACAGTTCGAAGACATCAATTCTTCTTCAGTCTTCCTTATTTATTGTCCAGCTTTCGCATGCATATGATGCGATTGAGAATACCATGGTTTGGATCAGGCGCACCTTAGTCTTCAAGGTGACATCTTTGCTTTTCAACACTTTAAAGAGGTCTTTTGCAGCAGATTTGCCCAATGCAACGTGTCCTTTGATTTCTCGACTGCTGCTTCCATGAGTGTTGATTGTGGGTCCAAGTAAAATGAAATCCTGGACAATGTCAATCTTTTCTCCGTTTATCATGATATTGCTTGTGGGTCCAGTTGTAAGGATTTTTGCTTTCTTTATGTTGAGATGTAATCCATACTGAAGGCTGTGGTCTTTGATCTTCATTAGTAAGTGCTTCAAGTACTCTTCACTTTCAGCAAGCAAGGTTGTGTCATCTGCATAATGCAGGTTGTTAATGAGTCTTGCCCCAATCCTGATCCCATGTTCTTCTTCATATAGTCCAGCTTCTCAGATTATTTGCTCAGTATACTGATTGAAAAAAAATTTTTTTTTTTTTTTTACTGATTGAATAGGTATGGTGAAAGGATACAACCCTGACACACACCTTTCCTGACTTTAAACCGCAAAGTATCCACTTGTGCTGTTAGAACAACTGCCTCTTAATCTGTTTCTAATGAGCACAGTGAAGTGTTCTGGAATTCCCATTCTTCAAAATGTTATCCATAATTCGTTATGATCCATATAGTTGGATGCCTTTGCATAGCCAATAAAAATAAAAGTAAACATCTTTCTGGTATTCTCTGCTTTCAGCCAGGATCCATCTGACATCAGCAGTGGTGTCCCTGTTTCCACATCCTCTTCTGAATCCGGCTTGAATTTCTGGCAGTCACCTGTTGATATACTGCTGCAGCTGCTTTTGCATCATGTATATCATATATTATTTCTAACAGGTATTTTTAAGAGTCTTATCCAGGGATCTTACTAGAAAATGTAGTATTTTAAAAATTAAACAACTGTTTTTTGGCAATCAGTATTAATTACATAAAGATTCTGAATATTTAGGCATAATCATAGTATATATACAATAAAGATTTAAAGCAATGACTTTGGTGAATGTTTCTGAAAATGGTAGAACTATATTTTTAAAAAGACAGCTCCTTATTACATAGTTGATTGAGAGTGAAAATCTACTCTTTGAGTGCTTTGTAAAAAAATAAAGAAAATTATATAAACCAGAGGTTGGTAAACTACGTTCCATGGACAAAAGCTCCTGGCCAGCTATTTTTGTATGGCTTATGACCTAAGAATGGTTTTTACATTTATAAATGGATGAAAAAAAAAGAATGATATCTTATGACACATGAAAATTATATGTAATTCCAATTGCAGTGGTCCATGAATAAAGCTTTATTGAAACACAGCTGCAGTTATTTGTTTACGTGTTGTTGATGTTTGCTTTCATGTTACAAAGACAAAATAGTTGTGATAGAGTTTGTATAACCCCCATCATCTCAAATATTTACTATCTTGTCCTTTGCAGAAAAAGTTTGCTGAGCCCAGAAATAAACTAATAAATAATGGCGTAACCATCCTTGCTAAGGCCAAAATTCCTCACCACCTGTCAGGCTCTACTTGCTGTCCTTCTCCCCCTCTCCTCACACACAAAACATGCAGATTCCTCACTTGACTGTGGATGTTGATTGCAATCAGAGGAGACAGTCAGAGAAAAAACATTAGGTCTAATCCCATACAACAGTCAAATCTTAATATGAGTTTCCTTTGAAAGCAAGACAGTTCTTGCAAATTGTTGACTTGTTTTCCTGAAACAAAACAGTCATGGATGTGGAATGCATTTTGATAGCACAGAAAAGAGGATTTTTCCAATGATGAAAATTATAAAGATATGTGTTCAGTGTAGGAAATTATAAAAACGTAGACAAACATAAACAAGAAAGTAAAAATCACTTAAAGTCCCATCTCTCAGAGATAACCACAATTTGACCTTAGTTTATCCTGTGGCCTAATATAAAGAGCTATTCTATTTTATTTTCCAACCTGCCAAAGGCAATCTGACATTGCTCTGGGTGCAGCTGAGGAGTCCTTTCAGAGGTAGGGGGTGGTGGCGTGGCCCACCTTCGTGCTCCAAAGGGGAGCTCATTGGCTCTTTGAGGGTAGCTAGGGGTCAGCTGAGTGAGGTGAGGTTGCAGCTACAAAGGCTAAGCCAGGCTAAGCCAGTAAATTCACAACTGTCATTGTCTAAACCTCAAGTAGCTCAGTTTATATCAGGGAAAATAGCAGGAAAATGCTTTACAGAAAGCATTGTTTATACATTCATTCATTGAACCGTTTAATCAACCAGCTGTGACTAGTAAGTGTATTAGTTTTGTATTGCTGCTGTAACAAATTACCACTAACGTAATGGTTTAAAACAACACAAACTTATGCTTTTACATATCTGGAGGTCAGAAATCTAAAATCAAGGTGTTGGCAGGACTGCATTCCTTCTGGAGGTTTTAGGGGAGAATCTATTTCCTCGTCTTTTCCAGTGTTAGAGGCCACCTGCATTTTTTGGCTTGCGTCCCCTTCTTCCATCTTCAAAGTACATCACTGTAACCTCTAGTTTCATGGAAACATGTCCTTTTTTCTCACTTTGGCCCTCCTGCCTCCCCTTAAAAGGACCTTTGTGATCACATTCCAACTCATAGGGTCACTACAAGCTGGAATTGACTTGATGGCTATGGGTTTGGGTTTTTTTTTTTTTGTGTGTGTGTGTGTGTGTGTGTGTGAGATCACATTTGGACCACCCAGACAATCCAGAAAAATCTTTCCATCTCAAGATCCTTAACTTAATCATTTCTGCAATGTTTCTTTTGCCATGGATGGTGATATATTAATAGGTTCTGGGGATTAGGACATGGACATGTTTAGGGGGACCGTTATTCTGCCTGTCATAATAAGTGAGCACCTACTTTGTTCCAGACACTAAACTGGGCTCTAGAAAACCAGAGATGAATAAACAAGGCCCCTCCCCTTAAAAAAAACTGAGTTCCAGGCCAGAGGAAACAGCTTGGGCAAAGGCATAGAAGAGTGAAATACATGGTGCATTTCAGAAATGGTGATAAATTCAACATTTGGGAAATCCTGCATATTAGTTAGTGCTTTTTGGCTGAAGCATTAGAAATCAACTTGGCCCTACTGAAGCCAAAAGTGATTTTCTTAAAAGGATGTGAGGTGACTTATGGAACCCAAGGGCAAGAGTGCAGCCAGGTCCCCGGAGGACTCAGAACCAGAAGGTGGAAAGCCAGTAGTATCCCAGACAGATTCTCTCCATGTTCCTGCTTCTGGTGCTTTGTCTACATAGTTCAAATGACCAAGCCACTGCTCCTGCATTTTGTGATTACTGTCAACTCAACTGTTGGTCCAATCAACTCTGAACTTGGTGACATCACATAGTATGTACACGAGGGGATGGGTTTTAAGGGAATCCTTGGGAAATCTTCTCCTTGGGAGTTTGATTTGATTGTGGCACTGCCACGTAAAGACTTTTTCCTTCTCAAGCGGAGATAGGTCATTAATAAATTTATAATCATTATTCTCAGATTATGAAACATCTCAGACCATAGGACAAAGGTCACTGCACACTTTATATAAAAAAAATAATAATAATCTACCTGATTACTCTGAGCGAAAATAAACAACATATTCTAGTTCCATTCCTTTGTTTAGGGATTTTGCTGTCACCTTACTCAACATACATCTCTAATCTAGTGGTCGTCAGTCCTGGCTATAGAGTCACCTGGGGGGAATTTTTATAAAATATTTATGCTCAGGTTCCATCACCTACTAACTGAGTCAGAATCTGGGTTACAGGTGGAGACAGACATCTGTATTTTTTAAAAATACTCTGGGTGAAATGAATACATGTAACAATGGGTGAGACTGGAATAAGGTCTATAGTTTAGTTAATAATATCATAGTAATGTCAATTTCCTGGTTTTGTCATTGGAGGAAGCTGGTGAAGGGTATGTGGGAAATCTGTACTGTTTGGGCAACTTCTTGTGGGTTTAGAAATATTTCAAAATAAAAAGTAAAAAATGAACAAACACACAGAAAACAAAAGACCCCCACCAAATAAAGAATTATCAATTTGCCAAATCTATTTTTGAAAGTATTAATAACAACAATATGTCCCCCAGTGATTCTGAAGAGTATTGAGCATAGTTGCTTAATATATGGTATTCAGAGGAAAGGAGTCCCTTTGTGTAAGCTCAAATCAGATTCCCCTGATGAGGACTTTAACCAAACAAGGTTTCAAGAGATTAAATTTAAGAGAGTTTATGGATCAAATTTCCTTCTGCCGTGTAGTATAAATGACCCAGAACTTTGCTACAGAGACTCAGCTGTAGGTGCCAGACACTCTACCCAATGTTTTTGTCCCCAACATGAATTAACAATCCAGCCTGGGGTTCAGAACTGCTGGAATAATTGGCGTTTTCTACCTTCAGGCAGGTTACTGAGTGCTAAGAAGATGATAACGAAGATTATTGGGCATTATGTTTAATATGGAGTAATAAGGCATGTGAAACTCTCTGCCACGTTTCTTTCTCCTGGCATCCTGAGATTTCCTTTTCAAAGTGATTTAACAAATCAAAGTGCAGCCAGGCCCAGAGAGGAGGAATCTTTCCTGGTCTGAGTCAGAATCTCAAATAGAGGAAAACACTTTTGGGTGAAAGAAACACTTAAGGAACTTACTTTGAATGTGGAAAATAACAAATTCCATTACTAACAGAGCTGTAGGTAATAGAAAGGTTTGTGTTTTGTGTTATTTTTAAGGCTTTACAAGCCCAAAGCAGGTATGACTATTTAAGTGCATTAGTCAGAAGTCTCTTGTTTATATGTGTACTTTAAAGAGGGAAAAAAGATTGATTGACCAATGTAACTGGGTAAGTTGAATGCGTTCAGACATAGCTAGACCCAGAGTTGAAACGATGTCATTGGATTGTCTCTATGTCTCTTCCTCTTGACTGCTTTCCTCTATGTTAGTTCCTTTCTCAGCAGATTTTTCCCAGTATGGCAAAGATGTACGCTAGTAGCTCCAGGAGTACATCTTCCTTTCAGCTAATAGGTCCCAAAGAAAAAAGAGCATTGCTTTCCCAGCAGCTCCAGCCAAAGTCCCAGGCAGGACTCTCATTAGACTGGCTTAAGTCACAGGCTATCTCTCAACAAATCACTGTTTTAAGAGGGATATGGAATCTGGTTAGTCAGGCCTAGGTCATATGCTTACTTCATAACCTAGAGGTGAAGTCAGTTCTCCAACATACATATGGATTGAAAATGGAGCAGAGATGGTCTCCTAAAGAGTTATTGGCTAGATAGAAAACTCATTTTATGAGGCTCATCTGTGTGTTGGCTACAGAATAGACATTACCAAGAAGACCCTGTCAGGCAGTGTTTGGTGGATGCCCTGTGGTAACTAATATGTCTTATTTGTGAACATTCATGAGAAACCTTCCACCCCCAAAATCTTAACAATACCATGATCAGCAAGGACTTTGCTGGACGCAAGAGAGGTTTTCCGTTAGCAATTAAAGAGCCTGTTGAAGCGTGAGTTACATGTGTAAAAGCATAAATGAAAATCAAAGTGGAAATTCAAAGGTAGACATTATGGAGCACATGAAAATTGATTTGTGTTGAAGGACTTCATTTTTAATGCTCATCTATTTTGTGGCATCTCTTTTATATTCTATAAACTGTTTGGGGAGTTGGAAGGTGATTTGTCATGGTGAAGAGGGACACGTCAGTGGGGGGAGGAGAAGGAGAAAGTGTGGAGGGGATCTGAAGAGGAGAAGGGCAGAGAATTGATATATATGGATATCTAATTTAAATGCCACATTCATATATTTTTATGAAGAATGTTACATATGAATAAGAAGTTTTAAATGTTAGTCTTTGGTTTATTGGCTTACTGTTGGTAGTTTCTCCATGAAGCTAAGTAAATGTCCATAGGTCAAGAAGTTTCCAGGAATCAAGATGCTTCCACACATTTAAAAAAGGTCTCCAAATCAGCATCGTGTGGTACTGCTACCAGCATAAGAGTGGGCTGAAGGGGATTCTTGGATTGCTGAGTCACTGAGGGGAACTCAGAAAGTCAGCAACCACAGTTTCCTCTCCAAAGAGAATGTCTACATTATGCGCTGTATCATGTAACACACCATTCTGACAACCTTCGAATAATTCAGAAATCTTTAGGAATTTTCAAAAATGGAAAGAGCAGCCTTTTGAGATACTTGCAGAGACCTATTGCAGTCTCTTTCTGGGATTAATTACAGATTCAAGGTTTTAGAGTAAGATCAAGTAATTTTTTCTGTCTCTACCTGTTGGGTTTTCTCAGCTACCGAAATAGACCCACTCATTTCACAGGGGTCTCCTCAAGCAGTTCCAGGTGGAGGAACTTTAAGCAGCGAGTAGGTAGAGAAAAAAGCCTATTTTCTGGGCAGATTTTCTGTTAATTAATAGTGCTGGGGTAGCTCTTAGATTTAATGGATACTTTTTAGTATGAACCCAGCTGGTCCTTCCATAATGTTTTAAGCCTTTTTGACTGGATTTGGTGACAAGAATATAGAAATGGAATATAAATATCAGAGTTCACTTCTTAGTTTCACCATATAGTAAATCTCTACTCTTTGAAAGGCTAATTAACCTCCCTCAGCCTTGATATTCCAGGCTGTAAAGTCTATATAATTATACCTACTCAAAGGCTTGCTTTGAACATTAAAGTATGTAAGGAACTCTGCAAAATACCTGGCACATTTTAGGACATAAATATTTGTTGAATAGACAAAACCTGTCATGATATCATAAAAACAAAAATCTCAAATTTCAGCTATGGCACAGGTTCCCACAAATCTATCTGGTGGTCTGGTCTTTTTAATGGATTTCCACAGAGTCAGTGATCTACTATGTGAAGCCTCTGAGAGTGGTGAGCTCAAAGAGGCTTTCAGGAAATATATCCACTACAAGGATTTTAGCAGCCTGTACATTGTCCCAAACTTATTTAGTCAGGGTTTAAGATGCTGGTCCATCAATCTGAATATAAATACATACTTCTCTTTAAAAACCCTGGAGACAAATTACAAATTATGACCTATAAATGAACTCAGGGCATTTATACTTCTTCTTGGAAGGTTTCCAAGATGCCATTAAAGAGACTTGCAGTTACTTATTGGTGGATTTAAGCACTACCCTCCCCCATTCACCACACCAAGGAATAGTGGTTAAGAATCGATCTGCTTGTTTCAGACAGTCCAGCAAAAAAAAAAAAAAAAAAAAAAAAAATACTGCAAAAAACACTCAGAGAAGGTGGATATAACAACATGTGTGATTTTACTGCAGATGGCATTTATAAGTGTCAAAAGATGTGGAAAAAGATTACAATATATCAAAAGACACATAACCTCTTGAGTCTGACTGTTTAACCTTCCACTGCAAATCTAATTGATTATCTCATTAAGTCATCTTTCCCCTATTCCCCAACCCACCAGAGCAATTTTGAAACTGGTTTTACCTTGTATCTAGAGACTTATTTTAGAATTTACTCTGTCATTCAACCACTACCTGCTCATCACCAAATATTATGATTTTGACTGGCCGTATTACTCTGGTTTCTTTGGAAAGGAATATAATACTTTTACCCACTCCATTTATTGCAATTTGTTTGAAGTTGGGTTTTGTAGGGCCATCCCACCTGGAATCTATACAAAGGAAATTGGAAGGTAAGAATTTGTCAGCATTGGCTCAGCATTATCCAAGAGGTACAAAGACTGTATTTAGCAAAGGACTAAATCAAAGGAGAGGTAACCTCTTCTGTAGGGCAGGATCTTAACAGGCTCGGGCATTGATGAGATGAAGTCCCTGTTGGCCATCAAATTTCTTGCACGTTGAGTTTTCTTCTTACCAAGAAAGATCCTGATGACTAATGTAGTGTCTCAGGTATCTTAATATAAGAAAGAGTGAGCTCCAAAATGTGGACATAAATTTCTGGTCCTTGGAGAAAAGAAGGTATATCCTCCGTTGTAAATTATACACAACAACCTTTGGTGATTTCAGCATGCCTGGGTGAGGCAAACAATTAAGTGGTTGGTGATTAACCAAAAGTTTGGCGGCTCAAATCCACCCAGAAGCACTTGGGAAGAAAAGTCTGGCAATCTGCTTCTGAAAGATCATAGCCGTTGAAAATCCTATGGAGCACAGTTCTGCTCTGACATACATGTGATCTTCATGAGTTGAAATTGACTCAACAGCAACTGTTTTTGTTGTTGTTGTTATGGTAAGTTCAGTTATGGGAGTCAGTTCCACAAGCCTGGTCAACTCTGGGTCCACTGAAAAAATCTGAGTTTCTAGACTAAAAGTCTTAGAACCAGAGCCAGAATGTGGAGACTACACCAAGGAACTGACCATAGTGAGACTTTACTTGAATAGCCAGCCTACCCGGGTCTCTTATACCTTCTCACTTGAATAAGTCTGAATAGATAAGCACAGTAGTCGTGGCAGTTGCCACCTGCCAGCTACTGTGTTGTCTTCATATACACAAAGAGATGACTCCCCCTGCCAAGCCCACACAACAGAATATTTGGCAGCGTACGCCATAACTGCACCAGAATGCGGCAAGATGTAAAATGGAATTGTATTTTCAGGATCTCAGTTATGTTTTTCATACACAACTTCCCATCTCCCCAGAGTTCAGAGGACAGCCTAATTTTAAGGGGATGCTTTTTTTTTTTTTAATTTTTATTGTGCTTCAAGTGAAAGTTTACAAATCAAGTCAGTCTCTCACCCAAAAACCTATATACTCCCAGTCGTTCTCCCCCCAATGAGACAGCCCACTCTCTCCCTCTACTCTCTCTTTTTATGTCCATTCCACCAGCTTCTAACCCCCTCTACCTCTCATCTCGCCTCCAGACTGGAGATGCCAACATAGCCTTAAGTGTCCACCTGATCCAAGAAGCTCACTTCTCACCAGCATCCATCTCCATCCCATTGTCCAGTCCAATCCCTGTCTGAAGAGTTGGCTTTGGGAATGGTTCCTGTCCTGGGCTAACAAAAGGTCTGGGGGCCATGACTACCAGGGTCCTTCCAGTCTCAGTCAGACCATTAAGTCTGGTCTTTTTACAAGAATTTGGGGTCTGCATCCCACTGCTGTCCTGCTCCCTCAGGAGTTCTCTGCTGTGTTCCCTGTCAGGGCAGTCATTTGTTGTAGCCAGGCACCATCTAGTTCTTCTGGTCTCAGGCTGATGTAGCCTCTGGTTTATGTGGCCCTTTCTGTCTCTTGGGCTCGTAATTACCTTGAGTCCTTGGTGGTCTTCATTCTCCTTTGGTCTAGGTGGGTTGAGACCAACTGATGCATCTTAGATGGCCACTTGCTAGTGTTTAAGACCCCAGATGCCACTCTCCAAAGTGGGATGCAGAATGTTTTCTTAATAGATTTTATTATGCCAATTGACTTAGATGAAGGGGACACTTTTTATATCAATTATCAGTGAAGATTTTTAGAAGCTTTAAGAAGTTTAAATATAGTCATGTATTCTGTTTTTGAGTGGAACATTATACACAATACAGGTACTACACTGAGTAAAACAGGGACTGTATCTCTGATACGATTGTATCTCCAGTCTATAGTGTCTAAAATTAGAAACTGTATTCTGGCGAGGGCTCTTGTTGAACATTTTGAGGCAAGTTAATGGAAGGTGTTTTCATTCATTTATACTGTGCATTAGATATCCTGGTATTTTCCTGGCTTCTGACGCATTTAATAGAGAAACTCTTGAGTCATTCTTTTTGCTAGGTCTTGTAGGATTGTTTTTCTATTTTATAAATAGAATCTTGCTATCGGTATAGTTTTTGTAACTCTTCAGGGTACAAGTTTCATTGAACTACGTGCATTGATGTAATACTTTAACTTTGAACAGATCTTTGTCCTTAGAATAGCTGGCTCTATGAATATTTTATTAGTGAATGTTTACTAGTAAGACTTTTCAAATTCTTTTTATTTTAAACAATTTCACTGGTTCTTCTTTTTTTGTTATTGACTTATTTTTTTCCTTGAAATGGGTACCAGAGACCATTTTTCAGATATCCTAGAAATGTATAGGTGTAACATCCATAGGTTTTCTCTAAGTAGAGAAGCTACTAGTATCCTGTCTATGATATATTATTAACGTACATCTCTACAAAAATGATAAGTTCACAAATAGTGGAATAGTGAAGTGTATAAAATACAAAAAGGCAGAATTCAAGAATACTTCTTCCAAATAGACAAAATCAAGGTGCCCAAAATATCCTTAAATATAAGAATGTTGACTGAAGCCCCAGATCTCAGGTTTCTCACTATACTCTCACTAAAATGTCATGCTAAACAGTGTATGTTCATTCTGGTGATAGCACCATCAGTTATCTGATGATAACTGCCCATCCCTTTGAGAACTATGAAGTCCTCTGAGTACTTATGTATCTGCTGAACAACTTGTTCAATAGATATACCTAAATCATTGATTCAGATATTGAACACATGTAGGCTGTCATGTGTTCACTAGAAATTTCTTTCCAGCTTGATGCCAATCAATCAACACTCCTTAGTTTGTATCCTTTAGCCAGTTGCACTTCTTAGTCTGTTATGGATTGTATTACGTCTCCCCAAAAGATATGTTGAAATCCTAACCTCCAGTACCTGTGAATGGGACCTTACTTTGAAAAAGAGTCTTTGAAGATGTTATCAGTTAGGTTAGCATGAGGTCATACTGGAGTATGTGGATCCTAATCCAATATGAGTAGTGTCTTATAAAAAAAAGAATACACACAGAGACAGGGAGACAGAGGAAGAATAGCCAAGTGACAACAGAGGCAGATGCAGCTGCAAGCCAAGGAATGCTAAGTGTTGCTGGAAGCCACCAGAAGCTATCAGAGAGGCATGGAACAGATTGTCTCTCAGAGCCCTTAGAAGGAATCAACACAACCAATACTCTGATTTGGGCTTCTAGCCTCCAGAGCTGTGAGACAATAAATTCTGTTCTTATAAGTCATGAAATGTGTGATATTTTGTTATGGTAGCTGTCTTAGGCTGGGTTCTCTAAAGAAGCAAAACCAATGAAGTTTATATATCTATATCCATATCTGTAGAGAGATTTATCTCAAGGAAATGGCTGACGCAGTTGTAGAGGCTGGCAATTCCCGAGTCCATGGGTCGGGCATCAAGCATCAGGCTGAACCCAAGATTCACAGTTCGGATGGCAGGCTGCTGGCTCATGGTGCGAAGGCCAACAAATCCAAGACTGGCAGGTAAGACAGCAGACTGTTGGCCCACTGTCCAAGAACTGGAAGTCAGATGCTGATGAGCTGAATGTAGGATCCAGAGCAGGACAAAAGACAGTGAGCTTTGCCAGAAGGTCCATGTATATCGGAGGCAGGTCACAGCAGATCCCATCATGGAGGTGACCATATTATATCGGATCTCATCGTGGAGGTGATTACATCGTTTTATGACTGCCAAACTATATCATAACTGCCAAACCACTGAGAATCATGGCCCAGCCAAGTTGATACACAACTTTAACCATCACGGCAGCCTTCGGAAACTAATATACAGTCCAAATATCTGCTTTTTGTAAACAAGGATTTCATGAGATCTATAGTAGAACCTCATATTGTAGGGGTGGGAAACACACCTTCTATAAGTGGGTTACTGGGAATAATAGGGAGAGATGTCAATCTTATTTCCACCTCTTAACTGTGTTTTCTAGAACAGTGTGCAATTTGTCTGTTAAATACATAAATTGCATACTGGAGTTCAGCACCCCAACTCCGCAGAATGTCCAAGATGGTGCCTTATCTGGGCCTTTAATGGGCCATTCCACTATTCCATAAACTGGATACTTCTGGGGATGGGTACATGGAAAGCCCATTGCTGCACCTTCTTTAAGGTAACATGAATATATTTGTCTGAGGCAACGATGTGTGTGACACAACATCAATTCTTAAGTCCATGAGAAGTAGTGCTGATCAGGGAAGGCAAACTCATACCCAGAGTATGTATCAATCGCAGTAAGTACCAACAGCTATACCCCCTGTGGTATATGAGTATATGGAGTGTTTGCTGAATCCTAAAACAAGTTAACCTCATAAGATCATACCAGTCAAGAGCAACAGCCATTTGGTAATATCAAAACCTCAATTTCCTGCTGCTCCTCATCCCAGTTAACCACAGATGAAAGAAAGCCATAGCGATTGTGATTGCCTGCATGCCAAAGCTTATCATCACCCCTTTACTACCTCAGTGGGGTCCCTATGTCCATCATATCAGTAGGGAATACAACTCCAAAATCCTACGTAAGCGTCTACTTTCCCAGGTCCACTTCTGGTATGGTCTTAACATGGCTTTCTTAGAAAACAAGATTTGAGGCAGAAAACTTCATGTCCTAATGTTTTAGAGGAGAGTTTAATCCCAGGAAAGCAGGAATGAGGGAAAATGGGAAGTGAGGCAGGGAAGAATGGAGAGCAAATACAGGGGAAAGTGTTACCAAGCTGGTCATCACTTCATAGATAACAAATACAGCTTCTTGCCTGGCCTCGTTGATATCTTTGGAGAGGGCAAATTCTCCCACTGGTTAAGCTCATCCTGTGAAAAATTACGGCTCCTGCACTTCCAGGTGTGTTTCTGGTCTCTTTAAACAGCTGCTGGGGAAGCAGAGCCTCTGCAGGTCTAACAGGGTTGATTTGTCCCTCCTTTTTAGTCAGCCTGTGTCTGGAGCTGCTTGATTGGCATGTGTGGCAGGGGAGAGAGGGCACCTTTAGTGACCTGGCTCTATGACCATGGAAACTATGTTAAGACTGCGGGATGGGGGGTAGGGGTCGGGGTGGGCATGAGCAGTGGGAAGTAGGTGTGGCCTCAAGAATCTAGGAACACATAACCTGAGTCCAATACAGTGTGTTCAGGAAATAGTGATTTGTCCCAGACCTGTACACACTAGACTCTGCCCTGCCTAGAAAATTCCATAGGAGGAATTACTGATATAAGGAACTCTGGTGGTGCAATGGTTAAGTGCTTGGCTGCTGACTGAAAGGTCGGCCTCTCCTCTGGTGATCTGCTGCACTAAAATTAAGCCTAGGAAGCCCTATGGAGCAGTTTGACTCTGTCCTACAGGATCACTATGAGTCAGCATCAACTCAACAGCACTTAACAACAATAAAAAAAAAAAATTTTTTTTTTTTTAATAACAATCACTAATACATTTCCAGCAGCATTCTCATAAAATATTTATATGTCTTGTTTTCCCTCGGGCACCTAGGGCTCTTGGCAATTTGGTTTTAGTAATCTTATGGTTCTAGTGAAGCCATTTCCAGTGTCTGCTGGGCCCAGTGAGCAAATTACCTCACTAACTATGGATTTATTTTCTCACCAAGTATATGTATTAGGCAAGAAAATGAATAAGCCTACTCTTCCTGACACTTAATTTAATTACTTGGATTATTTATATAATTTACATCTCATAATCTACTGGAAATGACTTATCTCCTATTGGCCAACTTTTTTTTTTTTTTCCTTTGAATACTCAGGAATAATAAGCCATTTTTAGGGCATTTGAATTCTTATGCCTTTTTAGAATTCAGAGGGGCTTAACTTTGAATTTAAAGCAAGCAAGAATATCTACTAGCTCAGATTCTATGTTCAGTAGGTGCATTTTGGGGAAGAATGGGGACTAGAAGATGGTAGATGATAAGAAGACATCTGTCTTAGTTATCTAGTAATACTCTAACAGAAATTCCACAAGTGGATAGCTTTAATATACAAATTCATTTTCTCACAGTTTTGTTGTTGTTGTTAAGTACCTTTGGGTCAGTTCCAACTCCTAGCGACCCTATGTACAACAGAACGAAACACCACCCAGTCCTGTGCCATCCTCACCAATCAATGCTATATTCAAGCTCATTGTTTCAGCCACTGTGTCAATCCATTTCTTTGAGGGTCTTCCTCTTTTTCACTGACCATCTACTTTACCAAGCATGATGTCTTTCTCCAGGGACTGGTCCCTCCCGACAACATGTCCAAAGTATGTGACTGTAGTCTCACCATCCTTGCCTCTAAGGAGCATTCTGGCTGTGCTTCTTCCAAGACAGATTGTTTGTTCTTTTGGCAGTCAATGGTATATCAGTATTTTTTGCCAATGCCATAATTCAAAGGCGTCAGTTGCCTTCCTTATTCATTGTCCAGCTTTCCCATGCATGTAAAGCAATTGAAAACACCATGGCTTGGGTCAGGTGGACTTTAGTTCTTAAAGTGGCATCTTTGTTTGTTTGTTTTAACACTTTAAAGAGGTCTTTTGCAGCATATTTGCCCAATTTAAAGCATCTTTTGATTTCTTGACTGCTGCTTCCATGGATGTTGAGTGTGGGTCCAAGTAAAATGAAATCCTTAACAACTTCAATGTTTTCTCCATTTATCATGATGTTGCTTATTGTTCCAGTTGTGAGGATTTTTGTTTTCTTTATGTTGAGGTGTAATCCGTACTGAAAGCGGTAGTCTTTGGTCTTCATTAGTAAGTTCTTCAAGTCCTCTTCACTTTCAGCAAACAAGTGTGTGTCATCTGCATATCACAGGTTGTTAATGAGTCTTCCTCCAAGCCTGATGCCTTGTTCTTCTTCATATAGCCAGGGTTCTCAGATTACTTGCTCAGCATGCACACTGAGTAAGTATGGTGAAAGGATACAACCCTGACACATACCTTTCCTGATTTTAAAGCACTCAGTGTCCCCTTGTTCTGTTTGAACGACTCCCTCTTTTTCTATGTGCAGGTTCCTTATGAGCATAACTAAGTGTTCTGGAATTCCTATTCTTCCCAATGTTATTCATAATTTTTTATGATTCACACAGTCTAATCCCTTTAAATAGTCAGTAAAGTACAAGTAAACATCTTTCTGATATTCTCTGCTTTCAGCCATGATCCATCTGACATCAGTAGTGACATCCTTCATTCCATGTCCTCTTCTGAATCTGGCCTGAATCTCTGGTAGTTCCCTTTCCATGTACTGCTGCAACCACTTCTGAATTATCTTCAGCAAAATTTTACTTGCATGTGATATTAATGATATTATTTGATAATTTCTGCATTCTGTTGCATCACCTCTCTTTGGAATGGGCAAAAATATGAATCTCTTCCAGTCAGTTGACCAGGTAGCTGTCTTCCAAATTTCTTGGCTTAGACAAGCAAGCCTCTCCAGCGTTGCATCCATTTGTTGAAACATTTCGATTGGTATTCCATCATTCCTGGGGCCTTGTTTTTCGCCAGTGCCTTCAATGCAGCTTGGTCTTCTTCCTTCAGTACCAGTAGCTCTTGATCGTATGCTACCTCCTGAGATGGTTGAACAACGACCAATTTTTTTTGGTAGAGTGATTCTGTGTATTCCTTGCATTTTCTTTTGATGGTTCCTGCATCATTCAACATTTTGTCCATAACCCAAACCAAACCCATTGCTGTTGAGTTGATTCTGACTCGTAGCGACCCTATAGGACAGAGCAGAACTGCCCTATAGGGTTTCCAAGGAGCGGCTGGTGGATTTGAACTGCAACCTTTTGACTAGGAGCTGAGCTCTTAACCACTGCGCCACCAGGGCTATATGGCAACTTGAGGCTTAATTCTTTTTCTTCAGTTCTTTCAGCTTGAGAAATGCCGAGCATTTCTTCCCTTTTTTGATTTTCTTTTGGTCTTTACACATTTCATTATGATACCTTACTTTGTCTTCTTGAGCTGCTGTTTGAAATCTTCTTTCAGCTCTTTTACTTCATCATTTCTTCTACTCCCATTGTTCAAGAGCAAGTTTCAGAGTCTCTTCTGACATCCGTTTTGGCTTTTTCTTTCTTTCCTATCTTTTTAATGACCTTTTGATTTCTTCATGTACAATATCCTTGATGTCATCCCACAACTTACCTGTTAATGAGTCAGTCTTCCTCCAATCCTGATGCCACATTAGTGTTTAATATGTCAAATCTATTCTTGAGATGGTCTCCAAATTTCAGGTGGGATATACTCAAGGTCATACTCTGGCTTTCATGGGCTTGTTTTAATTTTCTTTAGCTTCAGCTTGAACTTGCATATGAGCAATTGATGGTCTGCTCTGCGATTGGCCCATGGCCTTGTTCTGACTGATGATAATGAGCTTTTCCATCATCTCTTAGTTTAGGTGTATGGAAATAGTGAAATAAATATTATCTTCTGTCATCATTATTATTATTGTAAGCGGCCCTCCCTCAAAGGAACTACTTGCCCTGGGAAATGACGAAGCCAGGTTGTCTTAGGATTTTACTGTTTTGTTCTTAACACATGCATGTTATATTAGCAAGTGTAGGATTTAGGTACCTTATCAGTAGAGAGAACAGATGAGTGCTGTTGGGGGGGTGGTGAGGAGGGAGGGTGATCAAGACTTACCAATTTACAAAAGCTCCCTGTCTACCTGTTTAGCTATTTAAAATCCAACCATGAGCTCTTTAGCCTTTTGGGTCTTTTAGGTTTTGTTCTTTGCGTTGTTTTAGAATTGAAAAAAAAAATCCAAAAACGATTGCCTTCTCCTATCGTATATTTCCTGTTTGGCTATTTTAATTATGAATCCTCCATGGTAGAACAGTCTCACTAGGGGTAGAATATATCTTAATTGTGTCTTTTCTATCACCTTAGGCGGTCTGGAATTAAGTCATGCTCCTCAGACCTCTTACCAGCTGCTTGGCTACTTTTATATACTCTCCGTACAGACTGCAGACACCAATTTTTTTTTTTTTTTTTTTTGCTTATAGTTACACTTAGGAACCAGTTCCTCACGAGTATCATATACCACCAAACTAGTGCTCGCCATACTTCTTTTATGGCCCAATACTTAGTACTGAGTTCCTATGTTGCTCCCCACTGATTAGATGCCTTGCTCTCTACTTCATTGTTGGGACAGAGTTTTGACGCTCTAATTTTCAGTACCTCCCCAGTGTGGGGTGGGGGGGCTAGCTTCTAGTTCCTCCAGCTTCTGATTGGGTGTTGGGGTGAGATCTATACACTATGACTTGAGATATTTCAGACTCATTAGTGGTCTATTCCATTGTGGATGCCTGATCACTGTGTTTTACCAGTGACATCTGACACTTAGTGCTGATTGCTTCAGCAATTAAAACTCCAAGGCAGTGTACTTTCAGAAACCGGACTGGACAATTCAAGTCTCCTCAGCCAGTCTTTGTATTAGGGTTGGTTTCTTAAAATTCCTACACATTGCTGTTGTTAGCTGCTGTCAAGTCAGCCCCCAACTCATGGCAGCCCCAAGCACAACTGAATGAGAGATTGCTCCTTCCTGTGCCATCCCCATGATCCATTGTGGATGGGAACATTGGGATCCACGGAGTCTTTATTGACTAATTTTCAGAAGTAGATCATCAGGCCTTTCTTCCCAGTCTGCTTTAGTCTGAAAACTCTGCTGAAACCTCTTTAGCATCATGGCAATACGAAAGCCGGCACTAAAAGAAGGTTGGTAGCTGCACGTGAAGTACACTGGCCAGGAATCAAACCTGGGTCTTCTGCATGGAAGGCAAGAATTCTATCACTGAACCACTACTGCCCCCTAATTCCTATATAAAAGTCCTCTATCCCGAGGGCCCAGCCCAGGTCTGCCAGGATTATGACCTAAGTACACCCAACAGCAAATCCTACGAAATGAGATGGAAACAGGATAGACACCTTTGGAGGAAAGGGCCAGCAAGCATGTCTGAGAACATCTTTGTTTGCATCATCAGTCTGCAGGACCGGACCTGGCGACATTATGTTCAGAACGGCGCAATTTGTAGATACAGCATCCCTCCATCTTTCATTTTCAAAAAGCATTTATTTTTATCCTCAAAATATCCTTCAATTTACTTAAGGAGCCCTGTTTCTTTGGCATTTTTCCTTTGGCAACATTAGTTGGCAACCTCTCTGAGCACCTCTCCTTGGCCGCCTGGTCCCTGTCTGACTGACAGTGTCTATGAGATGACCTCCCTCCGGGAATAAGCAGAGGGATTTCTCAGGAATAACTAAAAGTCTTTTAGAAAACATAACCTTCTTCCAGCCACTTTTCTCTGAGCACTCACCAAAGAGAAAGAGATCATAGAAATCTCTTCACATTTGTTCTCTGAGGGCCGGCAGACCATTTTCTGTCAATTATATAGGGATGTTGGGGTGAACAGTCACTTAGAGATGTCATAATTTCATGGAAGGGTCCTGTCGTTAATATGCAGAGTAGATGGATGCCTGTAGAAATGTGAGCACCTTATAAAGGGATTTTGCATTGCTATGTGAATGATGACAACATTTTTAATTGAGAAGAGCGCTATTGTGCTTGAGCCAAGGGACAATTTCTCTGGCTGTTGGGAACCATTTCCTCCAGGACTCATCCCACTAGTCCATCATCAGGTGAGAGTGTCTCTTGGGCTGCCTGACAGTTCT
The DNA here is from genome assembly GCF_030014295.1 of Loxodonta africana. Classification (NCBI taxonomy): domain Eukaryota; kingdom Metazoa; phylum Chordata; class Mammalia; order Proboscidea; family Elephantidae; genus Loxodonta; species Loxodonta africana. Next base: position 68,224,992 of record NC_087348.1, on the reverse strand, counting down.
TGGATGGCTGAAGCACTTGCCTGGGCTCTGGCTGCTTGCCTCACAGTGCTCTCTGAACACGGCAGTTGTCCAGAGTGACTCACACAGAAAGCTGTTACCTCATTTTGTTGAATTCCATTGTGTGGGCTGAAGGTTGAGCTTAGCTAGGAGAGAAGGAAGTGAGGATCAGAGAGGAGGCAACTAATTGACAATCTCAAATGTGAAATGACAGATGAGAATACCAAAGGTCTTAAAAAGGAAGTTAAGGTGAGGGCTCTGCTCTCCATTAGGTTTCTTTTGCTACAAGGCAGTTGTGAGTCACAGGCTGAGCTGCTGGCAGGCATGGTAAATTCAAGGAGCTGATGCAATAATATGAAGATATTCCAGGGAACAAACCCCAGTGGAAACTCACAGAGGAGAGGATAGGGTCTGATTCCATAAATTTCTATATTGGGCATTTCTGTTTTTTAATTTTTTTATCCCTTGCTACCAAGGTGAATTTCTCACTTGCTTTTCACTCTTGTGAGTTCTGGAGCTTCAGCTGTCTCATTTTTCTTCTAGTTTTCTTCATTCATCCCTTCCCGTTTACCCTAAGAGAGCTTTTAATTTTTCTCCCTCTATTATGCTGAGCAATTTAGCTCTTCCTAACTCTGGCTCACAAACTTAGGCATCCAAACTCATCAAAGATCCATCCTCTTAACAAAGCACTGGTGATGATGGATACCAAACAGACAAACTATCAAAAAAAGCTGTTATACCACTAAATACTACCATTCATATGTCAGTTTGTTGTATTGTGTTGGCTTGTGAGTTGCTGTGAAGGTGGAAGTTATGCCACTGGTATTTCAAATACCAGTAGGGTCACCCATGTTGGATAGGCTTCAGCAGAGCTTCCAAACTAAGACAGACTAGGAAGAAGAGCATGGTGGTCTGCTTCTGAAAAAATTGGCCAGTGAAGAACTTATGAATAGCAGCAGAACATTGTCTGATATAGTGCCGGAAGATGAGCAGCTCAGGTTGGAAGGCACTCAAAATACGACTGGGGAAGAGCTGCCTCCTCAAAATAGAGTCTACCTTAATGAGGTGGATGGAGTCAAGCTTTTGAGACCTTCATTTGCTGATACAGTACAACTTGAAATGAGAAGAACAGCTGCAAACATCCATTAATAATCAGAACATGGAATATATGAAGTATGAATCCAGGAAAATCTAGGGATCAAATTGACTACATCTGTGGAAAGAGACGATGGAGAAGCTCAATATCATCAGTCAGAACAAGGCCAGGAGCCAACTGTGAAACAGACCATCAACAGCTCATATGCAAGTTGAAGTTGAAGAAAATTAAAGCAAGTCCACAAGAACCAAAGCATGACCTTGAGTATATCTCATCTGAATTTGGAGACCATCTCAATAATAGATTTGATGCATTGAACACTAATTTGGCATCAGTATTGGAGGAAGGCTCATTCACAGATGAGTTGTGGAATAATATCAAGGACATCATAGAAGAAGAAAGCAAAAGGTCATTGAAAAGACAGGAAAGAAAGAAAAGACCAAAATGGATGTCAAAAGAGACTCTGAAACTTGCTTTTGAACATAGAGTAGCTAAAGTGATTGGAAGAAATGATGAAGTAAAAGAGTTGAACAGAAGATTTCAAAGCGTGGCTCAAGAAGACAAAGTAAAGAATTGTAATGACATGTGCAAAGACCTGCAGTTAGAAACCCAAAAGGAACAACGCACTTGGCATTTCTGAAGCTGAAAGAGCTGAAGAAAAAATTCAAGGCTCGAGTTGCAATATTGAAGGATTCTATGGGGAAAATATTAAATGACACACAGGAAGCTTCAAAAGAAGATGGCAGGAATACACAGAATCACTCTACCGTAAAGAATTGATCCACATTCAACCATTTCAGGAGGTAACATATGATCAAACACCAATCATATTGAAGGAAGAAGTCTAAGCTACACTGAGGCATTAGCAAAAAACAAGGCTCCAGAAATTGATGGAATACCAATTGAGATGTTTCAACAAATGGATGCACTGCTGGAAGCATTCACTCATGTATGCTAAGAAATTTGGAAGACAGCTACCTGGCCAACTGACTGGAAGGGATCTTTATTTGTACCCATTCCAAAGAAAAATGATCCAACAGAATGCAGAAAATATTGAACAATATCACTAATATTATATGCAAGTAAAATTTTGCTGAAAATAATTCAGAAGCAGTTGTAGCAGTACATGGAAAAGGAACTGCCAGAGATTCAGGCTGGATTCAGAAGAAGACGTGGAATGAGGGACATCATTGTTGGATCTTGGCTGAAAGCAGAGAATACCAGAAAGATATTTACCTGTATTTTATTGACAATGCAAAGGCACTTGAATGTGTGGATCCTAACAAATTATAGATAACATTGTGAAGAATGGGAATTCCAGAACACTTAATTGTATTCATGAAGAACCTGTACACAGACCAAGAGGCAGTTGTGCGAACAGAACAAGGGGATACAGAGTGGTTTAAAATCAGGAGAGGTGTGTGTCAGCATTATATCTTTTCACCATACTTATTCAATCTGCATGCTGAGCAAATAATCCGAGAAACTGGATTATAAGAAGAATGCACCATCAGGGTTGGTGGAAGACTCATTAACGGCTGGCATTATGCAGATGACACAACCTTGCTTGCTGAAAGTGAAGAGAACTTGAAGCACTTACTGATGAAGATCAAAGACCACAGCCTTCAGTATGGATTACAGCTCAACATAAAGAAAACAAAAACCCTCACAAATGGACCAATAAGCAACATCATGGTAAAGGAAAAAACACTGAAGTTGTCAAGCATTTTGTTTTACTTAGATCCACATTCAACATCCACAGAAGCAGCAGTCGAGAAATCAACTGATGTATTGCCTTGGGCAAGTCTACTGCAAAAGACCTCTTTAAAGTGTTAAAAAGCACAGGTATCACTTTGAGGACCAAGGTGTGCCTGACCTAAGCCATGGTATTTTCAATTGCCTCATATGGGTGTGAAAGCTGGTCAATGAATAAGGAAGACTGAAGAAGAATTGATGCCTTTGAATTATGGTGTTGGCAAAGAATCTTGAATATACCATGGGCTGACAGAAGAACCCACAAATCTGTTTTGGAAGAAGTACAACCAGAATACTCCTTAGAAATGAGGATGGTGAAACTTTGTCTCACATACTTTGGACATGTTAATCTGGAGGACCATTCCCTGGAGAAGAACATCATGCTTGGTAAAGCACAAGGTTATCGAAAAAGAAGAAGTCCCTTAATAAGATGGACTGACACAGTGGTTGCAACAATGGGCTCAAAACATAACAATGATTGTGAAGATGGTGCAGGACCGGGCAGTGTTTTGTTCTGTTGTACATAGAGTCACTATGCGTTGGAACCGTTAAGGCACCTAACAACAAGAACAACCACTAAATATTCCTTTCTTCATTCAACAAATATTTTCTGAGTGGCTAGTAGCGTCAGGCACTGCTTTAGGCACTGTCTATCTCTAGAGAGAAATGTGCACATATCTTTACCTTCTGAGGGTGTACCTGGTTTCAATTGGAATTATCATGTTTGTTACATTTGGGTCAACTTTTTGGTTAATTTTGAATCCTGTACTTTATAATTCATTCACTCATGTAATAAACATTTATTAATCATTGTGCTAGATTATGAGGATACAGTGGTAAATGAGATAGATACACTTCTGCCTTCAGGCACCTCATGCAGCAATTATACTATCCAGAATTTTGAAAGAGGGACATCATCTCTGATCCATACATTCTGCACAGAAGTTGAGTAAGGAGAGATCGGCCTCCCTCTCTGAAAGGCTCTAGGTTGTTGATCTTCAGTAGATGATTTGCCCCATAAAGGAGTGAATTTAGTCTCACAGTTGGAGGGCTAAGTAGCCCTTAGCCCTCCAAGAACCTTCTCTAACTACTATGGACAGGCACCTGGGAAGATGCTTGGTTCTGCCTAGTTTGCTCTGCTCTCCTTGCCTATTTGACATGATTGAGTTGAAGTTGCCAAGAGCTTCTCCTTCAATACCTGCAATTACTTTGAAAGATCCAAAATAAACATAGATATCAAAAGTATGGGCTCTGGAGTCAGACAGCCTATGGTCAAACTCTGCTCTTATACTTACTAGGTGTGACCTTGGGGTAGTTAGTACTTAACTTCCCTATTCTCAGTTTCTTATCTAGAGAGTGAGGATAGTAACATTACCTACTTCTCGAAGGATTGGTGTAAGGATTATGTAAAGTGATCTAATTAGATCACTTAGCACACTGCTAAGTGTCATAGAGTAGTACTCACATGATTGCATCATTCTTCAGATTTTTATTAAGCTTTTGTGCTGGGCACTGTTCCAGGTACTGGAGATACGGTATTCAGGTAGAATGCTCTCAAGGAGCTTACATTCTAGTGAAAGAAGACCAATAATATACAAATAAGCAAGTGAAATAATTTTTGTTTTTGTTAGGTGCTGTCGAGTCAGTTCCGACCCACAGTGGCCCTACGTACAACAGAACAAAACACTGCTTGGTGCTGTGCCATCCTCAACAATCGTTGTATGTTTGAGCCCATTGCTACAGCCACCGTGTTAACCCATCTCATTGAGGGTCTTCCTCTTTTCCACTGACCCTGTATGTTACAAAGCATTATGTTCTTCTCCAGGGACTGGTCCCTCTTGATAACATGTCCAAAGTATGTGAGACAAAGTCCATCTTTGCTTCTAAGGAACATTCTGTCTGTACTTCTTCCAAGACAGATTTGTTTTTCTGGCAATCCAAGGTATTTTCAATATTCTTCACCAACACTATAATTCAAAGGCATCAATTCTTCTTCAGCCTTCTTTATTCATTATTCAGCTTTTGCACGCACATGAGGGGATCAAAAATACCATGGCTCGGGTCAGGTGCACCTTAGTCCTCAAAGTGACATCTTTGCTTTTTAACACTTGAAAGAGATCTTTTAGCAGCAGATTTGCCCAATGCATTGCATCTTTTGATTTCTTGACTGTTGCTTCCGTGAGTGTTGATTGTGGATCCAAGTAAAATGAAGCCTTCACAACTTCACCCTTTTCACCTTTAATCATGATATTGCTTATTGATCCAGTTATGAAGATTTTTGTTTTCTTTATGTTGAGGTGTAATCCATACTGAAGGCTGTGATCTCTGATCTTCATCAGTAAACGGTTCAAGTCCTCTTCACTTTCAGCAAGCAAAGTTATGTCATATGCATATCGCAGGTTGTTAATGAGTCTTCTTCTAATTCTGATGCCACGTTCTTCTTCATATAGTCCAGCTTCTCAGATTATTTGCTCAGTATACAAATTTAATAAGTGTGGTGAAAGGATACAGCCCTGACACATACCTTTCCTGATGTTAAACCATTCAGTGGTAAGTTCTTTAGGGGAAGTAAAACAGGCTAAGTTCATAAAGGTTGAAGGGACTTCTTTAGATAGGGTGATCAAGAAAGCTGTTTTAAAAAGACATGACATTTGATTTTTAAATTGAAAACTAAAAAGTAATGAAAAGCTAGCCACCAAAAGAGTAGTAGTGGTGGTGGTTTGTATGTGGGAGAGAGGGATGGTGTCCTAGGAGGAGAGGGCTGACAGATTAGGAAGAGCTTTCTAGGCAGACGAACCAGCAAGTGCAAAGGCTCTGTGGTGGGAAAGATCTTGGTATGTTAGTTCTAGGACTTTTCAAATGGTCAGTGTGAATATATGGGTAAGGAGAGACTGGCACAAGAGAACACAGGAACAAGAGATGGGAGCTGTATCAGGTAGGTGTTAAAAGCTAAGAAAAAGTATTTAAATTTTATCCTAACTATATTGGAGAGTTGTAAGAAGGGAAGTGGCTCAATAGGATCTCTACTTTTAAAAGGTCACTCACAGTTATATGGAGAATGGATTGCAGGGGCAAGAGTGAAATTCAGGAGACTATCTAGGCTAATAGGTAGGAGACTATTGCAATAGTATAGGCAAGAGAGGATGGTGACTTGAACCAGAGTGCCCAGTGGAGATGAAGAAAAGAGGATGGATTTGGAATGTGTTTGGTGGGGAGGAATAGAGTTAATAGGATTTACTAGATTGGGTGGATTGAGTAGAGATGAGGGAAAAGGAGAATTTAAGAATGATTTCTAAATTTTGAGTTGAATCCACCAAGTTATTGGTGCTGCCATTTATTATGTTGGGTAAAAGCAGGAGAGAGACAGAAGTGGATACAAAAAATAAAAATTCCTTTTTGGACATGATTAGTTTGTGACAGTATTAGATATCCAAGTGAGGTAGTATGTGGCTCACTCAGTACCTACCCAAACCCCTGCTTTCAAGTCTTCCTATAGAGATTAGGCACTAAAAACATGATTTCCCAGGTTCTCCTGCAGTTACAATTCCACCCAAGACTTAGGTTCTGGCAACCAGAGGTGTTCACAAACACTTGGAAGGCAAACATAAGTATTTTAAGAGGAGGCTGGATATTCTGGGGCATCTGGAGTCAAAACTACTGTAGGTGAGCAGCAGTGTACTTCCTACTAGAGAATTTCCATGTTGAGTTGGCTTCTCCTTGGTGTGTTATTCCTGGCTATGTGGCATCCAGACCTGATTCCATGGCCTTTTAAAAAATTCGGTAAGCTACCCCATACCCTGTAACAAATCCTGCCTGCTTAGAGTAGCTTGTGAGGCTTCTGTTATACGCAACTAAGAATCCAGATTAATACAATGTCAGATGGTGACAATTAGCATTATTGTTAATCGTTCTGCTATCTCTCATGATGCCCTGTCCTTTCAGGAGACCTATCTGTACCTGTCAAGGTAGACAGCTGCACATGAGTAAGCCTGAGTTAATTACTTCATCAATAAACAGTAACTCCCTGGCCAAGGAAAATTCCTAAGATGCTAGGTTGGAGAAAATAGGTCCTAAAAGAAAATAACAGATCAATATATGAAAAATAAGAAACCAGGACTGGGAAACCCCCTTGACCTTCATCCAGCATTAAAGAATCTTTGGCAGCATGTCCTTTATATTTTCCTTTGAACTGACAGCTTTTGTGTGGGTTTGATTTATGCTGTGAGGGAGTAAATGGCAATGATTTTTTTTGTGTACTTGCCTAGTGATCAAATGGCCCCTGTAGATAATTGGTTCTATGACTAAGGGGTCTCCAAAAGACCTTCTAGCTATTCTGGAAAAATACTTTAAGTATGAGATGAGATTGGATAGTTAGTGAGGTCACATCAGCACATCATAGCCTGCTGGCTTATCTTTCAGAACATACCATGGATGGGAAACTTATCCCTACCTATTTCTAGGGAGGACCATTAAGCCATGGCAGGCTCTTTACAATGGAGCCCTGATGGCACGGTGGTTAAGCATTAAACTGCTAACCAAAAGGTCAGCAGTTTGAATCTATCAGCTGCTCCTTGGAGACCCTATGGGGCAGCTGGGAAATGGATCCCTGCCTATTTCTAGGGAGGGCCATTAAGCCATGGCAAGCTCTTTATAGTAACAATCTGGGTTATTGCAGACTCTCTAGGTGCCATGCCAGTGTATACCAGTCCCATTTGCACCTACAGCTTTCTCCTGGAAGCACCTATGACTCTGCCTGGGGATTTTCGTCAACCACAGAAGCTTCGCCATGCTGGACAGGCTGGATGTGCTAGGGAGTTAGCACTCCTGGGATCACCCCTCAACTGATGACAGACTGGAGCTGGTGGATAAATAACTTATCACTCCTTGGGTGGGACAATTCTGAGGCATATTCTGTACAGTCTCCCAGAGGGTCTCCAACAGGATTAAACCCCAGTGGCTTACAGTGGTAACCTGCTTATAACATGAGCTATTGCTACCTTCCCTTCCCTGTCCCCTTATTGGTGCAACTTCCAAGTTTATTATATTCACTCAAATTTTTGTCTCAGGGTCTACTCCTGGAAAAATCCAACCTCAGTCAATGGTTAACATTTATATAGCAATTACCAACGGCATATACTGTCCTAAGCACTTTAAACTTATTACCTTTTTTAATCCTTACAATGGCTCTATGAAATAGGTAATATTATTATCTTTATTTACAAAAAAGTATCCTGAGGCACAGAAATGTTAAGTGATTTGTCTATGGTTACACAGCTAATAAGTTTGGGAGCCAGAATTTAAACAATAGGCAGTCTGGCTCCAGAATCTCTATGTTTAACCACTGTGCTACTCTATGGAACTGTGCTGTTCAATACAGTAGCCATTTGGCACAGGTGCCTATTTACATTTAAATTAATAAAATAAAATAAATAATTCAGCTCCTCAGTTGCACTAGCCACATTCCCCATGCTCAAGAGCCACATGTTATTAGTGGCTATTGTATTGGACAGCACAGATACAGAAAATTTCCATCATTGAGGAAAGTTCTGTTCAGACAGTGCTGCTAATAAACTATAGCCCAGAATATAAGACTCTCTTTTAAACCCAATGGTCAGTCTCAAACGTCCTTAACACCATAGAAATACTGAAGGAAACCATAGAAACACCCACTATCCAGCAATCTCCTCTCTATAGGACAAGAGTTGAGGGCTAGAAAAGATAGGAAAATGGTCTCTGAGTGGTTGAAGTGAGTGCCACAAGTCAATGCATTCTAGCTCTTTGGTGTTATTCATAGAAGAGACAGATCCTTCCCTTAACCATCCTTCTGATTTGCTCTAGCCAGTTCTACTGAGCATGATTCTGTTGTTTTCCTGAGGGCATTGAATTAGAAGGTGAAAATCCAAGTAGACTGGCCTGAAGCTAGAGGCAGATATATTCACAGTAAACAGAGTAATCATCAAAAACATGATCCTAAGATCCTGATTGTGAGGAAGGAAATGAATAACTGGCAATGGGGGACCAAGAGCTCAAAATCACAGTAGCTGGGGTCAGCAGGCGTGGAGGTAAACAGCTTAGCTCCAGATATAGCACTGTGACTGATGTTCCTGTGATGATGCCTGTGAGTCATCCAGAGAAGGTTAAGAGAGCGTGAAGCATTTTTAAAAGAGTTCCCATCCAAAATGGCTTACAAAGATGTGTTTTCCATTTAAAGTAAGTTTTAGTCACCTAGGAATTTACCTTAGTGAAACCTCTCATTTTCCAAAAGCACTGAATGAAGCAGGTTTTACTCTAAGAAGCTTTACAAGGAAGTTTAAGGTCCTGTAGCTCTACCTCTTTGCACTGTGGAACAATGTTCTCAGACAGCGAGGAGAGAGTCAAGTTGGGTCCTGTGACTCTGAGCCAAGAGAGAATTTTAAGCATTTCAGAGGAGCCCAACCTGAGTAATTCCTTGACGTCACTCACTGAGTCTGTCCATCATCTTTCAGAGGGACCAGCTTGGGCCTGGGCCATCACACTTTGCTCATTCCTTGGAAGGCACAGACAACTCTAAAAATATTCTTGGGCCTCTAGACTTATATGAGTGGATGTTGGTGTCTCTATTTCTCTGTCATTTGGGGAGGGTAGCCCCAAGCAGGTGTCCTGTGATGGGGGAGTCAGAATTAGCTGAGGTAGAGTGCCCAGGGGATTGAGTGTCATTTGAGAGCTCTGTGAAGACTGTCTGCATCTCCAACCCTGTAGCCATTATTCCCAACTGGTTTGGCAGAAGGAAAAGCTATGTAAAGACTTATATCTCTAGTATAGATTCTGGTAGGATAGGGAAAGCCACCAAGAAGCATCAAACCCGTTGCCCTTGAGTCGATTCCTACTCATATAGGACAGAGTAGAATTGCTCCATGGGGTTTCCAAGGAGTGGCTGGTGGATTTGAACTGCTAACCTTTTTGGTTAGCAGCTGAGCTCTTAACCACTGTGCCACCAGGGCTCCACCAAGAAGCAAGGAACTTGGAGAAGCACAGAGCTTTGAGCAATTGAGTGCCTCTGCTGGTTGGGTTATGGGAGGAGCTAAAAATAAAAGTGATTGTAAATCTTTAAAAGGGGCAGTTAAACCTACGATTTTCTTCTAAATTCTTTGCAGTCAAGTGATATCCTTCCTGGGTTTCAGAAAAAACAAAACAAAGCAAAACTGGAGAAGTGCCCTTTTGAAGGGGTTGAACCTGAGAGGCTCTAGATTGAAGAACACCAAGCACAACTCAGGGCAGACATGTGGTACAGTAATGATAGTCTCCATAATGAACGGTAAAAAAACCCCTCAGCCTCCTTCCTTGCTGGTCAGGTTTACACTCTACCCCTAACCTAGGACTCTATTTCCAGAAAATTCTATTTCTAGAAGAATCTATCAACCATATAATAGTTTAAGTACTCCACTAAGATGAGAAAGTAAACCAAGAATGAGGAAGAAATGAGATCCAAGAAGAGGGATAAATGAATGATGGCACAAACAAAATTAAAGAAATGAAAAGAGAGGGAATTAGTAACTCAAAAAAAAAAAAAAGAACAAGGAAATATAATCAGAGTATACTATATGGCTCAGCTGGGACTAATATTCACATGGTCATAATAATGTAAACCCTGAATACCTATTTAAGAAACAAAACATGATATTGCTATATTTAGAGGATGTAAGTAGGCTAGGATTTTTTTTGGGGGGGGCAAGGAACAGTGTTACACAAGGGCCCTTGATAAGTACATTATTATAATACTAGCAGGAGCCCCTGGAGGACTCAAATGGTTAAGGGCTCAGTTGCTAACCCAAAGGTTGGTGGTTGGAGCTCACCTAGAGGCACCTTGGAAGAGAGGCCTGTTGATCTAGTTCTGAAAAGTCAGCCACTGAAAACCCTACAGAGCACAGTTCTACTCTGACACACCTGGAGTCGCCGAGGGTAGGAGTCAACCTAATAGGCAACAGTTTTTTTTTTTTTTTTTTAATTTATAATGTAAGCACAAAACCAAAAAAACCAAACCCAGTGCTGCTGAGTCGATTCGGATTCCGACTCATAGTGACCCTACAGGACAGAGTAGAACTGCCCCATAGGGTTTCCAAGGAGCGCCTGGTGGATTCGAACTGCTGACCCTTTGGTTAACAGCCTTAGCACTTAACCACTATGCCAGGTTTTTGTTTTGCTTGCTGCTGAATTTCCTAGTGTCTGGCACATAATAAGTCCTCAAAAAATATTTTTGAATAAATGAAACTTCCTCCCAAGGAATATTTATTTTAGGAAAATTGTAAAGAAAACAAAGCAGGTTAAAATGAGAAAAACAAATCTCACAAGTGATAGTACCTGGAATCTGTTTCTCTCTAACATTTTAAGATGACCATTTTTCAACTGTGAAAAATAATGATATAAAATAGTTAAGCTGAGAGCAAAATGTTTAAGAGTTGATTTAAAAGTTAAAAACATTCTTGGGAAAATATTTTCTGTAAACCCTTCTATTAGTTGGGTTGATTGCGGGAAGCCTTGAAGCTCAGAAGAGTTCCAGGGAAATCAGGATGCAATTTTCTCAGTAAAACAAATTATTTTATTGGCTTTTCCTCTCATTCACTGGCTAGCATGATAGAAGGATGGATTGAGGAAAACCACCCCATTTTGCTTTTCAAACTGGTGGACTCCCAAGAGAAGCCCTCAGTTCTTTCTCTCACATTACATAGATTCCAGAAGGCTTTCACCAGGACATGGATTCCTTTTATTAAGAAAAAGAGGAGCATCTCTGGCTCAAAGATTTGTTCCTCCATCTAATGGAACTAAATTGGGTTTACAGCCCAATTCAACTTGGCCAAAAATTTACTGCCAACAAGGATCCACATTATCTTACGGTAATGAACGCATGGAACTGTTTTTTCCTCCATCCACTCGCTCTCTCCCCTTTCACCAAGCATTTGCTATGCTCCTGCTGCGTGCCAGGCACTGTACAAAGACACTAGTGGGGGAAGACTACGTGAAATAATGCTGGGTGCTGAGAGCTAAAATAGCCGGTCCCGCCCGGGCAACCAAGAAGCTAACGAGCGCGAGGAACCGGGTATATCTTTGTTAGGATTGCTAAGCCTCTCTCCCGTCTGGTGAGCACTCAGCTCAGAACGCAGGCATCCGAGTCCGGCGGCCATTATAGAAACTGCCTTTGACTTGGCGGGAGGCAGGCGCTCTCTGCAGGGTTGTGGGCCACCAAGCGCGCGCCTGTGTACCGGAGGGCACAAGCCGGATTGCTCCCTTCCCGCTACAGCATGGTCTGTCCTAATCATTTTGAAAAGCCCTAGGGACACAGACCTGTCTCTGGAGAGGGTTTCGGCTTTTCAGTCCCCAGCCCCCAGCCCCGAGAGTTTAAAACGATTCCAGATCGATATTTTTGGGTCTCTGGAGAGGCCAAACACGAAGACCTTCCTGCGCTTCCCGCGTACTCCGGGGCCCCGCGCACCATCGATTACTTCGCTAAGGCTAGCGAGCCTGGAGCCTTCAGTATCTTCTCTCACGTCCTTCCTACCCGCACTGCTGGTCCAGCTATTTCTTCGCGTTTCCAGAGCCCTGTAGAAAGCGGTGCTGCTCCAAGCTGCTGGAGCGGGCTACGAGCTCCGCCACGGCTCTGAAACCATTGCGGTGGTCTGCGAAGAGGTGGTGTGGTGCGCAAAGGCCTTACCCTGATCCCCAAAACATAGCCCCTCCCAAATGAGACATTGAGCCAGGCAGCTCCCTAAATCCCGCCAGAATCAGGGAAAGGTACACTGAAGTCTCCTCTCGGATTCACAGGGCATTGGGAGGACGGGTCCCCTAGTAAAGGCGTCTCCATGTCCCTGGTTGTACCCAAAGGCTAGTCCAACAATGGGGGCTCAGAGTTCTTCCCATTGTATGGAAGGATTCCTTAGAAAGCAGCCGTTTCTAGTGAGGGATTCAAGTATCCTAGGAGCCCCGATGGTGTAATGAAGCCCTGGTGGCTCAGTGGTTAAGAGCTCCGTTGCTAACCAAAAGGTTGGTAGTTTGAATCCACCAGCCACTCCTTGGAAATCCTGTCCAGTAGGATTGCCATGAGTTGGAATTGACTCCACGGCAACGGACTTCTTTTTGTTGTTTCTTTTTTTTTTTTTTAGGAAACCCTCATGGCGTAGGGGTTAAGAGTTCAGCTGCTAACCAAAAGGTCGCCAATTCAAATCCATCAAGCTCCTTGGAAACCCTACGGTGCAGTTCTACTCTCTCCTGTAGGGTCGCTATGAGTCGGGATCGATTTCGATGGCAATGGGTTTGGTTTGGAAACCCTGGTGATGTAGTGGTTAAGAGCTACGTCTGCTAACCAAAAGATTGGCAGTTCGAATCCACCAGGCGCTCCTTGGAAACTCTATGGGGCAGTTCTACTCTGTCCTATAGGGTCGCTATGGGTCGAAATCGACTCGAAGGCTTTTTTTTGGTTTAGGAATCGCCTAGACTGCAACTTTTTTTTTTTTTTTTTTTAAAGAGTCCTCCTGTCCTAGTCACATCTTGGTGTAACGCTGCCTTCCCGGGGGAGGAGGCGACCTTGGGCTATCTTGCCTCGGTGTACTCTGCGTGCCAGTTTTGTAGGCTCTGGACAGTCGCCTGAGTCTGCGTTCTGGATTCGTTGAGAGTTGCGCAGAGTTTCGACTGCCCGGGTGCTGGCAGCCATCCCACCCTCTGGCCCCGTAGCAGATTCTGGGTCTAATGGTTTCCAGGGTACTGCTACAGAGAATAAAAACCGTAGGGCCAAGACAGCCATTCCCTAAATTCTTTTCTGTCTCGAAGAATCAGTGGGTACCAGCCTCGGGGATCCCCAGAGACCTCTGGTTTCGGCCCCTCCCCTGCGTCGCCAAGAGAGACTTCTAGAGTGCGCTCCCGGAGGCTCGGGGAACGCAGTCGGGGGCGCAGCTGCAGAGGACAAACCCCGCAAAGCGAGCCTGTAGGATCTGGGGTGGGCGGCGCTCCCTCTCTTTCTCCCCACCTGCTCCTACCCTCGGCGTATTCTGCGCCCTTTTGGCCAGGGTTCGCGTGTTCTCTCCACGTCGGGGTAGCTGCGGGCGTCTGCAGCACCTACTGTTAGAACACTGCTTTCGTTAGGAAAAAAGGGAGAAGCTGTGCCAGTGAGCGTGGATATGTGTGTGTGTTTGCGCGAGCGTACGCTGTCTGCGAGTTGGCGCCAGGGTGTGTGCCCCTGTGTATGTGTAAAGGGTGCCTGTCCTCGGGAGCGGAAACACGCGGGGTTGCTCTTGGGTATGGGCGTGGATGATTTGGGTTCCTGTGGGAGAGCCTTTTTTGCCAATGTCAGGAGCGGATTACCCAATAGGCAAGGTAAGCACGGTGTTTAACCTTGCTTACCAGACCATCTGCAGTGAACAGTCTGATGTGGTGAAACCTACGTGAAACTGTTCACTACAGATTAGTAAGTAAGCACAAATAAACCCGTGCTTACCTTGTTTACTGAGTCATCGGCCCCCGTCAGGGATTGTAAATTTGAAAAGAGGCTTTGATTCTGTAGGAAGGTGCTGTGGGGTTGGGAAAGAAACAGGTGCTAGCCATACCTATAAGCCATACCTATAAGCAGAATCTTTGATGAGGTGAAACAATGTGAAGTTGTTCACTAGAGATGATCTGGCAAACAAGGTAAATACCGTGCTTACCTTGCCTATTGGATAATCCACCCCTGGCAGTGGCTGGTAAGGGCGCCTACGATTTCTCTAGCGCTGGTTCTCTGCCGCAGTGTCTATGTGTGTGCGAAAGTCAGTGTAGCGGGGGCTTCAGGTATGCGAGTACGAGACTGCCGCCCCGCGGGATGGAGGTGTGAGTGCGTGCACCCACCGGTCTGTACCTAGGAAGCCAACGCGTCTGAAGCCGCGCAGGATGCCCCTTAGGTCTGCAGCACCCGCTCCCCTCTGCGGGTGGGCGCTGGACCCCCGTGCGCGCTCAAAGCTCCCGCGCTTCAGGGGAGTAGGGCGGGTGTTCGGAAAGAGAGAGACACCCGGCCTCAGGCTGTCCCAGCTAGGCAGCTTGGCAAACAGGCAGCTAGAGTTCTAGGGCAGCTGTGTAAACCAACTCTGGTGCTGCAGTCAAGGGTCGGAGACTAGGGTGCGGGATGCCGCACCCTCTGTGCAGGAAGTGCCAGGGCAGCCCCCTCCCCAGCCCTCTCCCCCGTTTCTACCAGTCCCAGAGACTTGTGTTGGAAACTGCTGGACTGCCAGACCCGAAGCAAAACGACCTCCTCAGAGGCCGGTGTGCGCCAGGGTGCTGTGGGCTAGGGATCTCAGGAGCATCCTAGGTGGTCCAAAGAGACACCAGGGTGCTGTGGGCTAGGGATCTCAGGAGCATCCTAGGTGGTCCAAAGAGACTAATTTTCAGCCCTCGTCCCCCCGCCGTGGGCTATTTCAGCTTCGATTCCTTTACAACCCAGGACTACTGCACAACCTCCCTGGGTCTCCAGGCTGTTTGGCCCGGGTTCGGCACTGGGGTGGCCAGAAGGGAGTGCGAAGTTGGAATTGAGGCGTCAAGGAGACAAGAGAAACTGTGGCCTCGGAGGCTGGTGACGCCAAACTTTTCCCAACTTGCCCCCACTTCCTGGACACCTAAGGCTCTTCGCTCCCTCCAGCCCCCAACCTGTCCGCCTCCTCAAGTAATGACCTCAGTGCAAACGAAAGCGGGGGCCTGTGGTCCCCTCCCTGGTGAGCGGGTGCAGGAAGCGGCAGCAATGACGCAATTGGCGCTCGGTCGGTCCTCTGATTGGCTGGTCCCGGCCACTTTGGATTAGATGCGTGGGCTTGTGGGCAGCCCCCCTCCCGCTACCATTGGAATAAGAACCGGGGGGCTCTCCCCGGTAGGCATCCACAGCAGGCTCTGCGCCCATCCCAGGTGGACCGGTCCCTCGCTCTTCCTCGAACCGCGGCTCGCCAGGTAAGGAACTTCCCACTCCGCTCACTCGAATAACCTGCCTCTCCATTCCCGCATCCAGTTTGGTCTGTCTGCCTGTTTCTCCTTTGCCTCTCCGCTGCCATCTCGGGCTGACCTGCAGCCGAATGGTCCTAGCCACCCTCTCTGCGGGGCTCGGGAAAAGGCGGGCGGTTGGGGTTGTCTCTCTCATTTTCTCCTAACGAGCACCAGTGAACCCCGAGCATCTCCAGGACTCCCCTGCCTGCGCGCTGGAAGTTCCGCAACCCCAGGAAGGCTGCGTTGGAGCCCGTCGGCGCGCAGGATCCTGCCCGACTTTGGCCAAGAAGCATCCTGCGTCATCTGCATCCTCAGAGATCATTTTTGGTTCCCGGGACGGCGGAGCCCTGAGCTTGCCTCAGAGGCACCTCCGGCCCGCGGGCTTTCCTAGGACATCGGACCCGGACCTGGGGCAGTGTCGTCCGCAGACCGGGGTGGTGAGCTCGCCTCGAGATGCGGGCGTCCAGCAGCACCTGCTGCTAATGCGCGCTCGAGCAGAGCGCCAGCACGTTAACTTAAACTTTCCGCAGGTCCAAACCCGCAGACCGAGAGATTAGCGCTGCTTTCCAATTTACCCTTTTAGCCTTCACTTCCCATGCGTTGGCTCGAAGCCCAGCAGAGGGGAAAGGGTGCTAAATTTTTCTGTCCCTGAGAAGACAGGAGCGAGTGTGCAGCAGGATCAATCTGCCGTTGGTCTCTGCATAGATCAAGGCAAAAGGTGGAGAGTACATGCGCTTGTGTGTGGCTTTCTTCCTGGTCTTTCACAGAGCAGAACCAGAATAGCCCTCCCTCCCTCCTTTGCCAGCACAGCTGTTTCTCCTTCACCAAGCCATTCACTCAATGTGTCTTTAGAGTGCCTCAACAGTCCATTTCGCAAATGAACAGAGGGGTGAGAAGGTGAAGTAACCTGCCTGAGGTCAGGTGGCAGTTGTTGCCGAGGCAGGACTGAAACCTAGGTCTGCCGGCTCACAGGCAGTGCTTGGTCTGAGTGCAGTGGTAATGTCATTCTATCTTTTACAGAGAGGCGCCATGGGTTTCTGGAAGCTCTCCCCCTTCCTGGCTGTTGGCATCTTGGTCCTGTGGCAAGTGGGCAGCCTCCAGGCAGCGCCCTTCAGGTGAGACAACCCTCCCAGGAACACACTTCCCTCCCACTGCACCTGGGATTAGACAGTTCCACTCTGAGGTCACACTGGCACTTGGCTCCTGGTGAATCAATGTCCTGCTATGGACATTGGCCTCAGGCCCCGTCCACCTGGAAGTCAAGGCAGCAACATCCTTAAGAGGAAATGGGAGAGACCAT
Source organism: Loxodonta africana (assembly GCF_030014295.1). Lineage (NCBI taxonomy): Eukaryota > Metazoa > Chordata > Mammalia > Proboscidea > Elephantidae > Loxodonta > Loxodonta africana. The sequence goes on along the minus strand of NC_087348.1, from coordinate 68,207,878 downwards.
GAAGTCTGGTTGCTTATCCAGAGAAGGGGGCGGGCAGGGGGTCTCATCACCTGCGTTGGGTTTTCTTCCTTTCACCAGGTCTGCCTTAGAGAGCAGCTCGGATTCAACTGTACTCAATGAGGAGGAAGCACGCCTCCTGCTGGCTACACTGGTGAAGGACTTTGTGCAGCTGAAGACCAGGGAGCTGGCACATGAGACTGAGGATTCCAGGTAAGGCTCCAAACCCTGCCCAGCACAGGGTCCTTCCCCCCTCCCCTCCCCCCATATACGCGTAAAGACGTATCCCAAGAGGTAGCAGAGAACACACCTGGCCAGGACCCCTGCAGGAGTTCACCAGGCCCAGCTGTTCTTGGGCTCCACTGAAGACAAAAGTCCAGCTGCAGCTGGAGGGACTGTGGTTAGACTACATTAAAAGTTCTACTTTCAAAGTCTGTCAGGAAATGAATTGGGAAAGTGTGGGATCACTGACTCTGGGAATTGGTCTGGCTTGTTGAGAAGACCTCCCAGAATTGGATGAGTTAGAACTGGTAAGTGTGAAGCCCTGTGCATCTCAGGAGCTTTTAGAAAATTGGCCCCACTTGGTTAACCTGCATATTGTTCTTTCATACTTGCAAGGAGCCTTCACTACACATTTGCAAGGTGAAGGCAAGGCCTTGCAGAGGGTAGGGCCACATAGAGCAGTGTCTGAGGTAGGTCTGGGGTCATTAGAAATGAAGGACCCACCTGCTCTCTGTGGAGCATCTCTGGAGATATGCATGTTGTCACCAGGCCAGAGAGAGCACCCTTCCCCACCCCACCTCCAGTACACCCTGAGCTTGGAGCAGAGACCACTCCCTGACCTGCCCTCAGAACTGCCCTGAAGAGACATGCATTGCACCTTCATCTATCCTGAGAACCCCCTCTGCAGAGCATGAAGGACTGAGCAGCATGTGGAACCTGGGGAAAGATCACCCCTGCCCCACCCCAGCCCTTCTCCACACTGCCCTGGCCCCGTCTACCTCAGTCTCCCAAGGGAGGATGTGTGAGCTGCCCACCTCTGCCTGCCCCTCCTACCCCTGCTTGAGGTCCTCTTCCCTGGTCTAACCTGTGTGACTCCCCACGGGGGCAGAGCCTGGTGCATGGTACTGTCTGGCATGTCTTTTCCCTGCAGCCTGGACAGCTTCAGAACTAAGCGGTGCAGTAGTCTGAGTACCTGCATGCTGGGCGCCTACTCGCAGGACCTGAACAAGTTCCATACATTTTCTGGCTACAACTTCGGGTCTGGAGCACATGGCAAGACAAGAGGCAGACATGGCCGTCGACTTTGAAAGCGACAGCTCCTCCTGCTTTGGGGTGTCCCAGGATGCCAACTGAATTTCTCCCACTCCTTCCTGATTTCCTTTCTTGCTTCCTCTTATGAATTTGTTGCATGTGTATCCCTCTCTAACTGCAATTCAAACTAATATTGGTAGTTTTACTTATGACAGAGAATGTTGGGGACCTCAGGATGGAAGGAGAAAGAGCAGGGCTTATGGACCTGGTTAAAGATCAAAGAGAATGAGGGTAGTTTCTTGAGACCCTAGAAGATTTTGTGGCATAGCCCTCTATCTCCTGCTTCTGAATGTACTAAAACGAGCACCTCCCTCATGTCTCATGTGGCAAATAAACATATTTTTCAAAAAGGACCTATGCTGTGTTGGTCATTGCTTTGGCCTACGTTCAAGACTTGGGGTGCCCAGGGCCTATGCTTAGAATAAGATAGCTGGGCCCACGGCTTGGTGGGTGGTCCCTATGAAACAGCTCAAGAGTTGAGAATGGTATGCTTAAGAGCAGACAAGCACCTCTGGGAGAGGATGCTGCAAACCCTGCTCTCTAAGCTTCCTCCGGGTAAGACTTTAGGGAATTTTCACTTCCCTTCGAAGTTTTGTTAGTGATTGTGGCTGGGTCATGGCCTCTATATACTCTCTGTGTGTTTTGGGGTGAGGCCGGGCCTTTGCTGACCACTCCTTCCTGGTCCCAAAGGGACTGTGTGTAAGGGACATTTCCATTCTGGCAAGTGTGAGGCCAGGGGAGGGACCACAGGGTTTCAGCATGTGCCCATGGCTAGGAATTGGGTTTTCTGCCACAGCCTTTGGGAAGGGTGCCTAGCAAAGCCTGCCGGGCAATTTCCCCTAACAGTTTTGATAAGTGCATTTAGGAGAAACACTTACTGTTAAGTGGTATGTCAAAGAGCTGTATTTTCTTTATGTTGATCCCATGGGGCAGGCTCCTCCCCACCAGCCTCTCACTTGACAGGCCTTCCCTTCTTTCTCTACTTGCAAATCAGCATCACTGCCCAGAAGAGAGCCTGCAACACTGCCACCTGTGTGACCCATCGGCTGGCAGGCTTGCTGAGCAGATCAGGGGGCATGGTGAAGAGCAACTTTGTGCCCACTGATGTCGGCTCCAAGGCCTTCGGCCGGCGCCGCAGGGACCTTCAGGCTTGAGCAGCTGAAGGACTCATGGAAAAAGGTGACTGCCCTTCTATTCTGGGGGAAGGGAGGGGAAGGGCTTTGGAGGTGAAGATTCATATTTTGAAGCCTACCGGACTTGGTAGGTTCTTCAGTTCTCTTTTCTCCAATTACGTTCTCCTCCTGAGGTAGAGTTCCTTCTAGAACTAATCTTGAAATCCGAGTATTAGGAGATGCTGCAGAGATGCAGTGTCCTCCATCTGAGAAGAAAATGAAAAAATGCTTGCTGGATTCAGAAAGGGAGAGGCTTGCAAACCTTACCACTGGCCACTGCTCATTAATGAATGCAGGCTTAGAAAAGGGCTCAACCCTTGATTACTGTTCACAGACTCAGGCCAGAGGGTTGTAATCATTATATTGTATAATATATACACACGTATACATATATATAAAATATAATGATTACATACTTGCAAGATAAATATGATTATCTATATATATCTATATAAAACCCACTGCCATCAAGTTGATTCTGGCTCATAGCAGCCCTATAGGACAGATTAAAACTGCCCCTAGGGTTTCCAAGGAGCAGCTGGTAGATTCAAACTGCTGACCTTTTGGTTAACAGCCATAGCTCTCAACCACTGCAGCATCAGGGCCCCTGTGTGTATATATACATATATACATAGATGTGGCAGTATGAGTCCATAAAGATTTACAGCCTTGAAAACTCTATTTTTTTAATACTACTACTAATAATAACAGTTGAATCGATTTTATTTTCATTTACCATGCAAAGCCCTCTTATATCCCATATCAATAACTCATTAATACTGTTCAAAGAGGCACTTCTGTGAATTAGTGTTCTTTTCAGTAATAATTGTGATTATTCCACCATTCTCCTCTTCCCTTCTCCTCTACCTCCTCTTTTTTTTCTTTTTTTGATCTCAGGTACCATGAAGCTGAACTCACCACTTCTATTCATTTTGCTGACAACAGCTTGGTGAGAAGGCCCCAAGGAAGATACATATGTTTTCATCTTAATTAGATACTGAAAAAAAGCACCTTTGTCATTTGAAAGGAATGAAACTGAATGCAAAATAAGAAATTTCCATATTTGTTGTGCATCATTTTTATGTTTGATTCTCTGTCCAGTAAATGCTATGGCATCTCTCAATGGCTTATCTGGTGGCAAGATTGGTCCTTTGAAAGCCTCCTGTTGATCTTGGCAGCTCTGCCAAACCTTAGGGGGACATAAAATCACTGTTTCTTGTGGCCCCTGGGGACATATGGTAATGGTGATGCTGTGCCTTGTTGTCTAAGAACGTGATTGTATAATTCGTTTAAGGAAATGTCAATATTGTGCCATTTGTGAACTTCATCAAGATTAAAAACGTATTTTGAATATACTTGGTTCAAGTTCCTGGTGGTTCATTTCAACTTTTTTTCCCACGTAGTAGTTTTTTTAGTAATGATGATAATAATAATAATAATTTATTTTCTAAGGTAGGTGTTTTATGCTCGGTAATCCATTTAACCTTTACAGCAACGCTGTGGGGTAGACACAATTGTTATTTCCACTTAACATCTGGGGAAACTGAGGCATGGAGAAGTGAAGTCCTAGGTCACACTGATAGGCAGTGGCAGAGGCAACACGTAAACCCAGGTGTCTGTTCCAGAGGTTACGTTTGAAACCACTATACTATATGCTTGTTAGCAGTGATTCCTGATGCTTTCCAGGCACCCATGAGCCATCCTTTGACCTAGATGCCTCATATGCTAGCCCCTCAGATTTTGGAGACGTGGAAAGTTTTAAACTTTCAAACAACCTAGTATTTACATAATATAATGAACCCCACATGCCCATTGCTTCTACAATGATCAACTTATGGTCAATGTTATTACCTTTATGCCCCATCTACCATCCTTCCCCATAAATCAATACATCCATAAATATTTCACCATGTGTTTCTAAATGGGCAAGGCTCTATAATATAACAAAAATATCTAACACAAACAATTTCTTAATTCTTTTATATAATCACACATCAAATCATGATTCAAATTCCCCAGTTGTCTTATATAACATCAAAGTTCAAATTAGATGCTCGCATACCTATTAGTTGATATCTTTTAAGGCTCTTCTAATTTAGAAGTTCCTCCTCCAACCTTTTTCTGCCTTGCAATTTATGTGTTGGACAGCCTAGGTTTTTTGTGCAATAGAGTTTTCCTCATTCTGGATTCTGAAGATTGAATGCTGTGGTGATGTTTAACGTGTTCCAGTATCTTCTGTATTTCCTGTGAATTGGCAGTAAGTGAAGAGGAAGAGAAGTAGGAGATGGGGTCAGAGAGGTAAGGAGAGGAAAGATGATGTAGGACTTTTTAGGGCGTAGGAAAGGCTTTGGTTTTCTATCAGTCAAGCTCTAGTCAGGAAAACAGGAGCCACATCAGTAATTTTAACAGAAAGAATTTAATATAAGGAATTGGCGAAACAATAGAGTACTGAAAAGGCAAAAGAGGACAAGAGGTAGCACAGAGATGGAAACTGTAGGAAGCAGCTACCACCTGCTAGGCTAGGGGGAGGAAGGAAAGAAGTAGGGTAATTACAACCTAGGAACTTACAAAAGGCTTTTCAGACAATTGACAGGGGTCAGCTGATGCCAGTATCTTTGATGGGGAGCAACAAGGCTAGTCTAGGAGTGTTGAAAAACAAAACAAAACCAACTTCACTGCCAAAGTAAAGAAACATTGTAAGTGACACTGACAGAAACAGAAACCAGAACTGGAAGAAGCTTCTTCTCCTTCCTCTTGCCTTCTTGTTTCCTTTAAAAAAAAAAAAAAGTTTCCTTTATGCACCCCTAATTGGCAAAGCCTAATGGGAGCAGTGGAGCCCTGGTGGTGTGGTGGTTAAGAGCTCGACTACTAACCAAAAGGTCAGAAGCTCAAATCCACCAGCTGCTCCTTGGAAACCCTATGGAGCAATTCTCTGCCCTGGAGCGTCACTCACTATGAGTTGGAACTGACTAGATGACACCTAACAGCAATAATAACCACAACAATGAGGGAGCAGCTGGTAAAGGAAAATGTGGTTTGCAGAGCCCCAGCCTAGAGTCTTTTCTTTGTTTTTGTTTCTTATTGTGTTTTTTGGTGTAAGTTTACAGCCCGGGTTAGTTTCTCATACAAAAATTTATATACGCGTTGTTTTGTGACCCTAGTTGCTGTCCCTATAATATGACAGCACGCTCCCCCTTTCCACCCCAGATTTCCTGTCTCCATTCATCCAGCTTCTATTCCTCTCTGGCTTCTCATCTCTCCTTCAGACAGGAGCTGCCCATTTAGTCTCGTGTAATTTTTATTTACTTGAACTAAGAAGCATACTCTTCATGCTTATCATTTTATGTCTTACAGTCCAGTCTAATCTTTGTCTGAAGAGTTGGCTTTGGGAATAGTTTTAGTTCTGGATTAATAGAGAGTCCAGGGGCCATGTCTTCTGGAGTTCCTCCAGTCTCAGTCAGACCATTAAGTCTGATCTTTTTACTAGAATTTGAGTTCTGCATCCCACTTTTCTCCTGCTCTGTCAGGGACTCTATGTTGGGTTCCCTGTCAGGGCAGTCATGTGGTAGCCAGTCACTGTCTAGTTCTTATGGTCTCAGGCTGATGGAGTCTCTGGTTTATGTGGTCCTTTTTGCTTCTTGGGCTAATATTTTCCTTGTGTCTTTGGTGTTCTTTCATTCTCCTTTACTCCAGGTGGATTGAGACAAATTGATGCATGTTAGATGGCTGCTGGCTAGCTTTAAAGATCCCAGATGCCACTTACCAAAGTGGGATGCAGAACATTTTCTTTTTAAACTTTGTTATGCCAGTTGACCTAGATGTTGCCCAAAACCATGGTCCCCAGACCAGCCCCTGCTACCTTGTCCCTTGAACTGTTTGGTTGTGTTCAGGAAACTTCTTAGCTTTTGGTTTAGTCCAGTTGTGCTGACTTCCCCTGTATTGTGTATTTCCCTTCCTGTCATCTAAGATAAATCTTGTCTACTGTCTAGTTAGTGAATTCCGCTCTCCCTCCCTCCTCACTCTCGTAACCATCAAAGAATGTTCTCTTCTGTGTTTAAACCTTTTCTTGAGTTCTTATAATAGAGGTCTTATACAATATTTGTCCTTTAGTGACTAACTAATTTCACTTAGCATAATGCCCTCCAGATTCATCCATGTTATGAGATGTTTTTCAATTCGTCACTGTCCTTTATCACTGTGTAGTATTCCACCATAATTTGTTTATCCATTTATCCATTGATGGGCACCTAAGTTGTCTCCATCTTTTTGCTATTGTGAACAGTGCTGCAGCGAACATGGGTGTGCATATACCTATTCATGTGATGGCTCTTATTTCTCTAGGATATATCCTAAGAAGTGGAATTGCTGGATCGTATGGTAGTTCTATTTCTAGTTTTTTAAGGAAGTGCCAAGTCAACTTCCAAAGTGGTTGTACCATTTTACATTCCCACCAGCAGTGTAGCAGTGTTCCAGGCTCTCCACAACCTCTCAAACATTAATCTTTTTTTAAAGAATTTAATTTTAAATTTACTTAGTAAAATTTATTCTTTTTGGTATCTAGTCCTATGAGTTTTGACAAGTATCATCAACACATTAAAAATACAAAATAGTTCCATCATTTCCCAAAATTCCCTCATGCTTCTCCTGTGCAGGCAATTGCTCCCTGGCCCTCAACCACAGACAACGACTGTTCTGTTTTCTGTTCCTATAAAACATATTTTTGGATACATGTGGTTCAAGTCTCTGGTATTTCATTTTTCAGAATATCATATAAGTGAATCAGTATGTAACCTTTTGAGCCTGGCTTCTGTTACTTAGCTTAATGCGTTTGAGATTTATTTATGCTGGGTATACCAATAATTTTTTTTTCTATTGCTGAGTAATATTACATTGTATAATATGACATGGTTGGTTTATCCATTCACCTACTGAAGGGTACTTGGGTTGTTACCACTTTTGCTATGAACATTCATGTACAGGTTTTTATGTGAAGATAGGTATAGTGAGTTGAATGGTGGTCCTCACAAAGACAGGTTTATGTTTAATACCTGGAATTTGTGAATGTTACCTTATTTGGAAAAAGGCTTTTTACAGACGTAATTAAATTGAGGATTGTAAAATGACATTATCCAGGATAATCTGGGTGGGCCCTAAATTCAATGACAAGTACTCTTATAAGAGACACAGAGAAGAGAAGACAGAGACACATCAGAAGGTGATGGAAGATGGAAGCAGAGATTGGAGTGATGTGGCCACAAGCCAAGGAAGCTGGCAATGATTAGAAGTTAGAAGAGCTTCTAAAGCCTCTTTAGGGAGTTCAGCTTTGCTAACACCTTGATTTCAGACTTCAGGCCTCCAGAATGGTAAGAGAATACAGTCACATTTTTTAAGCCACCATGTTTGTGCCATTTTGTTACAGCAGCCCTAGGAAATGAATACAAAAAAAATTTCATTTCTTTATGGGTAAATACTTTGGAGTGGAATTAATAGGTCATATGATAAGCGTGTATTTGACTTTATAAGAAATTGCCAAACTGTTTTTCAAAGTGACTGTACCATTGTTCATTCTCACCAGCCATGTATGAGAGTCCTAGTTATTCCACATCCTTGTCAGCACTAATTACTGTCAGTTTTTAAAAAAATTTTAGCCATTCTAATGGGTGTGTAGAGCATCTCATTGTGATTTTAATTTGCATTTCTTAATGACTTTTTCCTGTCAATAGACCAGTTGTCTGTCAGTGGACTAATCATATGATCCACCATGTCAGGAATGGCAACTTGAAGAGAAATGGCATTGTGTTCATTGTCAAAAAGACTATTTCAAGATCTATACTAAAGTACAATGCTGTCAGTGACAGGATAATATCCATAAACCTACGCGGAAAATCAGTTAACACTACTGTTATTCAAATTTATGGACCAACCACTAAGGACAAAGATGAAGAAACTGAAGATTTTTACTGACTTTTGCAGTCTGAAACTGATCAAATATGCAATCAGGATGCACTGATAATTATTGATGATTGGAATGCAAAAGTTAGAAACAAAGAAGGATTTGTAGTTGGGAAATATGGCCTTGGTGATAGAAACAATGCTGGAGATCCCATGATAGAATTTTGCAAAACCAACAACTTCTTCATTGCAAATACCTTTTTTTCACAAACTTAAGTGGCAGCTCTATATGTGGGCCTTGCCAGATGAAATGCACAGAAATCAAATCAACTACATCTGTGGAATGAGACAATGGAAAAGCTCAATACCATCAGTCAGAAGAAGGCCAGGGGCTGACTGCAGAACAGACCATCAATTGCCTATATGCAAGTTCAAGCTGAAGCTGAAGTAAAGTAGAACAAGTCCACGAGAGGCAAAGTATGACCTTCAGTATATACCTCCTGAATTTAGAGACCATCTAAAGAATAGACTTGACACATTGAACACTAATGACTGAGGACCAGGAGAGTTGTGGAATGACATCAAGGACATCATACATGAAGAAAGCAAGAGGTCATTAAAAAGACAGGAGAGAAAGAAAAGACCAAAACTGATGTCAGAAGAGACTCTGAAAATGGCTATCAAACGTCGAGTAGCTAAACCAAAAGGAAGAAATGGTGAAGCAAAAGAGCTGAACAGAAGGTTTCAAAATGTGCCTTGAGAAGAAAGAGTGAAGTATTATAATGAAATGTGCAAATACCTGGAGTTAGAAAACCAAAAGGGAAGAACACATTCAGCATTTCTCAAGCTGAAAGAGCTGAAGAAAAATTTCAAGCCTCGAGCTGCAATATTGAAGGATTCTACATGAAAAATATTAAATGACACAGGAAGCATCAAAAGCAGATGGAAGAGATACACAGAGTCACTATACCAAAAAGAATTGGTTGACATTCAACCATTTCAGGAGGTAACATAGGTTCAGGAACCGATGGTGCTAAAGAAGTCCAAGCTGCACTGAAGGTATTGGTGAAAAACAAGGCTCCAGGAATTGACAGAATACCAATGGAGATGTTTCAACAAACAGATACACCGCTGAAAGCGCTCACTCATCTATTCCAAGAAATTTTGAAGACAGCTACCTGGCCAACTGACTGAAAGAGATCCATATTTGTACCCATTCCAAAGAAAGGTGACCCAACGGAATGTAGAAAATATTGAACGATGTCATTAATATCACACACAAGTAAAATTTTGCTGAAGATCATTGAAATGAGGTTACAGCAGTACATCGACAGGGGTCTGCCAGAAATTCAAGCTAGATTGAGAAGAGGATGTGGAACAAGGGATATCATTGGTGATGTCAGATGGATCCTGGCTGAAAGAAGAGAATACCAGAAAGATGTTTACATGTGTTTAAAATATTTTTTTTAATTGTCCTTTAGATGAAGGTTTATAGAAGGACTAGTTTCTCAAGCTAGTTTCTCATTTGGTTACCAATCCCACGACATGTCAACACTCTCCCCTTCTGTACCTTGGGTTCCCTATTACCAGGTTTCCTGTCCCTTCCTGTCTTCTAGTCCTTGCTCCTGGGCTAGTGTGCCCATTTAGTCTCGTTTTGTTTTATGGGCCTATCTAATCTTTGGCTGAAGGATGAACCTCAGGAGTGACTTTAGTGCTAAGCTAAAAGGATGTCTGTTGTTCGTACTATCAGAGTTTCTCCAGTCTCTGTCATATCAGTAAGTCTGGCTTTTTTTTTTTTAGTTAGAATTTTATTCTACATTTATCTCCAGCTCTGTCCGGGACCCCGTATTGTGATCCCTGTCAGAGCAGTCAGTGGTGGTAACCGGGCACCGTCTAGTTGTGCACAACTCAGTTTGGTGAAGGCTGTGGCACTTGTGGTCCATTAGTCCTTTTGACTAATCTTTCCCTTGTGTCTTTGGTTTCTTCATTTTCACTTGCTCCAGATGGGGTGAGATCAGTGAAGTATCTTAGGTGGCCACTCATGATCTTTTAAGACCCAGACACTGCTCACCAAAGTAGAATGTAGAACATTTTCTTTATAAACTTCGTTACGCCAATTGAGCTAGATGTTCCCTAAGACCATGTTGCCCACAGCCCTCAGCCTAGTAATTTGGTCCGTCAGGGAGTTTGGATGTGTCTATGGAGCTTCCATGACCTTGCCTTGGACAAGCTGTGCTGGCTTCCCCGGTATTGTGTACTGTCTTACCCTTCACTAAAATTATCACTTATGTATTGTCTATTTAGTGTTTTTTCCCTCCCACCTCTCCCCTCCCTTGTAACCATCAAAGATTGTTTCTTTTTGTGTGTAAATCTTTTCATGAGTTTTTATATTAATGCTCTCATACGGTGTTTGTCCTTTTGTGATTGACTTATTTCACTCAGCATAATGACCTCCAGGTTCATCCATGCTGTGAGATGCTTTGCAGATTCATCATTGTTGTTTAGAGTAGTGTAATGCTTGCATTCTGTGTAATGTACCATAGTTTGTTTATCCATTCATCTGTTGATGACGGGCACCTACGTTGTTTCCATCTTTTTGCTATTGTGAACAATGCTGCAGTGAATATGGGTGTACATATGTCTATTTGTGTGACAACTCTTATTGCTCTAGGATATATTCCTAGGAGTGGGATTGTTGGATCATATGGTATTTCTATTTCTAGCTTTTTTAGGAAGTGCCATATTGTTTTACAATATGGTTGAACAATTTTGCATTCCCACCAGCAGTGTGTAAGAGTCCCACTCTCCCCACAGGCTCGCCAACATTTGTTATTTTCTTTTTTTTTATTTGTGCCGATAATGTTGGGGTGAAAGGGTATCTCACTGTAGTTTTGATTTGCATTTTTCTAATGGCTGTTGATCTCAAGCATTCCTTCATGTATCTGTTAGCCACTTGAATGTCTTCTTTGGGGACGTGTCCATATCCTTTGCCCAATTTTTAATTGGAATATTTGTCTTTTTTGTTGTAGAGGTGCTAGATTTTTCTGTAGATTTTAGAGATTAGGTCTTTGTCAGATTTGTCATTACCAAAAATTTTTTTCCCAGTCTACAAAAAAAAAAAATTTTTTTTTTTTATTTATAGTTTCTCTTTTTACTCTTTTGGTGAAGTCTTTTGATGAGCATAAGTGTTTAATTTTTAGAAGATCCCAGTTATCTAGCTTATCTTCTTGTGTTTGTGTATTGTTAGTTATGGTTTATATCCTGTTAATGCCATGCATTAAGGCCTCTAGCATCAACCATATTTTTTCTTCTATGATCTTTACAGTTTTTGGTTTTATATTTAGGTCTTTGATCCATTTTGAATTAGTTTTTGTGTATGGTGTGAGGTATGAGTCCTGTTTGATTTTTTTTGCAGACAGTAAACCAGTTTTGTCAGCACAATTTGTTAAAAAGGCTGTCTTTTCCCCATTGATGGACTTTGGGCCCCTGTCTAAGGTCAGATCACCGTAGATGGATGGATTTACATCTGGGTTTTCAATTCTGTTCCATTGGTCAATATATCTATCATTGTGCCAGGCTGTTTTGACTACTGTAGCTGTATAGTAGGTTCTGAGGTCAGGTAGTGAGTGTCCTCTTATTTTATTCTTCTTCTTCATCAACAGTGCTTTACTTATCCGGGCCTCTTCCCTTTCCGTATAAAGTTGATAATTAGTTTCTCTATCTCTTTACAGAATATTGTTGGTATTTGGATCAGGATTGCTTTGTATTTGTAGATTGCTTTTTTTTTTTGGATAGAATTGACATTTTCACAATGTTAAATCTACCCATCAATGAACATGGTATGTTTTTCCATTTATGTAGGTCTCTTTTGGTTTCTTGCAGTAGTGTTTTGCAGTTTTCTTTGTATAGGTCTTTTATACCCCTGGTTAGATTTATTCCTAAGTATTTTATTTTTAAAGGGGCTATTAATAGATAGCATTCTTTTCCTGATTTTCTCTTTGTTGCTATCTTTATTGGTGTATAGGAATCCAACAGATTTTTGTATGTTTATCTTATATCTTGCTAGGCTGCTGAATCTATTAGTTCCAGTAGTTTTCTCATGAAGCTTTTGGGTTTTCTATGTGTAGTATCGGAAACCCTGGTGGTGTAGTGGTTAAGTGCTATGGCTGCTGACCAAAGGGTTGGCAGTTCAAATCTGCCAGGCGCTCCTTGGAAACTCTATGGGGGCAGTTCTACTCTGTCCTATAGGGTCGCTATGAGTTGAAACCGACTCGACAGCACTAAGGTTTATGTATAGTACCATATCATCTGTAAATAGGGACAGTTTTACTTTTTCCTTACCAGTTTGGATGCCTTTTGTTTCTTTTTCTTGCCTTATTGCTCTAGCTTGGACTTCCAGTACAATGTTGTATTGAAGAGCAGTGGTGATAAAGGGCATCCTGTCTTGTTCCTGTTCTCATAAGGAATGTTTTCAGCTTTTCTCTATTAAGGTTGATGTTGGCTGTTGGTTTTGTGTAGATGCTCTTTATTATGTTGAGAAATTTCCCTTCTATACCTATTTTATTGAGACTTTTTATGAGGAATGGGTGTTGGGCTTTGTTGAATGCCTTTGTTATGATGATTGTGATTCTTTTATTGATGTGATGGATTATGTTGATTGATTTTCTAATGCTAGACTATTCTTGCACAGTGGTAGGAATCCTACATGGTCATGATGTATTATTTTGTGGATATGATGTTGAATTCAATTGGCTAGAATTTTGCCAAGAATTTTTGCATCTATATTCATGAGAGATATTAGTCTGTAATTTTCTTCGTTTGTGGTGTCTTTGCCTGGTTTTGGTATAGGGTTATACTGGCTTCATAGAATGAATTTGGAAATATCCTTTCTATTTCTATGTTCTGAAATAGTTTGAGTAGTACTGGTGTAAGCTCTTCTCTGAATGTTTGATGAAGCCATCTAGGCCAGGTTTTTTCTTTTTGGGGGGAGTTTTTTTTTTTTTTTTAATCTTTTAATCTCTTCTCTTGTTATGGGTTTGCTCAGATTTTCAACTTCAGTTTGTGTCAGTTTGGGTAGGAAGTGTGTTTCTAGAAATTTCTCCATTTCCTGTAGGTTTTCAAATTTCGAAGAACCAACTTTTGGTTTTGTTGATTCTTTCTATTGTTTTTCTATTCTCTGCTTTGTTTATTTCTGCTCTGATCTTCATTATTTCCTTTCTTCTGTTGGCTGTGGGCTTCTTTTGCTGTTATCTTTCTATTTGATTGAATTGTGTAGCTAGTTTAGATTTTGTCCCTTCTTTTGATGTGTATACATCTATTGCCATAAATTGACTGCTGAGCACTGCCTTTGCTGTGTCCCAAAAGTTTTGGTGTGGTGTGTGTCTTAGTCACCTAGTGCTGCTGTAACAGAAATACCACAAGTGGATGGCTTTAACAAAGAGAAATTTGTTCTCTCACAGTCTAGTAGGTGCAAGTCCAAATTCAGGGTGTCAACTCCAGGGGAAGGCTTTCTCTCTGTTGGCTCTGAAAGAAGGTCCTTGTCATCAATCTTCCCTTGGTCTGGGAGCATCTCAGCACAGGAACCTCAGGCCCAAAAGACATGCTCTGTTCCTGGTGCTCCTTTCTTGGTGGTATGAAGTACCCATATCTCTCTGCTCACTTCTCTCCTTATATCTCAAAAGAGATTGCCTTAAGACACTATCTGATCTTGTAGGTCTCATCAATACAACTGCCACCAATCTGTCTCATTACATCATAGTGATAGGATTTACAACACATAGGAAATCACATCAGATGACAAAACAGTAGACAACGGTACGATACTGGGAATCATGACCTAGACAAGTTGACAGACATTTTTGGGGAACACAGTTCAATCCATGACAATCCTTTTTGATTCTAGGAATTTTTGGATTCCATCTTTGATTTCTTCTATTTCCCATTGGTTTTTAAGCAGGGTATTATTCAGTTTCCATGTATTTGATTTTTTTTCCTTGGTCTCCCTGTTATTAATTTCTACTTTAATGATGTTGTGATGAGAGGAGATGCTTTGTATTATTTCAATATTTTGGATTTTGTTGAGGGTGCTTTGTGGCCTATGATGTGGTCTATTCAGAAGAACGTTCCATGTGTGTCAGAAAAGAATGTGTACTTTGCTGTTGTTGGATGGGGTGTTCTATATTTATCTATGAGGTCAAATTAGTTGATTGTGGCCTTTAGATCTTCTGTATCTTTGATGAGTTTCTTTCTAGATATTTTGTCCTTTATTGAGAGCGGTGTGCAGAAGCCTCTTACTATTACTGTAGAACTGTCAGTTTCTCTTTTCAGTGCTATTAGAGTTTGCTTTATGTATTTTGAGGCCTTGTTTTTGGGTGCATAGATATTATGGTTATGCCTTCATGATGGATTGTCCCTTTAATCATTATATAATGCTCTTCTTTGCCCTTTATAGTGGATTTTGTTTTAAAGTCTATTTTATCTGAGATTAGTTTTGCCACTCCTGAACTTTTTGGTAGCTGTTTGCTTGATATATTTTTTTTCCATCCTTTGATTTTTAATAAATTTATGTCTTTGTTTCTAAGATGTATCTCTTGTAGACAGCATATTGATGGGTCCTGTTTTTTTTTTAATCTGTTCTGTCACTCTGTCTCTTTATGGGTACATTTGGGCCACTTAGGTTCAGTGTGATTATGAATAGGTGTGAATTTATTGCTACCATTTTGTAGTGCTTTTTTTTTTTTCTTTTGTGGTGCTGACGTTTTGTTTATTCTTCTTGATCTCCTGTGTTGACTTCCTTTGTCTGTGGATTTTTTCCCACTTTTTTCATTTTTGTAGATTTTGTGTTTACTGAGACTTTATGTTTTCATTCTTGATTTTGATGAGTAGGTTTGTTAATTTTCTTTGTGGTTACCTTGAAATTTACCTCTATCTTCCCAAGTTTAAACCAGTCTTTTATTACTTGGCATTGTCTTGACTTCCCCTCCATTTGAAAGTTCTATACCTACACTGTTTATTCCCTCTTTTATTGTTCTGATGTTGTCATTTACAGATTAATCTTTCTGGTTCCCTGTTGTAAATCTTTTAGTTTTGTTTTATCCTTGAGAATTTATTACCTGGGTTGGTATCTGGCTGATGTGGCCTTGCCTCCTAGATTCAAGCTGTTGTTTGATGTTGCTTCTCTAACCAAAGGACTCTCTCTAATAGTTCTTGTAAGTTTGGTTTGGTTTTTACATATTTGCTTAATTTCTGTTTATCTGGAACTGTTCTAATTTTGCCATCATATCTGAGCAAGAGTTTTGCAAGATATATTATTTTTGGTTGGCAATTTTTTTCTTCCAGTGTTTTATATATGTTATCCCATTGACTTCTTGCTTGCATGCTTTCTGCTGAGTGATCAAAGCTTGGTCTTATTGTTTCCCCCTTTATGTGGCTTTTTTGTTTTTCTCAGGCTGCTCTCAGAATTCTTTCTTTGTCTTTGGTTTTAGCGAGTGTGATTATGATACGTCTTGATGATTTTCTTCTGGAGTCTATCCTATATGGGGCTCATTGAGCTTCTTGGATGGTCAGCTTTTCACCTTTCATGATATTAGGGAGGTTTTCTGAGAGCACTTCTTCAATGATCCTCTCTGTGCTTTCTACCCCTGTTCTGGAACTCCAATCACTCATAAATTTTTGCTTTTGATTGTATCTCACATAGGTCTCAGTGTTTCTTCCTTTTTCTTTGTTCTTTTCTCTAGTTTTTCCTCAAACAAAGTGGTATCCAAGGATTTGTCTTCAATTTTGCTGATCCTGTCTTCCATTGTTTCAAACTTGCTCCTCAAACTTTCTGTATTACTGTCCATTTCTGAAATCTTGTTTTATATTTTGGATTTCTAATTGCTATTTTTGTGTAATTTCTAGTTGTGAATTATTTTGAAATTTCGTGCCTATATTATTTTCCTGAAGTATTACATTGTTGTGTTTGTCTTTTCCATGATTTTGTCTGTCTTTTCCACAATTTTGTCAATTTTTTCCTTATTTTTGTCTGTTTTTTCAGTTATCTCTTGGATAGCTGCAAATATCAGAGTTTTGAGTTTCCTACCAGGTAGTTTCAGTGCCTTTTCTTCTATTGGAAGGCCACCTAGTGTTTTATTTTGGACCCCCCCTGGAACCACCCTGTCTTTTTTTTTTTTTATGTTTTGATATTTTCTGTTGTCTTTGGGACATTCAGTAATTATTTTCTTCATTTATTGGTTGTAGATTTGTTTGTTTCATCCTGATGTTTTGTTTTATTTGGTTATGTCTGGCCAGGCGGGCTGGGTGCTCTTTGTTGTTTCCTTGTCTGTGGGTGCAAGACTTCTCACCACCTTGTTCAATTGGCAGAATAGTTGCTCAGCTATGTTGCAGCAGGGCAGGTTCAGTGGAGGTGGAGGGGCTGAAATGGGTTGTTTGTGGCACACACTGGGACCAACAGGGTGGGCTGGGGGTAGTGCAGGGCAGGGTCCAGTGATCTGTGTCTGTTCCATTCAGTTATGGGGTGCACAGTGCATGGTGCAGATAGGCAAGAGGGGATGGGAGGATGTGATGTGGGGGGCCTAAGTGGGTGTGGGGAAGAAGAAAAAGAGGAGAGGAAAACAGAAGCCAAAAAAAAAAAAAAATAGAAAGATGCTGTGGGAGCCTGCTATTGGAGTGTCTCAGACCCGGGGAAGCTGTGTGCTGGTGGCTTTCTACCTGGGTGTGTGACACAAACCATCAAGAAAGGGCAGAATTGGCACATGCAGCTAGGTGGGTGGGAGAAAGGAAAGGAAGGAAGGGAGAGAGAGATAAGAAACTGAAAAGAAAAAAAAAGTGAAAGGCACACACATCCAGGTGTTTGGAAGAAAAAAGGGAAGGAAGGTAGAGACAGACAAGAAACCAATTAAAGAAAAGGAGAAGAAAAAAAATGCCCTGAGAGAGCCCACTGGAAACAGCTCCCCAGCTGAGCAACACTACACAGCCCATCAAGAAGGAGTGGAAATGGCACACAGTGCTAGGAGTTGAGTGGAAGGGTAAGGAAGGAAGTTAGGGAGAGACAAGAAACTGACAAAAGACAGAAAAAAAAATATGCCCCTAGGGAGCCCATTGGTGTGGTGATGTGGATCTGAGAAGTGGTGCCCTAGCCAAGCACTGCTGCACAGCTTCTCAAGAAGGAGCAGAGATGGCAGATGTCACTGGTGTTCATGAGAAAGGAAAAGAAGGAGGTGAGAGAGAGAGAAGAAACCAAAAGAAGCCAAAAAAGCAACAACAGTAACAAAAAAATGGCGCTGAAAGAGCTGGCTGATGGAGGCAGGGGAAATCCAAGTGGCAAGGAGCTGGCATCTCCCCTGCCAAGTAACCTTGGCCCACTGGAAAGTGGCGGAGGTTGTGCAGGGGGAGGAAGGGTGAGTGGTGCGAAAGTGTGTATCCCTGGTTACCGTGTGCTCTGTCTCCTGCTGGGAGCTCTATGAAGCTGCCTTCCCGTACTCTCTGTCTGCCGCTCTTGGCAACTAAAGGGTTCAAGATGGTAACTCTGTGCTGCATTAGATGCTAGGGGACCTCTGTTCAGTAGCTTTGCTTGTTCTCTCTTCTCTGTCAGTTTCTTATTCCATCCAGTGCTTGGATGAGTTCTTTATCCCTTCATTTGACACTTAGGGGTTCCAGGATTGATGTTTGCATCTATTTTACTTAGTTTTTTGGGTCTCTGGGGGTACGGCATGGTGCTTCTCTCCATAGCACCATGATGGCTTGCCTTTGCCCATTTTTTAATTGGATTATTTGTCTTTTTGTCGTAGAGGTATTGGATTTTCCTGTAGATTTTAGAGGTTAGATGTTCGATTGATTCATCATAGTCAAAATTCTTTTTCCAGGCTGTAGATTCTCTGCACTTTTGGTGAAGTCTTTTGATGAGCTTATGTTTAATTTTTAGAAGTTCCCTGTAATCTAGCTTATCCTGTGTTTGTATTGTTAGTTATGTTTTTTATCCCGTTTGTGTGTTAGGGCCTCTATGGTTGACCCTATTTTTTCTTCCGTGATTTTTATAGTTTTTGGTTTTATGTTTAGGTCTTTGATCCATTTTGAATTAATTTTTGTGTATGGTGTGAGGCATGCATCCTGTTTCATTTTTTTACAGATGGATATCCCTATTTGCCAGGACCATTTGTTAAAAAGATTGTCTTTTCCCCATTTGATGAACTTTGGGCCTTTGTCAAAGATCAGTTGACTGTAAGTAGATGGATTTACATTTGGGTTCTCAATTCTGTTACATTGGTCGATGTGTGTCATTGTACCAGTACCAGACTGTTTTGACTACACTAGGTGTATAGTTTATATAGGTATATAGTTTACCTGTGTTTTATTGACTATTCAAAGACATCCCACTGTGTGGATCATAACAAATTATGGATAACATTATGAAGAGTGGGAAACCCAGAACTCTTAATTGAGGAGCCAGCACATAGATCAACAGGCAGGCATTCAAACAGAACAAGAAGATGCTGCATGTTTTAAAGTCAGGAAGGTTGTGCACCAGCGTTATATCCTTTTACCATACTTATTCAATCTGTATGCTGAGCATATAATCCAAGAAGCTGGACAATATGAAGAAGAACGGGGCTTCAAAATTGGAGGAAGCTTCATTAACAATCTGCAATATACAGGTGACACAATCTTGCTTGCTGATAGTGAAGAGGACTTGAAGCACTTACTGATGGAGATCAAAGCCTACTGCCTTCAGTATGGATTACACTTCAACATAAAGAGAACAAAAATCCTCACAACTGGACCCATAAGCGACATCACGATAAATGGAGAAAAGATTGAAGTTGTCAAGGATTTCATTTTACTTGGATCCACAATTACTGTCCATGGAAGCAGCAGTCAAGAAATCAAAGGATGCATTGCATTGGGCAAATCTGCTGCAAAAGATCTCTTTAAAGTGTTAAAAAGCAAAGATGTTGCCTCGAAAACTAAGATGTAATGACCCAAGCCATGGTGTTTTCAGGTATCTCACAGGCATGCGAAAGCTGACAATGAATAAGGAAGACCAAATAAGAATTGATGCCTCTGAATTATGAGTGGATGAAGAATATTGAATACTTCATGGACTGCTAAAAGAACAAACAAATTTGTATTGGAAGAAGTACAGCCAGAATGCTCCTTAGAAGCAAAGATGGTGAGAGTTAGTCTCACGTACTTGGGACATGTTATCAGGAGGGATAAGTCCCTGGAGAAGGACATCATGCTTGGTAAAGTAGATGGTCAGTGAAAAAGAGGAAGACCCTCAAGGAGATGGATTGACATGGTGGCTGCAACAATGGGCTCAAGCATAACAATGATCATGAAGATGGTGCAAGACCAGGCAGTGTTTCGTTTTGTTTTACATTGGGTCACTATGAGTTGGAACAGGCTCAACAGTACCTAACAACAACAACAACAACAGCAACAATGACTTATGGTGTTGAACGTCTTTTCATGTACTTATTTGTCACCCATTTATTATTTTTGTTGAAGTGTCCGTTCAAAACTTTTGCTCATTTTTTAGTTGGTTGTTTGTTTTATTGCTGTTGGTGCATGAACATAAGATAGAGGGTTTTCCTAACATTGGCTTTCACAGGGCAAAAGTTTTTAATTTTGATGAAGTCCCATGTACCAAGTTGTTCTTTTATGAATTGTGCTTTTGGTATTATATCTAAGAACTCTTTTTAAAAATCTTTTTGTTGTCAGGTGCCATCGAGTTGGTTCCAACTCATAGCGACCCCATGCACAACAGAACGAAACACTGCCCGGTCCTGAGCCATCCTTACAATCGTTATGTTTGTGCTCATTGTTGCAGCCACTGTGTCAATCCACATTGTTGAGGGTCTTCCTCTTTTTTGCTGACCCTGTACTCTGCCAAGCATGATGTCCTTCTCCAGGGAATGATCTCTCCTGACAACATGTCCAAAGTATGTAAGACGCAGTCTCGCCATCCTTGCTTCTAAGGAGCATTCTGGTTGTACCTCTTTTAAGATAGATTTGTCCGTTCTTTTGGCAGTCCATGGCATATACAATATTCTTCGCCAACACCACAATTCAAAGGTGTCAATTCTTCTTCGGTCTTCCTTATTCATTGTCCAGCTTTCACGTGCATATGATGCGATTGAAAATACCATGGCTTGGATCAGGCGCACCTTAGTCTTCAAGGTGACTTCTTTGCTCTTCAACACTTAAAAAGAGGCCCTTTGCAGCAGATCTACTGAATACAACGCGTCTTTTGATTTCTTGACTGCTGCTTCCATGGCTGTTGATCGTGGATCCAAGTAAAGTGAAATCCTTGACAACTTCAATCTTTTCTCCATTTATCATGATGTTGCTCATTGGTCCAGTTGTGAGGATTTTTGTTTTCTTTATGTTGAGGTGCAATCCATACTGAAGGCTGTGGTCTTTGATCTTCATTAGTAAGTGCTTCAAGTCCTCTTCACTTTCAGCAAGCAAGGTTGTGTCATCTGCATAACGCAGGTTGTGAATGAGTCTTCCTCCAATCCTGATGCCCCATTCTTCTTCATATAGTCCAGCACTGGGTTTTTGTGGGTCTCAGATTATTTGCTCAGCATACGGATTGAATAGGTATGGTGAAAGAATACAGCCCTGACGCACACCTTTCCTGACTTTAAAAATCTTTTTAGTTTAATTTAATTTTTGTTGAAAATACACACAGCAAATCTCCCATTCTACAGTTCCTAAACTTAAGGATCTATGACATTGGTTACATTCTTCCCATTATGTCAACCCTCTCAGTATTTCTGTTTTAGTTATTTCACTTCTATTTACTTAATCTCCGTGCCCTCCAACCTTCTCATCTATGGTTTAAAATAGTTGTTGACTCTTTGGTCTTATATATATATACATATATATTTTTAATTGCAGTACTCAAGGATGACAACCTTTACTCTTTGGGTTAAACTGTTCTTAATTTAAAGGTGACTTCAGGGGATAGTTTCAATTGAAGGTTTGAAGAACATCTTAGGGCTATAGTCTCAGGGACTCCTTCAGCCTCAGTAGGTCCAGTAAGTCTGGATTCTTTAAGAATTTGAAGTTCTGTTCCACGTTTTTCCTCCCTTTCTAGCAGGATTCATCTATTGTGTTCCTGATCAGAACATTCAGTAGTGGTAGCCGGGGATCATCTAGTTCTTCTGGTCTCAGGGTGGAGGAGGCAATGGTTCACGTAGACAATCAGTCTTGTAGCCAGTTCCTTCTCTGGTTCTTGGGTTTCCTTCTTTCTATTTTGTTCCAGACAAATAAAGACCAATAGTTGCACCTTAGAAGTCTGCTGGTAAAATTTTAAGGCCCCAGACACTACTCACCATATTGGGAGGTAGAACATAAATTTTAATATTCATATTATGCCAACAATAGATTGTTCCACAAAACTATGGCCCTAAACCCCTAAAACAAGGCAAATAATTCCATCAGGTGCTTGGTTATGTCTCATTAGCCCTAGCATCTGTATCCTTCCCCTGTTTTTTGGTTGTTTTTATTGTTGCAAAACCATACATAACCTAGTATTTGCCCATTCATCCCTTTTCCCTAGGTACAGCTTATCATCATCAGTCAGGCTGTGCAAACTTCACCTATATTCGGTTCCACCTTTTCCATTTCTATAAACGAAAAGTGACCAGTACTTAGAGAGTACTTCTCCCTCCCCCCCCCGACCCCTGGTAACCACTAATGAACATTAGCCTTTGTATAGTTGCCCATCCATGTCATTTCACAAAAATGAGAACTTTTTTTTTTACTATATATATACATATACATATACATATACATATACATATACATATACATATACATATACATATACATATACATATACATATACATATACATATACATATACATATACATATACATATACATATATAATATCCTCCAGGTTCATTCACGTTGTAAGATGTTTCAGGAACTCCTTTTTCTTTATCCCTGAGTAGTACAGGCAGTCCCCAGGTTAGGAAAAAGATCCATTTCTAACTTTGTCCTTAAGTTGAATTTGTAGGGAAGTTGAAACAGGTCCATATGGTTCTTATTTAGTCTTGCTTCGGTGCAAGAAAAGGCTTGAAACCTTTTCAGTGATTTAGAAGCTGCACATGACCGCAAGTGAAGGTGATTGTGATGCAGAATTTGTTGTGAGTAGGGGTTGGTTCAATCGTTTCAAAATGGGTGTAAATTTGTATAACATTAAAGGACAGGTATGAGTTATATGTAAATCGGATGCTTGTAACACTGGGACTACCTGTATCCCATTGTATGTATATACCACATTTTACCCTTCCATTCATCTTTTAATGGGCACTTGGGTTGTTTCCATCTTTTTGTTGTGTAGTGCTGCAATGAACACAGATGTGTATATGTTTGTGTCACTTCTATTAGGCCTCTAGGGTATATCCTAAGCAGTGGAATTCTGGGTAATATGGCAGCTCTACCTCTAGTTTTTTTTTTTGAGGAGCTGCCAAACTGTTTTCTACAATGGTTGTACCTTTTTGCATTACCACCAGCAAAGAGTGAGGGTTCCAATTTCTCTACACAATCCAACACTTACTATTTTCTGATTTTTTTTTTTAATCTTAGTCATTCTAAAAAATTAAATCAAACCGGTTGCTATCAAGTCTATCCCAATTCATAGCGACCCTTTAGGACAGAGTAGAACTGCCCCATAGGGTTTCCAAGGCTGTAAATCTTTGTGGGAGCAGATGAAATGGTATCTATTGTGGTTTTGATTTGCACTTCTCTGATGGCTAACGATGTTCAGCATTGTCTTAGTTATCTAGTGCTGCTACAACAGAAATACCATAAGTGGGTGGCTTTAACAAACAGAAATTTATTTACTCACATTTTAGGACCCTAGAGGTCTGAATTCAGAGTGCTAGCACTTAGGGGAAGGCTTTTACTCTCTGTTGGCTCTGGAAGAAGGGTCTTGTCTTTTTGAATTTCTGCTTCTGGGCCATCTTTATGTGGCCTGGCATCTCTCTTCCCCATCTCTCCTCTGCTTGGTTGTTTAATCTCTTTTATATCTCAAGAGAGATTGACTCAAGATACACCCTACACTAATCCTGCCTCATTAACATAACGAAGACAACTCATTCCCAAATGAGATTATAACCACAAGCATAGAGGTTAGGATTTACCACACTTATTTTCAGGGAACATAATTCAATCCATAATGGTACTTAAATTTAAAAAGTAATTCTAACTGTCCATTTCTAGTATATGGAAATACATTTCTTTTTGTGCATATGTTGACCTTGCTAAACTCAGTCATTAGTTCTATGAGCTTTTTTGTTATGTCTTTATGATTTTTCTATGCAGAGAACGTGTTGGCTGTGAAAAGAGTCATTTTATTTCTTCTTTTTAAGTTGGTGTGTCTTCCACTTCCTTTTCTTGTCTTATTGCACTGGCTAGGACTTCCAGTATGATGCTAAATAGGAGTGGTGAGTGCAGGCATCCTGTTCTGTCTTTGTGGTGATTTAAAAAAAAAAAAAAAGTCCACAATTCTTTGATATGATTCCTTTAAAAATGTGGAGCAAATATCCCCTTTCCTTAAGTGTACCACTTGCTTTGAACAAATAGAATGTGGCAGAGGAGATGGTATGTGACATCTAGGCTTAGAACATAAAAGGTATTGTGGCATGATCCTTGCTTTCTCTTTTGGATCACTTGCTCTAGAGGGTATCAGCTGGCATGTTTCAAGCAGCCCTATGAGAGGCCTACATGGCAAGGAACTGAGACTACCTGACAATAGCCAGTTGCATATGTGAGTTTGGAATCAAATCCTCTAGAACCAGTTAAAGCTTTCAGACGACTGCAGCCCCAGTTAACATCTTGACTGCAGCATCATGAGCAACCTTAAGCAAGAACCACCCAGCTTCAAAAAAAACAAAAACCCAAACCTGCTGTTGTTGAGTGGATTCCCACTCACAGCGACCCTATGGGACAAAGTAGAACTGCCCCCTAGGATTTCCACGGATCCGCTGGTGAATTTGTACTGCTGACCTTTTTGGTCAGCAGCCATAGCACTTAACCACCATGCCTTCAGGGCTCCAAAGCTGAGCCATCCCCAAATTCCTGACTCCAGGAACTGTGATGTTTGCTGTTTTAAGCCACTAAACTAAAAAAAAAACAAACTAAGTTTTGGTTATTTGTTATGTTTGTTGTTTTAAGCCACTAAGTTTTGGTTGTTATGCAGCAAAAATAATAATTTTTCAATATTAAATATGATGTTAGCTGTACTTTTTTTTATACAGATGTCTTTTGTCAGGTTAAGAAAGATTCTTTCTGTTCCTAACTTGGGGAGAGTTTTTATCAGGAAAGGATGTTGAATTTTGTCAATTTTTTTTTCTTATCTATTGATATGATCATGTGGTTTTTCTTCTTTAGCCTCTTAATATTGTGAATTGCATTGGTCAATTTTCAAATGTGGAAACAGCCTTGCATTCTCAAGATAAACTCTATTTGGTGGGATGTATTATCCTTTTTTTTTTTATTATCCTTTGTATATATTAGAGTATTTTTGTTGTGGATTGAGTTGTGTTCACGAAAAGATATGAAGTCCTAACCCCTTCCTGAACCTGTTTGGAAATGGGGTTTTTCTTTTGTTATGTTAATGAGTCATACTAGAGTAGAGTGGATCTTAAACCTAATCCCTCCTGAATGGTGTCTTAAAAAGGGGAGTACAGACACAGAGGTATACACTGGTGCTGTGTGAAGATCCCTTTGCAAGCCAAGGAATACTCAGGGCTACCAACAAGGAAGGACCCTTCCCAGTGCTCTGATTTGAACTTCTAACCTTCAAAACTGTGAGACATTAAATTTTTGTTACTTAATGCTGCCCACTTGTTATGGAAACACAATATAACTAAGACAATTCTATTTGCTAATATTTTGTTGAAGAATTTTTGTGTTTATGTTAAAAAAGGGTATTAGTTTGTACTTTTCAATCTTCTAGTTTTGGTGTCAGGTTAATGCTGTTCTCATAAAATTAGTTGGGAAGTGTTCCCTCCTCTTTTACTTTTGGAAGAGATTGTTTAGAATTGGTGTCCTTTCTTCCTAAAATGTTCAGAAAAATATACCAGTGAAATCACCTGGGCCTGAAGTTTTCTTTGTGGAAAGTTTTAAACTACATATTAATTTTCTTTAATAGCTATAGGACTATTAAGGTTATCTATTTCTTCTTGAGTGAGTTTTGGTAGTTTGTGTCTTTCAAGGAATGTGTTCTTTTTCATTTAAGTTGTCAAATTTATGAGCATACAGTTAGTATTTCTTGATTATCCTTCTACTGCCTATAGAGTCTGTCGTGATAGCTCTTCTTTCATTTCTGATACTGGTCATTTGTCTGCTTTCTTTCTCTTGTTCAGCCTGGCTAACAGTTATTAAGTTTATTGATCTTCTCAAAGATCTAGCTTTTGGTTTCATTGTTTTTCTCTATTGTTTTCTAGTTTTCAATCTCCTTGATTTCTATTCTTTTCTTTATTATTTCCTTCCTTCTATTTGCTTCAGGTATAATATATTATTTTTCTGGTCACTTGAGAAGGAAGCTTGGGTTATTGACTTGAATCCTTTCTTTTTTTTCTTTTTCTAATATACACAATTAATGTTATTGGTTTTCCTCTATGCATTGCTTTAGCTGTATCTTGCAAATTTTATTACATTGCATTTTCACTTTCATTTAGAAAAAAAATTTTTCTAAATTCCCTTAGAGACTTCCTTTTTGACCCATTGGCTTTTTAGAAATATATGGTTTAATTTCCAAATATTTAGAGATTTTCCATGTTTCTGTTATTGATTTATAGTTTAATTCTATATATGATTTCGATTTTAAAGAACTTAAAGCTTCTTTTATGGTTTAGGATATCTTCTATTTTGATTAATGTTATATGCACACTTAAAAAGAATTTGTATTCTCTTGTTGGATGGAATGTTTTTATAAATGCCAATTAGAAAAATACTGGTTGATAGTATTGTTCAAGTCTTCTATATCTTAACTAATTTTCTATTTGTTCTATCAATTACTGAGAGAATAGTGTTGAAGTCTCCAACTATTATGGTGAATTTGTTTATTTCTCCTTTCAGCTCTATCAGTTTTTGCTTCCTGCATTTTGAAGTTCTATTGTTAGTCTGTTTACATTTGGAATTATATTTCTTTGTGAAGAATTGAGTCTTTTATCATTATGTGACATCCTCCATTATGCCTGATAATTTTCCGTATTCTGAAGTTTACTTTATCTGATGCTAACATAGCTACTCCGACTTCCTTTTGATTATTTGCATGATATATATATGTGTATATATATATATAGTTTATTCTATCACCATCATTATATTTAAGGTTTTTTTTTTAAAAAACAGTATAAAGTAGGGTATTTAAAGAAAAAAATTAATCTGATAATCTGTCTTTTAATTAGCATGTTTAGACCATTTATCCTTCACTTGTCTGTCAGTTTGTCATACTGTGGTGGCTTACATGTTGCTGTGATACTGGAAGCTACACCATCAGTATTTCACAAACACCAGCAGAGTCACCCATGGTCGATAAGTTTCAGTGGAGCTTCTAGACTAAGACAGACTAGGAAGAAGGACCTGGAGATCCACTTCTAAAAAATTGGCCAGTGAAAACCTTATGAATAGCAGTGGAACACTGTCTGATATACTGCTGGAAGATTAGCCCCTCAGTCTGGCACAGTGGTGGCAACAGTGGGCTCAAACATAGCAATGATTGTGAGGATGGTGCAGGATCGGGCAGTGTTTTGTTCTGTTGTACATATGATTCAGAACTGACTTGATGACACCTAACAACAACAATGGACCATTTATGTTTAATGTAATTAGTGTTTTGGTTAGATTTAGGTCTACCATTTTGTCATCTATTTCATGTTTGGCTCTTCTTTTGTTTTGTTTTACTTCTCTGTTCTTCTTTCCCTGCTTTAGTTGGGAGCATTTGAATTTTCATTCTTTCTTTTTCTTTTTCTTCTATTTTTTAGTATTCCACTACAATTTATCTATTAGCCTTTGGCTATATCTATTTATTATTATTTTATATAGTTGCTCTAGGAATTATAATACTAATACCTTACATAACTTTGTGTCATTTTCTTTCAGTATCCCTAGTCAGCAAAGAATAGCCACTAAAGAGCCTTCCAAAGATGTTTGCCTCAAGCCATTGGTGAAGGGAGTATCTTCTTGGTTTCTTTCAGGGAATATGGTTGGGTGGGTGAATACATTTGGCATACCCAGTCAAGCATTTTTACCTCCCAAAATCTTTTAATTTCTTTCTGTATAACATGCTAAATATTTTCTAGTATGTCAACTTTATTTAGTGTAGGTCAGCATTAAGTCCATGTTTGTCTTACCTGGGGCATCAAACAAGTGTAGCCACCCCCAGACCCCCAGTTAGTTGAACTAGGACAGGAGTCAGTTAAAATTTTATGTAAAGGGCCAGATAGTAAATATTTTTGGCCTTGTGCACTATAAGGTCTCTGTTGCAATTACTGATCTCTAACATAGTAGAAAAAAAGTATCGATGGACAAACGTGAATGAATGAATGAGGCTGGATTTGTCTTGTGGATCAGAGGTTGCTAACCCCTGAGCAGTAGCATTGAGTCAAGAATCTGTCCCTGTATCCATGTTGATAAAATCAGCCTGTTCTAAAACTATCTTCTTCCCTGCTTGATTCAGCATTCTCAAAATTCATTTTCAGACATATTCACCAGATTTCTCTGAAATAATTTAGCAAAGCTTTCAGTTATTTTATGTAAGCTTTCTTCTTCGGGATCACCATGTGAGATCCTGGCAGATCTACACTCTAGATGGGGAGTGGGTAAGTGAGGCATGGGGAGCACAGTCTTTCTCTTGCAAAGTAAGAGACAAAAGTATCTACAGGAAAGAGCAGAACAGCTTTCTGAGCAGTGGATGGGAGGTTTATTTCTCAGATACAGGAGCCTCAGTGAAGGCGTGGGGGTTTCAGATATTTGAAATTCCCCTGAATCTTTCTATATATTTCTTTTAAAAAAATCTCTAAGTCATCTTAATTCCTGATCAATGTCCTAATGTCACACATCACACCTGGTGATCATCTGATATAATTCCATGACAGCAAGATCAAACTTCAAGTTTGGATTGGTAATTTTGACCCTACAATTGATGATGAGGAATTTGTTTGAAGGTGTCATAGAAATAGCTTGAGTTTTATTTCATGCCTTAAGCTGAGAGTTTTAGGATTTTAGAGCCATAAGCATCCACCTACACCCTAAGAATCTTGGATTCCCCATACCTTATATTTGATGGGAACTTGATTCTAGATAACCAGTTCTACACTGAGTATCACAGTTGCTAGATTCCTACTCTGGAATAAGATTGAACTTTTGTGCTATTTGACACACCTGAACTAGATAAACAACCTTACATTTCCCATATTATCCATACTTACCTGAGTGTCTATTTCCTGAACTCCACTCATGGTACTAACCTTTGTACAATAGAAATGGACTCTGGTGTCTCATGCAGAAAGGAAAATTTTTGGAAGACTATCAGAGCCTCCCTTAATTGTTGAGGGTCAGGAAAGTAGGGGTGACTTAGCTGGGTGGTTCTGGCTTAGGGTATCTCTTGAGGTAGAAGTCGAGATATCAGTCAGGGCTATAGTCTCCAAAGACTTGGTTGGGGTTGGAGAATCCACTCCAAGTGTGGCTGTTGTCAAGGGGTTTCAGTGTCTTGCCATGTGGGCCTCTCTATAAGGCACCACTTCCTCTAGAGCATTTAAATAGGATGGTGGAAAAGAGGCTACACCTGTGAGCTGAGCTCAGCCAAGCTTGATCTGAGCATTACCCTATTGGTGTGGGTCTTCCCTGAGTCAGGGTGTGGTCACAGTGCTTGTCTCCAGTCCTGCTGACTCCCTGGCACTCCAAATTTGAGCTATATCCACTGGAAAGCGTGAAAAACTTAGTCCACGACAAGGGTCTGGAATTGTCATCGTTCGGCTCCTAGAATCATGAGCCTAAGGCCTAAAAATTTTCAAAGATCCATGAAAATGTTCTAGATTCCGAAGTATTTTATTGACTTCAAAATATGAAAGTGATAAAACAGATGAGTCAATGTTTATTTAAAACTCCATTGTTCTACCACAACTGAACTCTTACTTAAAGCCACATAAAAATTACATTTAATGTGACACATAGGTACCTAAGAAACCAAAAGAACATGGTTGGCATTTCTCAAGCTGAAAGAATGGAAGAAAAAATTCAAGACTTGTGTTGCAATATTGAAGGATTGTACAAGAAAATATTAAACAACGCAAGAAGCATCAAAAGAAAATGGAAGGAACACACAGAGTCACTATACGAAAAAGAATTGGTCGACATTCAACCATTTCAGGAGGTAGCATATTAGCAGGAACTGATGGTACTGAAGGAAGAGGCCCAAGCTAAACTGAAGGCATTGGCTAAAAACAAGGCTCTGGGAATTGATGGAATACCAATTGAGATGTTTCAACAAACATATGCAGTGCTGGAAGTGGTCACTTGTCCATGCCAAGCAATTAGGAAGACAGCTACCTGGCCAACTGACTGGAAGAGATCCTATTTTTGCCTCTTCCAAAGAAAGATGATCCAGCTGAATGAAGAAATTACCAAACAATATCAATATCACACACAAATAAAATTTTGCTGAAGATCATTCAAAAGCAGTTGCAGCATTACACAACTGGTAACTGCCAGAAATTCAAGCTGGATTCCGAAGAAGACATGGAACAAGGGATATCATTGCTGATGTCAGATGGATCCTGTCTGAAAGCAGAGAATACCAGAAAGATGTTTACCCGTGTTTTATTGACTATGCAAAGGCATTCGACTGTGTGGGTCCTAACAAATTACGGATAACATTGTGAAGAATGGGAATTCTAGAACACTTTAACTGTGCTCATGAGGAACGTGTACATAGATCAAGAGGTAGTCGTTCGAACAGAACAGAAGGATACTACATGGTTTAAAGTTAGGAAAAGTATGTGTCAGGGTTGTATCCATTCATCATACTTATTCAATCTGTATGCTGAGGAAATAATCTGAGCAGCTGGACTATATGAGGAAGAAAGGGGCATCAGGATTGGAGGAAGCCTCATTAACAACCTGCATTATGCGGATAACACAATCTTGCTTGCTGAAAGTGAAGAGGACTTGAAGCACTCACTGATGAAGACCACGGCCTTCAGTATGGATTGCACCTCAACATAAAACAAAAATCCTCACAACCAGACCGATAACCAACATCATGATAAACAGAGAAAGTACTGAAGCTGTCACAAAGATTTCATTTTACTTGGATCCATAATCAACACCCATGGAAGCAGCAGTCAAGAAATCAAAAGACTCATTACATTGGGTATATCTGCTGCAAAAGACCTCTTTAAAGTATTAAAAAGCAAAGATGTCATCTTGAAGACTAAGGTGTGCCTGACTCAAGCCATGGTGTTTGCGGTAGCTTCATATGCTTGTGAAAGCTGGGCAATAAATAAGGAAGACCAAAAAAGAATTGATGCCTTTGAATTATGACGTTAGTGAAGAATATTGAATATAACATGGGCTGCCAAGCTGGGCCAAAAGAATGAACAATCTGTTTTGGAAGAAGTACAGCCAGAATGCTCCTTAGAAGAAAGGATGGCGAGACTAGCTTCACATACGTTGGACATGTTATCAGGAGGGAGAAGGACATCATACTTGATAAAGTAGAAGGTCAGCAAAAAAGAGGAAGATCCTCGACGAGATGAATTGACACAGTAGCTGCACCAGTGGGCTCAAGTGTAGTAACAATTGTGAGGATGGTGCAGAACCAGGCAGTGTTTTGTTCTGTTGTACATAGGGTTGTTATGAGTCGAAACCGACTTGATGGCACCTAACAACAACATACATACGAGCGTTGTAACATGACATGGGATGAGGATTTCAAAAATAAAAGTGCAGGGACCTGGGAGCATCTTAAAATGCCAGGTCCTTCTCCAGTTCCATTGCGCTGGGTGAGAAGCAGCCCTTCTCCACCAGAGGGCGCACCAAGCAGGCCCTTAAGTTTCTGTTGCCCTTTTCCAGTCTGGTCCCAGACAGGTCTCCACATTTATCACTGAGCCTAGGTTTTCTGGCATGTAAATTTGTGATAATGACACCTCCCACACAGAGGTGAGGAAATGTCCTCTCAGAGATACTCAGGATTGGGGGGCTGAGGGGCAAATCCATAGTCCTTAGGGAGGAGGGAGGTTTGAAGTTCCCTTCCCTTTCCTCTCCTCCCTCATTCCAACTCTTTTCCTCCATCCCTCCCATTCCCCTTCTTCCCTACTTCCCTCCCTCCTTTCATTTCTTCCCTCCCTCCTGCCCTCACTCTCTCCCTACCATCCTCTCTTCCTTCCTTCTTGCCATCTTTCCTCCTTTTCACAAATGTCTGTGAGGTTCTGATCTCTGCCAGAAATTGTGCTAGACCCATACAAAAAAAATTTTTTTTTACCCTTTAAAGAACAAAACATTGTCCCTGCCCTCATGGAGTTTACAATTTATTGTGGGAAACAAGTATTGATAAAAGATTCTCACACACAAACGTAAAATTGCATTTGTGGTACTATGACAGAGAGGGACAAGTTGCTGTGATGATGATAACACCTACCCCTTCTAGAGGACTTACAGTGTACCAGGCTCTGTTCCATGTGTTGCAAATTTGTTATCCCATGGAGTCCTCACACCCACCCTGTGAGGTGGTTATTCATTATCAGTCCCATTTTACAGATGGTGAAATTTGCCTACAGTCTTACAGTTTGTAAGAGGTGGAGCTGGGATTCAAAGCCAGACAGTTCTTAACCACCAACAATATTGCTCTCTATGATATTTCCTCCCACACAGGTCTGTCAGTTTGTCGTACTGTGGATGCTTGTGTGTTGCTGTGATGCTGAAGCTATACCACTGGTATTCAAATACTAGCAGGGTCACCCACGGCGGACAGGTTTCAGCTGAACTTCCAGACTAAGAGACTATGAAGAAGGACCCAGCGGTCTACTTCTGAAAAGAATTGGCCAGTGAAAACCTTATGACTAGCAGCAGAACATTGTCTGATATAGCTCTGGAAGATGAGCCCCTCAGGTTGGAAGCCATTCAGAAGAAGCATCAAAAGAAGATGGAAAGAATACACAGAGTCACTATACCAAAAAGAATCGGTCGACATTCAACCATTTCAGGAGATAACGTATGATCGGGAACCAATGGTATTGAAGGAAGAAGTCCAAGCTGCAGTGAAGGCGTTGGTGAAAAACAAGGCTCCAGGAATTGACGGAATCCAATTGAGATGTTTCAACAAATGGATGCAGCGCTGGAAGTGCTTACTCATCTATGCCAAGAAATTTGGAAGACAGCTACCTGGCCAACCGACTGGAAGAGATCCATATTTATGCCTATTCTAAACACAAGTGATCCAACTAAATGCAAAAATTATTGAACGATATCACATGCAAGCAAAATATTGCTCAAGATCATTCAAAACCAGCTGCAGCAGTGTATCGACAGGGAATTGCCAGAAAAGCCGGATTTAGAAGAGGATGTGGAACCAGGAATATCTTTGCTGTTGTCAGATGGATCCTGATGAATATTATAAAATTATTTTTCTGCCATCTATTGAGATAATCATATGATTTTGTTCCCAATCTGCCATTGTGGACAGAGATAGGAGACACATATTTTTTAAGGGAAAATGTATAACGACTTTATATTATTCCATACTATTTTCAATCCTAATTTAGGATTACAGGGTATTTACTTAATTCTTTTATATTTGTATTACTTTTCTCTTGTACTGAAAATCTTCATTCTTAATAACATTGGCAAGGATTTATGTGCTTTATTTGTGTACATATGTGTGTGTATTGTTAAAAATATGAATATTTTTTCAAGTTTAAGATTTCTTCACAGTTTCTTTTCCTTGGGGAAAAACCCACTAGGCATGTAAAGTCAAATCATTGTGCTTTAAAATCCCTTGAAATAATTTTCTCTATGTGTTTTTAATCCACCAACTCAAAACACAGGTTCATTGTTTTTTTTAATTTTGATTTTCAGGAAATTTTAAAATTTTGATTTAATTATTTTTTGTAATTCTATAAAATATTTATATGGTTACAATGTCAAATCTATACCACAAAGTAAAAGCATAGTAGTCTCTATTCCATCCATATCCCCTCTACCTTGTTTCTTTCTTCTCTCCCTGTATGGGTAACTATTTTTATCATTCCAATTTTTTGTGATTTTATATATATTGGGGACCCTGGTGGTGTAATGTTTAAGTGCTACGGCTGTTCACCAAAAAGTCAATAGTTTGAATTCACCAGGTGCTCCTTGGAAACACTATGGGGCAGTTCTACTCTGTCCTATAGGGTCGCTATGAGTTGGAATCAACTCGATGGCAAGGGTTTTATATATATATATATATATATATATACACACACACACTATATAGATAAATATTTATACTTACACAAATATTTATATGTGTATGTATAGGTACATATGTATTACCTTTTATCTATATATCTCTATATATCCCTTTCGTAGATAAAAGTTAAAATATTCTATACACTAGTACGTGTTTTGCTTTTTTCCACTTAACAATACCTGAGAGTTCTCATTTCAGTAGAGTACTCCATTGCGTGAAGAAGTACTATAGTTTATTTTGCTAATTTTGACTAGTACAAGGAGTTGAACTATTTTTCGGAGAATTTAATATTATACCCTCAAGGCCCGTGTATTCAGCTTCTTCTGACATACCTACTAGGATGTCTCACAGGCACAATCTGAGATATTTTTAATCTAATGTGATACTATTTTTTACTCTTTCTAGAAGTGAGATTGTAAGGTCACAGGGTAAAGGCATTTGTAATTTTGCAGCTACAGGAAATTTCTCCTCATAGATGATATACCATTTTGCATTCCCACCAGCTATTTGTAAGAGTTCTTTTTTTCTCCAGTCTCACCAACTGGAAATGTTGTCAAATTTATGGATAACCAGACACAGGGGGGATAGGGTAGCATAAACAACAGGCAACAGAAACACACTCATAGGTTCAAATGCAAGGGGAACTAATAGGAAAAAAAGAGAATGTTAACTCAATGTAGGGAAATACTTTCTAACACCAGAGCTGTCTAAAGATGGCATGGGTTTCTCAGGAGTGATAAACTCCCTGCCATTGGAGGTGTTCAAGCAGAGGCCCGATGACCATTCCAAGAGTGTGCTAGTGAAGGTTTAAGCACCACTACGGCTTCTGGACCAGGTACATTTACCGATGGTACCAATGGTACCAATGGACAAAGTCCATTAAGGCTGGAGAAAAACATACAACTGCATTGATTACCTTACTTAAATTGATAAATCCAAGACCATGAGCCTTAATTAGGGTTTTATTTCTGCCAGGCAATCATATTAAGTCTCTAGTCCATTAACTCTCCTGTTGACTTCTAGATAACAATTCTACACCTTCTCCATTCTCCTCAAACCGTAACACTTCTTCTAGCAGCCTTGTTTTCAACTTTTGACCTTGCTTCCTCCCTCACTGAGCAAAAGGAATCAATCCATAGATAGTCTCCACAGACTCTCAGCAAAACATCTCTCCGCCTATTGACATTTGCATTAGATACCCTGCTTTCCCATCAGTTACCACGTTCCTAGCTGAACCCATTTCTTCAACTCTTGCACGATATCCCATTCTGTTTCCACTATTCTAGGGCATTACTCCGGCTATTCTCCATCTCTCTCTGACCTCCTCTCCTACTACTTTCTTCTTGTTCACTCTGCTCCACCTCACTGGTCTCCTTGCTTTTGCTCAGACACAGTAGGGACACTCATGCCTTAGTGCATTTGCAT
The DNA here is from genome assembly GCF_030014295.1 of Loxodonta africana. Lineage (NCBI taxonomy): Eukaryota > Metazoa > Chordata > Mammalia > Proboscidea > Elephantidae > Loxodonta > Loxodonta africana. The sequence continues at coordinate 68,172,610 of NC_087348.1, read as the reverse complement.
TGACTATTTGCTTTTCTTGGAAAGCTCTTCTCACAGATAGCCATTTGGATAACACTTAACTCCCTCACCTCCATTGACTACACTGCAAAAATATCTACCAGTAGGTTCTTTACAAAGGCATCTAACATATAAGAAATAACAAAGGGTGAAAGTAAGAGAATGAAAAAAATATACCACATGAGCACTAATCAAAATAATGGTGGTAAAGCTTTATAAATTTTGAATAAAATTTACCTTAAGGCAAAAAGCATCATAAAGAGAATGAAAGTCACCCTATAATAGCAAAATTTAAAATTTGCCAGAAGGATGTAACAATTCTAAATGTATATGCACGAAATAACATGGCCTCAAAATACATAAAGCAGAAATTCACAATTATAACGGGACATTTAAACACAGCTCTCTTACTAATTATCTCCTTGTGTGGGAATGTACCATTTACATCTCTTTCTCCATCACTAGGCTGTGAGCATCCCTAGGTTATAAACTCCTCTTTAATTGTGGTTCTATCCCAAGTGATGTGCAGAGTGCTAGGCATATGGCTGGCCTTCATTCATTAATATAAGCTGTAGTAAACTTCCTCCAGCAATAGTGAGGTGACTGTTTTTAAGTAGCAAATTCTTTCTTTGGGAATGCTCTTACTTTAAGAAGGGTCCTTGCCTTCTGGATTGAAATCTGTCCCTCTGTCCGAATGGGACCAGGGTGTAGATGGGTTTCAGAACATTTCTTTCCCTGGAGTTTGGGTGAGTCTCAGGCCAGACTTTTTGGACCATGGGTGGTATTAATTGAAAGGAATTTGAAACAGACAAAATAAAAAAATTTTTTTCCTTCCTATAAAGCCCTGGGCTGGGCATGGTTTCTATTAGAAAGATCCTTTCTGGGCAATTATCCATCCATCCTCAATAATATATCTGGGGGTTGGCATTAAGGCTTTTCAATTATTCAAATTGCCATATTTTTCATCTCCTGGTGAAACTTTTCTGGATGCTTCTGTGGCAGCCGTTGTGTATGCTTGATAGCATAGTTAAAGCTTTTGCTGCTGTCAGTGGTAGGCTCTTAGCCAAAAACTGTAAATTTGGGCCTATCAAGATCATTATGGCAATTTAGAGGCTTTCTGGAGAGTTTAGCACTTGAATAGAGAGATTTAAATGAGAGGGAGTCTGTGTGGATTTATAGAGTTTGTAGGCCTTGGTTTTTGTCTGTGTTCTGGTTATTGTCCATTTGTACTGTGCACCCGTTCCCCATAGGTTGTCCATCCTTCTCTCCTCTGCTCTGTGTCCTGAGGACCTGATCCTCAGACCACACCACCCAGTCTCCCTTGCTTTCTGCTTGGGTTCAGCCAGTGGAGGCATTGGCTGGAGATCAGAAGGTGCCAGGAGAAAGTGATTAGGTTATTTCTTTCCCACTTCCTCCCAGCTTTGGTGCCATGCTTTTGAGATTACAGTTTCTATTGGGCAGCCTCATCCATGCTTCCACCAGAACACTGGTGTCATGAATTGAATTGTGTCTCCCAAAATTTTATGTGTCAACTTTGCTAGGCCATGATTTTCAGTGGTTTGGCAGTTACATAATGATGTAGTTTGGCAGTTACATAATGTCAGGGATGGATTATCCAATAAACAAGGTAGGTACAGGCTTACTTGTGCTTACTTACTAATCTGTAGCACACAATTTCACCTGTTTTTGTGGTGAAACCTAAGTGAAACTGTGTATCAAAGATTAGTAAGTAAACAATTAAGTCTGTGTGTACCTTGTTGTTGCTGTTGTTAGGTGCCATCAAGTTGGTTCCAACTCATAGTGACCCTATGTACAACAGAACAAAATGGTACCCAGTCCTGTGCCATCCTCACAATCATTGTTATGCTTGAGCCCATTGTTGTGGCCACTGTGTCAATCCATCTCCTTCAGGATCTTCCTCTTTTCCTCTGACCCTCTACTAAGTATTATGGATTGAATTGTGTTCCCCCAAAATATGTGTCGACTTGGTTAGGCCATGATTCCCAGTATTATGTGATTATCCTCCATTTTGTGATTGTAATTTTATGTTAAAGAGAATTAAGGCGGGTTTGTAACACCTTTACTAAGGTCACATCCCTGATCAAATGTAAAGGGAGTTTTCCTGGGGTGTGGCCTGCATCACCTTTTATCTTACAAGAGATAAAAGGAAAGGGAAGCGAGCAGAGGAGGAGACCTCATACCACCAAGAAAGCAGTGCCTGGAGCAGAGTGCGTCCTTTGGATCCAGGGTTCCTGTGTGGAGAAGCTCCTAGTCTAGGGGAAGATTGATGAGAAGGGCCTTCCTCCAGAGCCAACAGAGAGAGAAAGCCTTCCCCTGGAGCTGACGCCCTGAATTTGGACTTCTAACCTACTAGGCTGTGAAAAAATAAATTTCTCTTTGTTAAAGCCACCCACTTGTGGTATTTCTGTTATAGCACCACTAGATGACCAAGACACCAAGCATCATGTCCTTCTCCAGGGACTGACCCCTCCTGATAACATATCAAAAGTATGCTAGATGAAGTCTTGTCATCGTTGCTTCTAAGGAGCATTCTGGTTGTACTTCTTCCGATACATATTTGTTCATTCTTCTGGCAGTCCATGGTATATTCAATGTTCTTCACCAACACCACAGTTCAAAGGCATCAATTCTTCTTCAGTCTTCTTTATTCGTTGTCCAGCTTTCACATGTGTATGAAGCAATTAAAAACACCATGGCTTGGGTCAAGCTCACCTTAGTCTTCAAGGTAACATCTTTGCTTTTTAACACTTTAAAGATGTCTTTTACAGCAGATTTGCCCAATGCAAACCGTAGTTTGATTTTTTGACTGCTGCTTCCATGGGTATTGATTGTCTATACAGGTAAAATGAAATCCTTGACAAGTTCAATTTTCTCCATTTATCATGATGTTGCTCATGGGTCCAGTGAAGATTTTTGTTTTCTTTATGTTGAGGTGTAATACATACTGAAGGCTGTGGTCTTTTATCTTCATTAGTAAGTGCTTCAAGTCCTCTTCACTTTCAGCAAGCGAGGTTGTGTCATCTGCATAATCCTGGTTGTTAATGAGTTTTCCTCCAATCTTGATATCTCGTTCTTCTTCATATAGTACAGCTTCTTGAATTATTTGCTCAGCATACAGATTGAATAAGTGCGGTGAAAGGATACAACCCGGATGCACACCTTTCCTGACTTTAAAACGCACAGCATCCCTTTGTTCTGTTCGAACTACTGACTCTTGGTTTAAGTACAGGTTCCTCATGAACACAATCGAGTGTTATGGAATGCCCATTCCTTGCAATGTTATCCATAATTTTTTATGATCCACACAGTCGAATGCCTTTGCATAGTCAATGAAGCACGAGATACCTTGTTTACTTGTTAATCCACCTATGCTAATGAGGTAAGTTGGCAGTTATGTGATGATGCAGTCTTCCTCCATTTTGTGATGTTATGTAACTATTCTCCATTTTATGTGTTGTAAATCCTATGAGGCAGGATTAGGGTGGGGTGTATCTTGAGTCAAACCCTTTAAGTACTGCCTTACTCGTCACCACCCTTCACCACCTTACTTAAGTCACATCTTTTACCTTACAAGTAAAGAGAGAGAAGCAAGCAGAGATAAACTCATTGAAAACTCATTGCTATTGAGTTGGTTTTGACTCAGATCGACTCTATAGGACACAGTAGACTGCCCATAGGGTTTCTAAGGGGTGGCTGGTAGATTCGAACTGCTGACCTTTTTGGTTAGCAGCTGAATTCTTAACTACTGTGCCACCAGGGCTCTTCAAGCAGAGATAAGGACCTGAATACCACCAAGAAGAAGAGACAGGAGTGGAGCGCATCCTTTGGACCTGGGTCCCTGCACTGAGAACCTCCTAGAACCAGAAGACACAGAGAAAGAGAGCTATAACATTGGAGACGGCACAAGATGGTGAGAAACGGTGGCAGAGAAACGGAGGCAGCTGTAACAGGAGACTGGCTTAAGAGGGCACAGGAACTGACCCGTGGTGCAAGAAAAAGCGGAGGGCCTTCGGGAAGGAGGCTTGCTTTCAGAGTGGGTGCCTCTGTACACTTACTGGCACAGCTAAAGAGCTTTGTAACACTTGCCCAAGAAGGGCAGGGGCTGGGCCAAGGAGTGGGGTCGAGGGTGAGAGAAAGGCCTGCCTACAGACACAGCTGAGAAGGGGCTGTCCTGATCAACACGGGCTTTCCTCCAGAGCTGACAGGGAGAAAACCTTCCCCATGAGCTGGCAGATGCTCTGAATTCAGACTTCTAGCCCCCTAAACTGTGAGAAAATAAATTTGTTTGTTAAAGCCATCCACTTGTAGCATTTCTATGTTAGCAGCACTAGATAACTAAGGGAAACCCTGGTGGTGTAGTGGTTAAGTGCTACTGCTGCTAACCAAGAGGTTGGCATTTCGAATCTGCCAGGCACTCCTTGGAAACTCTATGGGGCAGTTCTACTCTGTCCTGTAGGGTCACTATGGGTTGGAATCGACTCGATGGCAGTGGGTTTGGTTTTTTTTTTAGATAAGACAAGTGGTAAAACACTTTCCACCTTGTCTTTCTAGGCTTAAAGGTGGCAAAAGCTTCCTGCAGTTATCAATCCCTGTGTGCTTCAAACCACTTGTTATTCTCTTAACCCTGACCATAAATAGCATTTCATTAAATTGTCTTCCAAACATCACCTGAGTGTCCTTTTCCTGTTGGGACCTTACTGGGCTATGAGAATGTACAGAATATGCATTTTGCCTGAAAGATGACCTCTTTTCTTATAGGCTCAGGTTCTTCATCAGATACACCTGGAAAGACTCTTAGACTAGGTCTCAGGTGATATAGATGGGGACACTGAGACCCAGAGAAGGAAAGACACTTGCTCCCCTCTCTAAGACCTCACTACTTTAGTACTTTCAAACCTCTTCTTTCTCCTTGAATCTGGGAAGAACAAGAAGTTGTGGAAACAATAGCCTTGGAGCTGGAGGGACCAAAGTGGCTTCCAGAACCAGCTACTGTCAAGTTGATTCCAACTCATGGCATCTCCATGTGTTGCAGAGTAGAACTGCTCCGTACCATTTTCAAGGCTGTGACCTTTAGGAAGCAGATCACCTGGCCTTTCTTCTGAGATGCCTCTGGATGAGTTTGAACCACCAACTTTTTGGTTAGTAGTTGAGTGCTTAACTGTTTGCACCACCCAGGGACTCCTAAGACAAGTGACAGAAGTAACATCTCCCTGCCTGTGTCTCTACTGAGACTGTCTTGCTGTTTTCAGGAAGATGTTGCCCCTTAGACCTTGGAAAGTGGGAGTTTGTCTTAGCTCAGTATGATGCATGATCACCTCTCAGACTCCCAAGATTCCCCAGGAGTGTGGTGCTGAGGGGCCTGGAAAGAAAGGAGGGTGACTAGCCACAAAACCTGTCCTGGCCTTGCACCCTGATAGCCTTTCTATCCTGAGCAGGACAGTCTTTAGTTCATTGTTAGGGAGGCAGAAGCTATGGCCTCTTTTGCTAAATCAGTGGTCCTCAAACTTTAGTGTGTATTGGCATCACCTGGAAGGCTTGCTGGGCCCTCGTCCCTGAGTTTCTGATTCAGTAGTTCTGGAGTGAGGCTGATAATTTGCATTTCCTACAGATCCCTGGTGTTGGTGACGCTGCTGTCCAGGGCCACTCTTTGAAAACAATTTCCTAGAGAATTGCATATTTGGACATTCACTCATCTTTTCCATCTGCCTGAGGGCAGGGTATGCTGTAGGGGAAAGACAAAGGTGTAGGAATTATGGATTCTTATTTTAATGCTGCTACTAACTTGCTCTGTGGCTGCATTTCTGAAACTGTGTTTTGTTCTGAGTGACAGGATGTAACTTGTTAGTTTAAGAAAGACAAGGGATTGGTTGGGAGAATGCTAGGGTATCTCTGAATTCACCGCGCCGCTGAACAGTTAAGGCCCGGGCAGGGCAGGGCAGCCCTAGGTGCTCTAGCTGCCAGAATTCAGGCGCCAGCGGTCTAGGGCGCTGCAGTCAAGCAATCCAGTTATTAACAATTCTAATCCAACCTATTCGAATTCTAAATGCTGCTGAGAGATAATCTGATTGTCCTACAAAGAACAGGACCTCTCCTCCTTTCTGTCCCATGAGCCGATCAGCCACAACAGGTGCAGTAGAGAGGAGGCCAGAGAGGGCCAAGTGAACAAGCAGGCTGCTCCCTTCCCCCCTCGCATTCTGAACTGAGTGGCCGTGATCCCACAAGGTACCTACTATGTTGACCTTGACCACGATTCTTCCTGTTTCAGAGCCTCAGTTTCCCTATCGATAAAACGAGAGGTTTGGGTCAGAATTTCATCACTAGATCAGTGTTTCTCAAAGTGGGCCTTCATCATAATTGCTTGGGGTGCAGTCTCTACGTTGTGCTGGGAAGTATTTAAACAACTGGTACATCTTCCCCTTCCTCTCCCCCTCCCCAAATAGAAGGCATTGGTTGAATTTCTGTGATGTAAATGAATACTTCCACTGTGGCCAACTGGAAACTAACAATGTGAAATAATTTGAGCACACGTAGGGATGCACTCCATCCACTCTAGCACACCACTCCCCTACTGAGTCAGAACCTCTGAGGAGGGCCTGGGAATCAACATCTCCCCAGGGTATTCTGGAGGATAATAAAATGCCAGAACTCGGGCATCCAGAGAGCTCTGAGGGCCTTTATGACCCTTATGTTCCTCTGCTTTCATTATATTACAGGTCCTAACACTGCCTCCAGGAGCTGGGGAAATGTTCCCTTTTGAGAGAATTGAAGAATAAGACCAGGAGAGATTGATTGTCTGTTGCCCAAGTGAGTCAGTGGTGAACAGCTGTACCAGCCCGTCTGGGCTCTGTGGCCAGGTCCACTTCCCTCAGTCCATCTCGAGTACCCTGTCCCTTCATCATCCCTGAGGCAGCAGAACATCTTGATGTGCCCAGCTCAGGGATACAGGAGGGGGTGACAGGGTTGTGAGGTTGTAGCTGTGGGTACTGGGATCCATGCGCATCTATCATCTCTCTGGGTGGAACTGGTATTTCAGCTGCGATCAGCATGATCTTCTGATCTGTTATCTCCATCCCTGGAACTGAGAGCTCTCCTGGTCATCAGCTATTTTTGTGCAGGTCCATTATCTTGATAACCTTCTCTGTGCAGATGGAAGACAGAGTGGAGGATGCCATCTTTGTTTGAGATGTGATAAAGCAGAGAGCACCATCAAAAACCCACCAAAGACCCACTAAGAGGCAGCAGGGCTAATGCTCAACCTGGGGAGATGGAGTTGAGCAAAGAGAGTACAAGCTGCTGATGGGAATGTAAACTCTTTCTTTAGGGAACTTTCAAGGAGAAACCATTTACACCCTGTCATAGATTGAAATGTGTTCGCCAAAAATATGTGCGTCAATTTTGCTATACCATGATTCCCAGTATTGTGTCATTGTCTACCCTTTTGTCATCTGAAGTGATTTTCCTATGTGTTGAAAACCCTATCCCTATGATGTTGGTAAGATGGGATTAGTGGCAGTTATGTTAATGAGGCAGGACTCAATCTACAAGATTGGACTGTGTCTTGAGCTAATCTCTTTTGAGATTTAAAAGAGAGAAGCAAGCAGAGAGACTTGTGGACCTCATACCACCAAGAAAGCAGCACCAGGAGCTCAGCACATTCTTTGGGCCTGGGTTCCTACACTAAGAATCTCCTAGACCAAGGAAAGATTGATGACAAGGACCTTCCTCCAGAGCTGAGAGAGAGAGAAAGACTTTCCGTGGCGATGATGCCCTGAATTTGAACTCTAGCCCATTAGACTGTGACAGGGTAAACTTCCATTTGTTGAAGCCATCCATTTGTGGTATTTCTGTTATAGCCATACTAAATAACTACGACACACCCTGAAGTTAGATTGGAAATTTCATTATGAACTGGAATGACCGCTGACTTTCTCTTATTCCTAATTAAGGCTATGGTTATCAAAGTGTGACCCCGGGATCAGTAGCGTCAGCATTGCCTGGAAACTTTTTGGAAATGTAAATTCCTGGGCTCAGAATGTCTCCCCCTCTTACAGCCATTGCCTGAATTGCCACCATTCCTGGGGGTTTAAGCAGCTTTCTCTAAAGGAGCTTTTTTCCAATGCAGATGCCCCACCAGGGCTGTTGTACTGAGCTATCATCTGATCACAGAGTAGATAGGCTTGTGACAACAGAATCAATTGAGTAATTTGGGGATGGGGTTGAGAGTGAGGGAAACCATAAGAGACAGTAGAGATCATTCTGGATACGGCAGGCCTCCTTGTACTTTCTGTTGGGGCTGCTTGGATTGAGGCTCAGGCCAGCACACCTGCTCCTGCGTGGAGATGTCTAGTTTAGCACATGTCTTAGTTATCCAGTGCTGCTGTAACAGAAAGGGCAGAGAGGCTAGAAATCTTTATATGGGATTTTCCCCAAGCTCCCTTTTGCACTGCTTGGCTCTGGTAATTTGGACCCGCTTCTTCTCCCTCCCTCTAACTCCCATAACCTTGAGCCCAAGTTCTCCAGCAGATCCAGACAGGGCAGCAAGCCGAGATGAGCTCTGTGAGTCAGCTTGGAACAAGTTAGATGAACTGAAAGCACTTGAGGTTGGCCATGCCTCCCGGGTAGAGGCTCCCATACAGGAGGTTAGTGGCGAGAACCTGCGGCCAGTACTTGCTTTGCTACTTGTCTTAGTTATCTAGTGCTGCTATAACAAAAATACCACAAATCGATGGCTTTCACAAAGAGAAATTTATTCTCTTACAGTTTAGGAGGCTAGAAGTTTGAATCCAGGGTGCTAGTTCCAGAGGGAGGCTTTCTTTCCCTGTTGGTTCTGGAGGAAGTCCCTTGTCATCAATCTTCCCCTGGTCTAGGAGCTTCTCAGTGCAGTAACGCTGGGTCGAAAGGATGCATGCTCCTGGCTCTACTTTCTTAGTGCTATGAGCTTCCCCTGTCTCTGCTTGTTTCTCTCTTTTATATCTTAAAAGAAATTGGCTAAAGGCACAACCTAACCTTACTGATTTAGTCCTGTTTCATTAACATAACTGCCTTTAATCCTGCCTCATTAACATCATATAGGCAGGGTTTACTACACACAGGAAAATCACATCAGATGACAAAATGGTGGACGATGACACAGTACTGGGAATCATGGCCTAGCCAAGTTAACACGTATTTTTGGAGGACACAATTCAATCCACGGCAGCACATAATCTTCCATGCAGTGGACAAGTTCATGAACTGCTACTGTTCTGATCTCTCCTTCTTCATGTCTATTCTCCCAATTTCCCCGGATCTGGACTTCACTGCTTGTCCTACATTATGGCCCTGCTCCAGCTTCCCTCTCCCCACAATTCCACTGAGGTCTTACCATCTCTGTGCAGTATGTCTTAAGCTTCCTCCAACAACACATGCCCTGTCTACCTAATGCTTGTGCTTCTATACCATGCCTTCTCTGTGGACCCTGTCTGGCCTCATCTAGGCTTGGAGGGCAGGAACCAAGCAATGGATCCTGGGAGCCCTGCTTGGCCAGCCCCTGGGCAATGCTCAGAGCCCCTGAGGTGCTCCCCATAAGGGGTTCCTGATCTCTTGAGAGGAGTGTACCTGAACCTTCTTTCATGTGGGGCATGTTGGGCAAATTGGATTTAAGCTGAGCCTGAGGGCTGAATGTTAACCTGATTGACTGGAGTATGAACCTGAAATCTTCCCTCCTTTTAAGTTTGTACTTGTCCTTCTTGAAGTGACAAGTGAAGTTGATGGACCTGGGATAGGCCATTTAGAGGGGAGAAGAGTGTGGAGTCAGGCAGCAACCTAGATGCTGCCCTGGGCCATTCCTGATGCCTGTGCTTTGGTTTGTTGTTGCTAGGTGCCATCGAGTAGGTTCTAACTCATAGTGAACCTATGTACAACAGAACAAAACACTGTCTGGTCCTGCGCCATCCTTACAATCCTTGTTATGCTTGAGCCCATTGTTGCAGTCACTTTATTGATCTATCTCATTGAGGGTTTTCCTCTTTTTCGCTGACCCTCTACTTTACCAAGCATGATGTCCTTCTCCAGGGACTGGTCTTTCCTGATAACATGTCCAAAGTATGTGAGATGAAGAATCACTATCCTTGCTTCTAAGGAGCATTCTGGCTGTTTTTCTTCTAAGACAGATTTGTTTGTTTCTGGTAGTTCATCGTGTATTCAATATTCTTTTGCAACACCATAATTCAAATGCATCGAATCTTCTTTGATCTTATTCACTGTCCAGCTTTCACGAGCATACAAGGTGATTGAAAACATCATGGCTTGGGCAGGTGCACCTTAGTCTTCAAGGTGACATCTTTGCTTTTTTAACACTTTAAAAGAGATCTTTTGCAGCAGATTTGCCCAATTCAATGAGTTATTTGATTTCTTGACTGCTGCTTCCATGGGTGTTGATTGTGGATCCAAGTAAAATGAAATCCTTGACAACTTCAATATTTTGTCTGTATATAATGATGTTGCTTATTGGTTGAGTTGTGAGAATTTTTGTTTTATGTTGAAGTATAACCCATACTGAGGCTATAGTCTTTGATCTTCTTCAGTAAATGCTTCAAGTCCTCTTCACTTTCAGCAAGGAAAGTTTTGTCACCTGCCTATTGCAGGTTGTTTTTGAGTCTTCCTGCAATCCTGATACCCCGTTCTTCTTCATACAGTCCAGTTTCTCAGATTATTTGCTCAGCATACAGACTGAATAAGTATGATGAAAGAATACAACCCTTATGCACATCTTTCCTGACTTTAAACCACACAGTATCCCCTTGTTCTGTTCAAATGACTGCCTCTTGGTCTAAGTACAGTTTCCTCAGGAGTATAATTAAGTGTTCTGGAATTCTCATTCTTTGAAATGTTATCCATAATTTGTTATGATCCACATAGTCAAATGCCTTTGCATAGTCAATAAAACTCAGGTAAATACGTTTCTGGTATTTTCTGCTTTAAGCCATGATCCATCTGGCATCATCAATGATATCTCTTGTTCCATGTTCTCTTCTGAATCTGGCTTGAATTGCTGGCAGTTCCCTGATGAGGCACTGCTGCAACCATATTTGAATGATCTTCAGCAAAATTTTACTTGTGTATGATATTAATGATATTGTTCGATAATTTCTGCGATCTGTTGGATCACATTTCCTTAGAATGGGTACAGATATGAATCTGTTCAAGTCAGTTGGCCAGGTAGCTGTCTTTCAAATTTCTTGGGATAGATCAGTGAGCATTTCCAGTGCTGCATCTATTTGTTGAAATATCTCAATTGGTATTCCATCAATTCCTGGAGCCTGGTTTTTGGTAAATACCTTCAGTGCAACTTGGACTTCTTCCTTCAGTACCATTGATTCTTGATCATATACTACCTCCTGAAATGGTTGAATGTCAGCCAATTCTTTTTGGTACAATGACTCTGTGTATTCCTTCCATCTTCTTTTGAGGCTTCCTGCGTTGTTTAGTATTTTCCCTGTAGAATCCTTCAATATTTTTCCCATAAAAATCCTTCACTATTTCGACTCGAGGCTTAATTTGTTTTCTTCACTTCTTTCAGTTTGAGAAATGCTGAGTGTGTTCTTCCCTTTTGGTTTTCTATCTCCAGGTCTCTGTACATTCCATTATAATACTTTACTTTGTCTTCTTGAGCCACCCTTTGCAATCTTCTTTTTAGCACTTTTACTTCATCATTTCTTTGTTTTGCTTTAGATACTCTTCGTTCAAGAGCAACTTTCAGTCTCTTCTGACATCCATTTTAGTCTTTCCTTTCTTTCCTGTCTTTTTAATAAACTTTGCTTTCTTCATTTTTGATGTCCTTGATGTCTTTCCACAACTTGTCTGATCTTCGGTTGTTAGTGTTCAGTGTGTCGAATCTACCCTTGAGATGGTCTCTAAATTCGGGTGGAATATTTCAAGGTCATAGTTTGGCTCTCGTGGACTTGTTCTAATTTTCTTCAACTTCACCTTGAACTTACATATGAGCAATTGATGATCTGTTCCACCGTTGACCCCTGGTCTTGTTCTGACTGATGATATTGAAAGTCTCCATTGTCTCTTTCCACAGATGTAGTGGATTTGGTTCCTGTGTATTCCATCTGGTGAGGTCCAGGTGTATAGTTGCCATTTATGTTGTTGAGGAAAGGTATTTGCAATGAAGAAGTTGTTGGTCTTGCAAAATTCTATCACGGGATCTCCTGCATCATTTCTATCACCAAAGATATCTTTTCCAACTACTGGTCCTTCTTCTTTGTTTCCAACTTTTGCATTCCAATAGCCAGTAAATATCAATGCATCTTGATTGCATGTTTGATCAATTTCAGACTGCAGAAGTTGGTAAAAATGTTCAATTTCTTCATCTTTTGCCTTAGTGGTTGGTGTGTAAATTTTAATAATAATTGTATTAACTAGTCTTCCTTGTAGGGATATGGATATTATCCTACCACTGACAGCGATGTACTTGAAATGTTCTTTTTGATGGTGAACGCTACTCCATTCCTCTTCAATTTATCCTTCCCAGCATAGTAGGACATATGATTGTCTGATACAAAATGGCCAATACCAGTACATTTCAGCTCACTAATGCCTAGGATGGAGCCCTAGTGGCGTAGTGATTAAGAACTCTGTGGCTAACCAAATGGTTGGCAGTTGGAATCCACCAGCCACTCCTTGGAAACACATGGGGGTGTTCTACTATGTCCTATAGGGTCACTATGAGTTGGAATCAACTTGACAGCAGTGGGTTTGGTTTTGGTTTTAATGCCTAGGATATTGATATTTATGTATTCAATTTCATTTTTTGATGATTTCCAGTTTTCCTAGATTCATACCTTGAACATTCCATATTCCTATTATTAATGGATATTTGCAGCTGTTTCTTCTCATTTTGAGTCATGCCACATCAACAAATGAAGGTCCTGAAACCTTGACTCCATCCATGTCATTAAGATCAACTCTACTTTGAGGAGGCAGCTCTTCCCCAGTTGTCTTTTGAGTGCCTTCCAACCTGAGGGGCTCATCTTCCAGCACTATATCAGACAATGCGCTGCTACTACTCTTAAGGTTTTCACTGGCTAATTTTTTTCAGAAGTAGACTGCTGAGTCCTTCTTCCTAGTCTGTCTCATTCTGGAAGCTCAGCTGAAACCCTGTGCACCACGGGTGACTGCTGACATTTGAATACTGGTGGCATAGCTTCCAGCATCACAGCAACACACAAGTACCCACATTAGGACAAACTGACAGACGTGTGGGGGTGCTCTGATTTAGGCAGAATAAACTATTTTTGGTTGTGTCCCTTTCCCTGCACATCCGTGAGGGTTCCTATGCATATCTGGGTAGAGCCTCCCTTCAACTCACCAGCTGTGAGGCCATGAGCAGGTGAGTTAAACCATCAGAGCCTCCATTTTTCTAGTCTGTATAATGTGAACAACAGAAATTTCTACAAAAAAAAAACAAAGGGTTACTATGGTGACAAAATGAAACAAAACACATAAGGCCCAGTGTTGGTGTTCATGTGCGAGGTTATTATTGCTAGATGCCTTGTGTAAGTTACTCAACCTCCTTGTGCCTCAGTTTCCTCACATGTAAGATAGGGATAATAACAGAACCTTGTGTTGTTATAATTATTAGAGAAGTTGATATGTGTAAAGTACTTTGTTGTTATTGTTAGTTGCAGCTGAGTTGATTCCAACTTATGGCAACCCCATGCGTGCAGGTAGAACTGCTCCATAGGGTTTTCAAGGCTGTGACCTTAAAACAGATCACCAGACCTATCTTCTGAAGCACCTTTGGGTGGGTTCAAACTGCCAAACTTTCTGCTAGTAGTTGAGCAGTGAGAGTCCAGTAGTAAGAGTTTGTGCCACGTAGGGACTCCTACAGTACTTAGTACTGGACAATAAATAGCAGTGAGTATAGTGCTTATTATCTTACAGTGTTTGAGTGTGTCTGGGTGAGACTCTCTGTGTCTGTGATATTCCTGTGCATGTCTCCCTGCTCCTATATGTATGTGTGTGTGTATCTATATGGCCAGGCAGGCCCCCTCTCTCAAGGCGGAGTTTGCTGTTGGCTCAAGCGGGCACTCCCTGAGCCAGCTAGGGCCGGTGCTGGGGATGGAATTTCCATTAAGAATTAAGCAGGACTGCACTGGGAAGCCAGGCAGACAGAGAGGAGGGGTCTGTGGGGGAGGATGCTCTGACTCTGAGCTCCCTTGGGCAGCCTCAGTCTTGAACTGCCTGGGAGAAGGCCTCTGCCAGCTTTGCTTTAAGTCACAGGCCTTCCCTAGGCCATGGCCCAGAAGGATGCGCAGGAGGAGAGGAGCTGTTCTCAGGGGCTTCGGTAGCAAGCCTCAGAGTTGCTGCGACCAAGCTGACTGGAGCCATGAGGCGCCCCCCTGGAAATGGAGAGGTGGCCAGCAAAAGTCCTGGTGGCTGGGGCCCATGGGGTCGACAGGAGCCCAGGAAGCTGGGCTGTGCCGTATGTATCTGTGTGTTAGGGCATGGAGGGTGGGGGGCATTCAAGCTGACTGCCCTAAGGGAACATCTAGCAAACCAAGTCTGTTCCTACCTTTTCCTGAAACCCAGGCACAGAGTTTGGACCTGGAATTAAAAGACCTCTAAGGTTTTTTGCTAACATTTATCTTGTCCATGATCTAAGCCTCATTCTACTTCTAGTCTATTAAAAAAAAAAGGACCATCTTAGCTTTCCAGGCTCTTTTATATCCCTGAATTCATTTTGCATTTTCAAAGACGTTATGAGCCAGAGAGAGGTTATAATGACCCCCATTGTACATACGTGAAAACTGAGGTTCAGGGAGGTTAAATGACTTGTCCAAGGATACACAGCTAGGAAGGAGTAGAGACAGGTTGCAAAGCCAGGTCCCTTTGACGACAAAGCCCTAACTGTTTTTATTACACCACCTGACCTTCCAAAAACAGATTCAGAGAAGATTCCACAAACTCTGTGCATTTGAAGAAGGTTGCAGCCACTGAGTTAATACCCAGCCAGGTGGTTGACCGGAGGCCCCAAGCCTATCCTAGACCCTGAGACAGCTCTAGTTGAGATGGGAACTGAAGCCCCTCTCAAGGGACTAGAGAGTAGACTCAGGCAGTTTGGATAGAGGCTGCGGTCAAAGAGGCTTGTCTAAGGGAAGAGACCTGGGCCACCCACAGCCCCAGTCCCCTAGCAAGCTGAGATGGGGTTTGAGTTTATGCCAGGGACTGCTGTGTCCAGGGCCAGGGAGCAACAGTCAGTTTCAGTCAGGGCCTGAAAAAGGGAACAGGGATTATTAGCATCAAGGAAGAGAAGATTGAGGTGGGAGGTTGGAATGGTCATTATGATATGGAGATGGAACTGGTGTCCCTCTCCCTGAATATATTTACCAGTTGCTCATTGAGTCAATTCTGACTCATGGCAGTCCCACGTGTGTACAGCTGTGCTCCATAGGGTTTTCAACGGCTGATTTTTTGGAAGCAGAGCACCAAGACTTTCTTCCAAGACACCTCTGGGTGGCCTCGAACTTCCAACTTTTCTGTTAGCAGCTGAGTGCTTAGCTTTGCACCACCCAGGGACTCTCTCTCCAAGTAAATTGAGGTAGTTTGCATGAGAGGGATTTAGAGGGAGTGGTGGGGCTTTAAGCTTCCGAACAAGAGCCAAGGGAGGTGGAGGGGAGATGGCTTTTTTCTTAGTGATCCCTAAGAATAGGTGGAGGCCTTCCAGGCCCACAGGATTCATGGCAGGGTGGAGGGAGTTGGATGGAATGACCTTGCAGCTTCCTTCCAGCTCAAGAATGCAACATTCCTGAGTTTTTGGGTTTGTGAATCAGGCTTCTTCTCTAGGCTTACACCATCTGACACAAAGAAATCCAGAGGCGGGAATTTGATGTGCCCCAAGTTAGAAAGACTGCCTGCAACACCCCCACCTCCCAATTTTTGGCAGGTCCGTGATCTGGAGGGTGACTTATGTGGGTGACTTAGCTTCCAAGGGAAGCACCTGTGGTGAGTAAACCATGTCGCATTCCAGGCATTTGGGGGCTGCTCAAAGTGAGGCGGCTCCCTCTGCAGAACTTGTGAACTGCCCCCAAATCCCTCCCTGTTTTGTTTCAGCTCCAAGGGAAAAGCTCGCGGCACATTCCCTTCCCCTCTCCAGATGTTGGCATGTGGGGCATATGTGGGGGCCCCGGCCTGGACGGCTCCGCGGCTTCGGGGGTGATTACTCGCGGTGACTCCCGCCCAGCCCAGGGGTGAGCCAGGTCTCTAATTAGGCCTGACCACGTTCCCATTCCTGCGCTCCCCACAGAGGCGAGCGCGATGTTTCCACTGCCGGGGGTACCAAAATAGCCCTCGAGGCCCAGCTGAAACTCGGCAGTGGTGCCTGACGCAGGACAGAGGCTTGGCTGAAAGCACACTGTTGTGGAAGGTCCTTCAGAGTTTGCAGCCGTCTGTGAGCAGCTGAGCCAGCGGGCCGGAGGGGGAGCTGGGCGGGGCGGGGGCGGGGGGCAGCAGGCGCCCCCGGGCCTCCGCCAGAGCGGCCACTTCACTCACGACCTCTGGAGCTCCAGCTGCGCCCTGCCACCGCTGACCGCTTGCACGCACTCTCACTGGCTCTCACGGTCAGAGTAAGTAGTCACCCTCTAACTGGTTGAATTCTGAGGCCAAAGCTGGAATTGCCAGCCTAGTGGGGGACAAGGCATGTGTGTGACTATTTAGATGATACGTGTAAATGTGTCAGCGTTGAGTGCTGTGAGCAGAGGCATGTAACAGTGGGAGGGAATCATCTGGGCAGGTATGTCAGCATGTGGAATTTTGTAGCATGTGTCTGAAAGTGTGAGTGTGTGCAGGGACCTGTGTGTAGGGGGGGAATGTCAGTCCGGGTGGAGGGGGCCAGCAAGTGGCATGTGTGTCTGTGTGGCACGTGCTGCCCCTGTGTGGATGGTGTCTGGGTGTGCGGAAGTGCATGAATGTGTGTGGTAGGAAGACTTGCATGTGGAGTGAGTTGATGTGTGGCTGGATGGATGTGAGAGTGAGCCAGTGAAGGCAGAAGCTGGGGGATAAGGAGTGTTACCTGAACTTCGACTTTCTGGGGTGACCTGATGTGTCCCCCCCAGGGGTGTCTTCTCTGTGGGTTGTATGGCTTTGGGTTTTTTGAATAGGGTGAGAACACAGATCCCTCACTCTGCACACGGGGTGAACTGGGTTCTGAATGACACCACCTGTCTGGGCCAGGAACAGGGAGACAACGGGGCGGCGGGGGGGGCCCACTCTCACACTAAGAGGTAGGAGTCGCAAGAGGACCAGCAGACCATTCAGTCGTGTGCACACACAAACACCACACCTATGCTCCTGCAGCTGCTCGTATGTACTCACATGCCTGCCCACACACACCAGTCTTGCACACACCTCTTCCCAGGACATCCTTGCAAACACACACTTCGGACACAGGCAAAGACGCGTGTGCAGCATGTACTGATGTGAGTAAAATATGCATACGCACGAATACAAACACCTGGCTTGGCCCGCCCTCAGCCTCTAGACCCTCTTTTCCCTATGCATGGTGCCTCTGGACAGTGGGTCCTGGAAAGTGACCCGGGGAATATTTTATGTCAGGGGTTTGTGGCTGGGGGTCAGGGAAGATGATGATATAGTGCCTTTGGAGTGTCTCAGCTGATCTGGGACTGAGCCTGCCGGTGGAACTCAGCCAGAAGGGATCCTCGGGCCTCACAGTCTGGGCTTAGAAGCAGCATTTGCTCTCTTAGAAGTGAAAAGGCCAGTCTTAAAAGGTAAGCCGTGCTAGGCTGCACTCTGGGGTGGAGGTCGGCAACTGTAATTTGCTCCTGGCTCTACACTCTGCATTACTCCTGCTGAGGAAAAGCAGTGATCCTTCTGTAGGCTGGGGCCCAAGAGTTTGGTCCACAGACAGCAGTAGTGACTTGAACTGGGCTGATTCTTTCTCCCCTTTGGTTTTCATCAACCCTATCTTAAGTCTCGCACCTGCAGGCTGGGCTGGAAGGGGTCCCCTTCACTTTGCTCCCCTCGCTTTGCTTCCTCCCCAGCTCTCTTCCAGCGTCTATCTCATTTCTTGACAGAAGCTTGTTCTCTTTGACCTCCTTCCTCTGGGTTCTACTAGGGACATGCTATACAGTACTTGGAAGACTGGGTATCCCAAAATGTCAGCTGGTTATTATTATTGATTAGGCTCCTTGGCTGGTGCAAATTGTTTGTGCTCAACTACTAACCTAAAGGTTTGTGATTTGAACACCCTCCCAGCAGTGGCCTTGAAGAAAAGGTCTGACGATCTGCGTCTGTAAAGATTAAAAAACAGAAACAAAATCCATTGCCATCCAGTCGGTTTTGACTCATGGCAACCCCCTGTGTTATAAAGCAGAACTGCTGCACGGGGTTTTCTTGGCTATAACCTTGATGGAGGCAGATCACTAGGTCTTTCTTGCAGGGTGCTGCTGCGTGGCTTCAAACTGCCAACCTTTGGGTTAGTAGTCAAATGCAAACCATTTGCTCCACCCAGGGACCATCACCTTATTGAGCAGCTCTTCTCTGTGATACATGGAGTCACCATGAGTCAGAATTGACTTAATGGCAGTAGGGATTTAAAACTTTTTTTTTTTTATTTTAATTTTTTAAGTTGATTATGGTTTCTGGACCTCTCCCCTTCCATCCTGGCCACTCTATTCTGGACAGGCTTCAGTGAGGGCCCCAGATTAGATATACTCTTCTAGTTGGGAAGTTGGAAAGATGACATTGATCTTTCTCAACATTTAAAGTTTATGGTTCAGTCTAAGGAGTGCCTGAGTTCTCGCTCCAACAGCATCCCTGATGTGCAGGGCTGCAGGTGGAGTTCAACCATTTCCTGAGGGGTTGTTGGGATCTACCTTGCATGGCTTGGTCCTAGGCTTGATGTTAAGTAAAGGAAGTCAGTGGTCAGCCCAGCAGCCTTCTAGCAGAGTGAAGATAGTGGGGAAAGGAAGCCAGCATGCCTTCCCTGGTGCTCACCTTTGTACAGGCTCCCAGGCTTAGGACTTGATAAAAGGTTCTAGAAAGCTGGGGGAGTCTGGGTGACCAAATCCTAGGCTGTTTCCCCATTTTTCTTTTAATCAAAGACGTATACCTGCCAATCAGAATTTTAGAGCAACAATGAGTAACCACAGAGTATCACGGCAAGGCCACTTAATTGACATAGTTCCAGTTTAAAGAAAAGAACCAGACAACAGAATAGTGGTAATAATAATAACCACCATTTATTGAATTGTAAATATATGCTTTACTTCCATTTACTTTTTTCAGCAACCTTATTAGGATGTTGTCATTTTTCTGATAAGAAAACTGAGGCTTGGAGTGGTCAAGGGATATCCCCAGGTCTGTGTGACTGCAGAGCTCACGCTGTGATTTACTTCTCCGTCCTGCTGTGATTTACTTCTCCGTCCTAGCAAGGAAGTTCTTAGTCTACTGTGTTACTCCATCCTCGTAACTGGTAATTGGAGCCATGGCTTTCATTTTTAATTTCTGCTTTAACAACTTGATAGTATACACATCTTTAACTGTAAAATTCCACATCCTTTGTAGAAAGAGATCAGAATAAATAAATGAACAACCAGCAACTAAATATTCTATTGGTGTCTGACAATGGGAACCACATTGTGTGGATTTTTTTTGGGACAGCCCCAATTTCAAATATTTCATCTGGTTTTCAAACCGTGTGTCTCAATTTTGGCTTCTGTATCTTTGGATTTTGATTCGTGACCAGGTCTTGGGGCCTTTCTTCGTGGTGGCTCTGGGAGATAACATCTAGCTCTGTGCTGGCTCAGACAATGGGGATTGTTGAGAATGAATTGGGCCATTGATAAACGCCCCCTGCTCTGAATGTTTTAGCTGCCAGCTCTTCCCTTGTCTCAAAAGGACAAGTGTCTGGGTGCCTGAAGGAGTTTGACCCCTGCCCTCAGCCTGCCCTGGCCCCGTGACCAGCTGTTCCTCATGCGAGCCTGCCTGGGTCCAGGGTTCTGCTGTTAGGTCTGTGTCTCTTAGATCTGAATTCTGCCTCCTACAAGGTCTTTTGTGAGCGCCGGTCCCTTGTGGAGCCTGAGCTTAGATTGAAGTGGTTGGACTGTGGAGTGTGGCTTTTCTGTCCCTCCCCCATATCTGTGAGGCCACAGGCCAGTGTTCACCCCTTTCTCCTTCTTCCTAGTGGATCTCAAGTCTGTCAAGTGGTCAGGGAGTCATTTGTCATTTTTTTTTTTTTTTTTTACCTCTAACAGACATGGGTCATCAGGGGCATCTGAATCATTTTACCCTGCCCAAGGCCATTAATTTTTGGAAAGGGAATGGTAGAGGGCAATGCTTAGTACCAAAGAATGACTCCAGTAAACCAGTTGCTGTGAAGTCAATTCCAAGTCATGGCGACCCCATGTGATTCAAAGTAGAACTGCCCCCATAAGTTTTTCATGGCTGTGGCCTTTCAGGAGTAGATTGCCAGGTCTGTCTTCAGAGGCTCTTCTGGGTGGGTTCAAACCATCAACCTTTCAGCACCTAACCATTTGTGCCTCCCAGAGACTCCAAAGAATGACTAGATTGACTAATGGTGGACTTTCAGGCATTGTGTTGGAATCCTGCTTCTCAATATGCCTTAAATCGCACCCCATTGGCGGCTCTTGCCTACGGGCACTGCCAGAACCATCAGATTACAAAGTGGGAGGAGAAATCATTGGCCTGAGGCCCTGGAAAATGCCCTGGCACTAGGGAATGTGATGGTGGCTTGGTGCAGGTGCGGGGTTTGTTCTTTCCAGGCCACCAGAAGGTAACTCTTAGATAGCTAAGACTGACACTTGATTGCATTTCTGCTGAGGATTCATACTTTAAGACCATTCATATTGTTCACTAAGGAGCCCTGATGCTGCAACGGTTAAGCCCTTGGCTGCTAACCAAAAGGTCTGCAGTTCTTATTTAGAACCCACCCAGTGGCTCACTGAGAGAAAAGACCTGGCAATATGCTCCAGTAAAGACTACAGCCTAGGAAACCCTATGGGGCAGTTCTACTCTGTCACATAGGGTCACTACGAATCAGAATCGAACACTCAATGGTATACAACAATAACATTTTGTTTATTGGACTTTAAGTTCAACCAAGTGATAACAGGTTTAAAATCCAGCGAGAGAGCCTCTGATGATACCTTCAGAACTTCTTGACGGGCAGTGGGGAGGGGCATTTACTCACATTTATTTAGTGCACACTAAATGCCAGTCCTTTTGTTGGACTCTGTGTAGCTTTTGTTTTATGAAATCTCTACAACAATGCTGTGCAATAAGTACTGTTTTAAAGATGAGGAAACGAGGCACAGAGCCATGAAATGATTAGCCAAAGGTCAGAGCCAGCAACGATTCCATCCAGGTCTGTCTGACTTCAGAGTCTGGGGTTACTGTCCATTCACCACTCAATGGAGACTGTAGGCTCCCCTAGTTTGAAGAACTTGAAAGCACAAAAAATAACCCCTGTGGCCAAACTGGGGAAGGGACTGAGGGGCTGACTCTTCTGTCTTGCCCAAGGACCTGAATATCATTGTTGGTCTTTCCTGCCCAGTTAACCCCAGTCTCAGACTGAGACTGTTGCTCTGTGGGAAGCAGAGGTAGGGGTGGGGTGGGCAAGGCCTCCTGGGCTGGGCAGACAGAGCTGGACTCCCTTTGCCTTCTCTCCTGGAGCAATCTCCAACCTGGGAATCGAGCTTCTATCCAGACTCAGCTATTGGTGCCAGCCCAGTCTCCCCACCCCAGCTCCAGGGCACCCTCAGTGCCAAGCCCTGGGGAAGTCTTGGATTCCCTGAGGACCTCTCTGGGCAGACCAGACCATGTTCAGCTACAGACCATGTCTGTAGGCGTCAGCGATTTGGCTGGATTGTTGTATATGGTGTTCACTTTCTTCTGGAGAAACGGAGGTTTTGTCTTACAAACCAAATATCCTGGGTTTGGAAACCACGTGAAATGCAAGCTGTGGTCTGAGGGTGTAGGCCTGTGTGTGGTGCTGGTTTAAAGGCACTCTTGAGGGACAGTATGACTGACTCAGGCCCTCTTACTTCCTCTGATGGAGGGCCAGAGGAAGGCAGTACATACTGATGATGTGAACACACAGAAAAATGTGCCTGGAAGCCTTAGTTTCCTCATCTATAAAATGGGGTTCCTAATAATGTAATTGCTGTGTTGCCTTTTCAGATATTTTCTCAGATTATGTTTTAATGGTTGTTTTGGGGATTACAATATGCATCCTTAATTTATCACAGTCTAATTAGAGTCAATATTGTCTGTTACTGTGAATCCTCTTAGATTTATTTTATCTGGAAATGTCTTCATTTCATCTTAATTTTGGAAGGATGTTTTCACTGGATATAGAATTCCGGATTGACAGATCCCCCCCCGCCACCCCCCGTCTAGTACTTTAAAGATGTTTTTCCTTTTTCTTCTGTCTTTAATTTTTTCTGATGAAATATTATCCTGATTAGTATTGTTGTTTCCACTACATATAATTTTATAATTTTTCTGTGGCTCTTTTTAAGAGTTTCCCTTAATCTTTGGATTTTAGCAGTTTGGCTGTAATATTTTTAGGTGTGGTTTTCTTGGTATTTGTCCTGCTTGGGGTTTTACCATGCTTATTGAATTTGTAAGTTCATGTTTTTCACTAAATTTGGAAAATTTTAAAAATATTCTTTTCTACTTTAATGTAGTTTTTTTTCTCCTTCTACGACACTACTTACAAGGATATTAAAACTCTTGATATCATACTGCAGTGCATTGAAACGCTATTCGTTTTCTTTTACTATTTTCCCTATATGTCCTTCAGCTTCAATAATTTCTATTAAACTACCTTTGAGTTTTTCTTCAGCTATTTCCACCCTGTTGTTAAGTCCATCCAGTGATTTTTTAAAAAAATTTCATATATCATACTTTTTAGTTTTAAAATTTTCATTTAATTTTCTCTGAAGTTTCTATTTCTCTGCTGGAATTCCCCAACTGTTCATTCATTATGATCATATTTTTCTTTAAGTCCTTGGGCACATTTTTAAGAGTTGCTTTACAATCCCCATCTGCTAATCCTATATCATGTCATCTCTGGGACTGTTTCTTTTTTTCTGATTATGTATCATATTTTCCTTCTTCTTCACTTATGTGAAGGACATTGTGGATGCTACATTGTTCAGAGTCTGGAATTTGTTTTATTTCTTTAAATACTATTGAGTTTTGTTCTCACAAGCGGTTATTTACCAGTAGATAAATTGGATTATTCCAAGGCGTGTTTGTAAGCTTTGTTAGGACTGGTCCAGTACTCTTAGGTGTGATTAATTTGGTCTCAGTTGAATTCCTGGAGTGTTTAGTGAGGTATTTCCTTTCCACTCTGTCGTAACTCATATGTCTCCATATGGGACATATGAAATCTCCTTTCAGTTCACAGATCCTCAGTAGCTGTTCTCTGCCAAAGGTTGCAGAGTCTCCCTTTGTGCGTGAATAGCTTAATATTTGGCCAAAGCCTTAAGGGTGCCCACATACATATTTCTGGGCTTCTTCTCCGTGTACCTCCCTTCTGTCTGATATCCTGTCCGACAAAATTCAGCTGCCTCAGTAGCCCCAAGTTCTGGCCTCTGCTTGCCCACCTCAGTGAGATCAGCATGCTCTGCTTAGGCCACACTGCCCTGTGCCATGTTTTGGAAAATGCTCCCTGACAGAAAGCCAGGGTGATCTGTGTGTGTTTCTGTTCTCTCATAGGGCACAATTCTGAGCTGCCTATTGCCCAACATCAGGAAACTCTCTTATAGTTGTTTATGGGGGGGAAGACTTCCAGTACCAGCTACTCCATCATGGTCAGAAGTGGTGGTCTAAGAGCTTACTATTATCCTAACAGTGTTACTGCAAACAGAGTGGTGAATAAAGCAGGCAAGGTCTTTGTCCTTATGATGTTTGCAGTCAAGTGTGATAAAGTGTAAAAAAATAAGTAAACGAACTAATATAATAAATTGTTTTAAGTTTTAAATATTTGGTTATCTGCTTCATCTTCATTCAATCGCTTACCCACCCATCCACCCATATACCACCTACCGAGCTATGCATCATCCACCTATCCATCCATGAACAAGAATTTATGTTGGATTTATAGTGGGACTGAAGGCTGATGAGTCATCCTCACTTCCCTTCCCTTTACTTCTTTTTCATATGGTCCTTACAGCACAGAAGCTCAAGTAAGGAAACCATCAGGGGTGGAAGGGACTCCACTGTGCTGATAGAATGCTGGGCCATGTGCAATTGGAGTGTATTATTAACAGGAAGAGTAGGAGACCAGAAACTGCCACACTGATTGCTCCTTTTATCTCACTTTCTGTTTTTCTGAGGATTCCAAACCCTAGCTTCCCCTCTTTCTGTGGTAATGAGAGCTTAGGAATTAGGCTTCTTGATTCAATACAAGATGGTACCTGGGCTCTGCAAAGATGCTAGTGCTCAGGGCTAAGGAGAAAGAGAAACGCAGCTCTGTATGATCCCTATCGTCGAAAAGAGGATGCTTTTGTTTTCTTCCTCATTTTCCACCAGGATTGCACTTTAGCCCTGTGGAATTTGTAGAGAGGCTGGCGGTGCGGGGGGGAAGGGGAGGCAAGCAGGATTTAAAAATGTGGCATTTAGAAACCAGGCAATGGACTAATCCTGGCCCCACCCCTTCAGAAACTGCTCTTTCAGTTCTCTGAGGGTTGTCATTTACAAAGAACGC
Source organism: Loxodonta africana (assembly GCF_030014295.1). NCBI lineage: Eukaryota > Metazoa > Chordata > Mammalia > Proboscidea > Elephantidae > Loxodonta > Loxodonta africana. The sequence continues at coordinate 68,147,850 of NC_087348.1, read as the reverse complement.
CCCAGAATGTGTGCTTCCCATCTGCTGTGGCAGACAGGCTTGGAACTGAGTAGACGTAGGACAATTGAAGCAGCAGCAGCAGATAAGAGCATCTTTGGGGAAATCCCAGAAGGTGCCAAGGGTCTAAGTCACAGACTCATTTACTCATTTGCTCACTCACTCATTCATTCAACAAGTGTTAACTTAGCACCTACTATGTGCCATGCATTGTTCTGGGGACTGGGGATATAGTAGTAGTAGGCAAAAAATAGACTTTCTGCCTATATATATATATATATATATATATACATATATATATATATACATATATATATATACATATATATATATACATATATATATACATATATATATATTTTTTGGTATGGTAAGATAGCAAACAGGTTAATACGTAGTATACAAAATGGTGATAAGTGCTATGGGAAGATTTAAAGGATGGTGTTATAAGTTCATTTATTTCCCCCAAAAGATATATATGTTCAAGTCCTAATCCCTGGTATCTGTGAACATGACCTTGCTTGGAAATACCCAAACAAAAACCAGACCCCCTGCCATCAAGGTGATTCCAACTCACAGCAACCCTATAGGACAGAGTAGAACTGCCCTGTAGAGTTCCCAAGGAGCGCCTGGTGGATTCAAACTGCCAGCCTTTTGGTTAGCAGCCACAGGGTTTCCAAGGGTCCTTGGAAATGTTATCAGTTTAGGTGAGATCATACTGAGTAGAGTGGGTCCTAATCCAATCATAGTGGTGTCCTTATAAAACAGGAGAAGAGACAGAGAAATAGAGGAAAGATGGCCATGTAAAGATGGAGGCAGAGGTTGGAGTTATGCTGCCATAAATCAAAGAATGCATGGAGCTACCAGAAGCTGTGAAATACAAAAAAAGAACTGTCCCTAGAGCCTTCCAACATGCTCAATTAGGACTACTAGCTTCCAAAACTGTGAGACAACACTCAATTTGTAATGCTTTGAGATGGCAGCCCTAGGTAAGGGACATAGGGAGTGCCAAGTGTGGGAGGAGGTTTGTAAATTTATACAGGTAGCCAGGAGGTTCTCTCTGATGAGACATTTAAACAGAAGCCATGAGGCAGTAAAAGAGCACGCTGTGTGGATATTTAGGGCAAGAGTGTACAAGAGAGTGTCAGTAAAGGTACAAGCCCTGAGGCTTGTTTGAGAAACAGTGTGAAGATCAATATGAATGGAGTGAAGGAAGAGATAGGAGAGCAGAAGGAGTAGAAGTCAGTGTGCTGATGGGTGGCAGATCATGAAGGATCTTGTAGACTATCTGAAGAATATGGCTTTTAATCTAAATGAGATGGAGGGTTTTGAGCAGATAATTGACATGCTCTGACTGCTATGAAGAGAATAGATTCTAGAAGGAAGGGCAGAGATGAGTTATGAGGCTATTGTAATTATCTAGGTAATATATGATGCTGGCTAGGACCAAGGTTCACTTATTCATCCATTTCATTTTTTATTCTACAAATGTCTATGTAACACAGCTTGTGCATGAAACCCTTCATCATTATTCATCCATCCCTTCTGTCCCTCAATGGTTTATCCAGCTAACTTCACTACTTAAGATAAGCCTTCATCTGCTACAAGTAGAGTATTATGTCAGTTGGCAGTTGATATGGGCATATTCTTCTAGGACTTTGGGAAGGACTAGGAGCTCATTAGTCAGTCATAAAACCAAACAGGACCTGGCAAGCCCAAGATGAATGGAGTCAACACTGAGTATCCTAAGAGCCCTGGTTGTGGTGGGAAGGGTGGTCAGGCTAAACTTCCAGAAGGCTGGACCTAAGCTGAATCTTGATGGGTGGAGAGCACAAGTCAGGCCTGGAGAATAACAGAGAGCCTGCCTTGAAGCTTGAACATAAGGGGGAATGTTGGGGAGTATAGAATGATAGGGCTGAAAGAGCTGGGGACAGGGTCTGGAGGGTCATGAACATCAGGCTAAGAAGTTTAGACCTAAGTTGAGAGAGGCTGGGGGAGACATAACAGGTTTTCAAGGAGATGTTACAAGGAGAGCTGTGTTTTAAGAGGCTAAAAATAACATCAGAATGAGGAGGGATAGGCTGGGGCTGGGCGGACAACAAGAAGACTGATGCTTCATGTGAACTTCTTGGCCTTAGGGAAGACTGAGGAGGCAGGAAAGCAGGAGTGGGTCCCAGATGCACAGTAGGCAGGGGTGCAGTGATTTGGGGCTCTGATGGGTAACAAGAGCAGCAGGTGATATGAGTGGCTGTTGTTGGGACAAACTTCGGATGTCTCTTGTCCTCTGAGCAAGAGGACTTTTGAGCAAAGAACACAGAGCAACCTGGATTCTGGGTAGTGCAAGCTGGAGAAGAGTTTGGGTCTGGCTTCTGGCCATGAAGGACTCTTTTAGAAGCTTCTTGGTTAAGCATTCATTGGATTGTAGGGACATTAGATTCCAAACAGGAGCTTGTCTAATCCAGCCCTCTCCTTTTACAGGGTCTTAGAAAGGCGAGAGGAGAGAAAAGGGTGGGTGGGGGCCTGGGATGTCTTGCCCATGAGGCCACTGCAAGAAAAGAATGCTCCCGCCTAACTCAGGAGAGAGCAGTGCACAGGAAAGTTCACAGCCTCCAGGTGGACGTTCAGGATGCATATCTTGACTAAGTCTGGTGCTTGGTCTGGCCAGAGGATGGGCCACCAGGGATCTCTCCAAACCCACATATTTATTCTCTGGTTGTCCCAAGGAGCTAAAGGCCACTTCTCCAGGAACAAGTCCTGTTCTCTTCCTCCAGCATGCAGAAGTTTGTGGCTTAATAGCAGAGTTTCAGATGGAATTGTCCTTTACTGACCTTCCATCCCTGCATTTTTGATCCTACTGGAGGAAGGCTGAAGCTGGAGACAGTTTCTGTAAGTTAGAGAGGTTGGGGCTATAGCTCATGCCAGCCCATGCCCTGTGGTCTGTGTCAGCGCTGGATGAATAATTGTTTACTAAGCTCTTAGTCAACATGTTCTGTTTGTCTTGTACTGTAGAGCTGGCAGAGGCATTTGGAGGGGAGTGAGTTACACTCATGAGCGAGCTGAACACAAAGACACAGAAAATATCTACCCCCAAGTTCAACGCTCCTCAGTGAATGTCCCAAAGGAGGCAGTGGTGTTTTCTTTAGGTGTGAGTTTACTATGCCTGCCAAGGTAGCAAGCATGAACCAGGCCAGGCTATGGATGGAACCTGAGGGGAGAGGGTAACAGAAAGAGCTTGGTTTTTAGTCTGGGCTCAGCCACAAATTTGCTGTGTGAACTGGGCAAACCATTTGCTCTCTCTGGGTATTGGTTTCCTTACATGTAAACAAAACAACAAAGTTGGAGAAAACAATCTCAGAGGACCTGTCCTGCTATAACATTCCAGGTTTCTTGATTACATTGCGATGCCAACAAGGAATTGTGATTAGAGCCCTGTCTTCTAGATTTCTATCCTAGACCAGGGCTCATTCTCTACTTTACCTAAAATTATACCTTTATAGATGCATTCCTTTGAGTCTTTTAAGAGACTCTTATTTCCACAGACCATATTGCCTCACAAAATCCCTTATATTTTTCATGGCCTCCAATAGGGATATAAAGGAGCCCTGGGAGTGCAAAGGTTAAGCACTCACTGCTAACTGAAATGTTGGTGGTTCGAATTCACCAGTTGCTCCTTGGTAGAAATGACCTGGTGATCTGTTCCCATAAAGATTACAGCCTAAAGAACCCTATGGGGCAGTTCTACTCTGTCCTATAGGGTTGCTATGAGTTAGAATTTACTCAGCGGCACACAACAACAACAACAACACAGGAATGCAAAGCAGTGTCATATCCCTTATTTTATTTTGATCTGTACAACAACTGTACCAGCTATTATTATTCCTAGTTTGCATATAAGAGAAGAGACCCAGAGAGGTTAAGTAACTTGTCTAAGGTCACACAGTGAGTTACTGGTAGAGCTGAGACTAGGCTGCAGGTTTCTTCACTGCTGGTCTTTGTGGTCCATGCTTTTTTGTCCACACTTTCGGTTTGGAAAGAGGAGTCATAAAGGCTGCATGGGATGGGGGTCGTGGTGTTCACTGAGAGACACAAGTACCAAACTCAGCTGGTCACAGTGGTGAGGGGCTGTGCCAGCCCCTGTGCCTGGATATGCAAAGGCAGATCATAGCCGAAGCTGGGTGTCTGCAACAACTTTCCCCAACCCTGCTGTTGGCCCAGGGCACTGAGTCAAGTCCAGGCCAAGTCCTGGTTCTTCTAGTTAATCTTCTCTTTCTCATTTTCAGAAGCCTTTTCACCTGCTTGGTCCTGAAGCTGGGCTGACTCTGGCTGGCTGCAGAAAGGGATTCTTGGAGCAATACTCAACTTGGTTCTCTCTAGCTCAACCCAGCCAGCTCAACCCAGCTCTGGGAAAGAGGGAGGCTCTGGAGCAGGAATGTGTGGGCAACAGGGTCAAGGGGAAGGGGATAGTGATGCTGGTGAGGGCAGAAGCTCTTCCCTCACACACCTGGCAGGGGCAACCATGGACATCATCTGACTCTCCTCTCCCCAATTCACTTTCCATTCACTTTCTGCTTGTGCTTTGGGATGTACGTGGACTCAGAATCTGTCTCCTTCTGCCTCCACCTTCTCTATCACAAATCAAGTTTCCACATTTGCCTGGGTCTGTTTTAGGGTTTGCTATTCAGTTCTCCAAGTCTATTCCAGGGTTAATTGTTGTGAGTTGCTGTCGAGTCAGCTCCAACTCATGATGACCTTATGTAGAACAGATGAAACGCTGCCTGGTGCTGTGCTATCCTCTGATCATTGGGATGTTCGAGTCCGTTGTTGTGGCCACTGTGTATTTTGAGTGCCTTCCAGCCTAGAGGCTCATTTTCCAGGACTATATGGGACAATATCCTGTTGTGAACCACAGGATTTTCATTGTCTATTTTTGCAAGTAGATTATCAGGCCTTCCTAGTCTGTCTTAGTCTGGAAGCCCCACTGAAACCTGTCCACCCTGGGTGACCCTGCTGGCATTTGAAATACTGGTGGCGTAACTTTCAGTATCATAGCAACCTGCAAGCAACCACATTACGACAAACAGATAGATGGGTGGCACCTGACAGATGGTTATCACCTCATATTTATTACTTTAAAATAAGTCTTATTATCTGATGGGAAAAGGCCTCTCGATTTCTTTTTCATTTTCAGGAATAGCTTGACTATACATTTGAGATTCAACTTGTCAAATTCCAGGAAAAAAAAATCCTGTGGGGATTTGACTGAAATTGCATTGAATGTATGGATCCATTTATGCTGACTCGTCCTATCCATATACATGAAATACTTCTTCATTTATCCCAGCCTTCTTTAATATCTTTTAATAAAATTTTACAATTTTCTCCATAGGGAGCTTGCACCATTTTTCATTAGGTTCATTTTTATGTTCCTTATATATTTTGTTGCTATTCTTAATGGCCTCTCTTCTAAAGTTCACTCTATGCTTGTGTGGCGCCTAGGACTACATTTCGTTTTTGTATATTCATTTTTTCCGTAACCTTTCTAAATGCTTTTATGAATTATAACAATTTATTCATAGAGACTTTTGGGTTTTCTACATGGACAATGAGGGTAACTTACAGATCCATACAATAACTTTGTCGGAATTAGAGGAAGGTACCCTGTCTGGGGGAGTCCCTGGGTGGTACAAATGGTTAACAGGCTCGGCAGCTAACTCAAAGGTTGGTGGTTCAAGTCCCCCCAGAGGCACCTCAGAAGAAAAGCCTGGTGATCTCCTTGTGAAAAATCAGCCACTGAAAATCCTGTGGAGCACAGTTTACTCTGATACACGTGGGATCACCATGAGTCAGAATCGACTCCTCGACAGCAACTGACTACTGGTTACCCTGTCTGGGAGGACACAGACCCATGGACACTTGGCTGATCGTGCAGATGGCAGGTTTGTGCCTGGTGGACCCCGCACTATGCAGGGCGCGTGGCTGCGTAAGCAGAGCGGAAGCTGATTTCAGCCTCCCCTCGGCCCCCTGCACAGGCAAATGTGGCACCGTATTACCTGCAAATAATAACAGTTTTGTTTCTTTCCATTCTTGCCCATTTTCATTCTTTCTGTGCTAGCTAAGACCTCTAACACAATGCTGATTAGAAGTGGTGAGAGCTGGGTTTCTTTATTTAGTTCCTGATCTCACAGGAAATGCTTTCAACATAGCACTTAGTACGTTGTTCACTGGACTCTTTCTTTTTTGGTAGATGTTCCTTCGATCAGTTTAAGTAAGGCCTCTTCCGTTCCTAGTTCTGTAAAAGGTTTTCTTCTGAGTGGCTGCTGAATTTTATCAAATTATTTTATCTATTGAGATGAGCAACATACACCATGTAATTAATCTGCCCAGTGAGTTTTACATTTCAGGTATTGTCTTTTGACTTTATAAAAGGTCTATTTGGTTCCTTCTCAAATCTGCTTGGTCATTTTTTAATAGACTTTGCTCCTTGAAAGTGTTTCCAAGACTCTTTTGTTTCGTGAAAATCAATTCTCTAATTAAGAACCCCCTCACCCCCCACCCCAACCACCACCACCGACAAAAATAGTGTAAGATCAGGACCAAAACCTACATGAAGGCCATATTGTGGTCATTCATTCTCAAGAGAGATTTTATCTCCCTTAGCAGCAAGGTCAGGACAGACAGCTTTTCTTGCTGATACTATCTGTGTGGAAGGTTTGTTTCTCATTTACCTTTGCACTCAGCTTCTGGCCTCTGGAACCCCTATTTGATTCTTCCTCTTGAGAAGTTCCTGGGCTTCATCTCTTGTCTCCCTGTCGCATACACACCTCGAGCAGAAGCTCAGGGAATACACTGGTCAGCAGATATTCTCAGGGAAACATCGCCCTTCAGCTCTGGCTTGTTATCCCTGTTTCCTATACTTACTTTGATTTTGACCTCTGCAGATGATATTTTTGCTAGCTCAGTGCTGCATTTAAAAACATCTTTCCATCCTTTACATTTGTTCTCATGGAGAAGTATTTTAGAGTATCTGGTTTACGATATTGCTGAAAATAAAAATCCTGCCGATGTGAGCTTTCACTGTAAGAGGACTCAATTGTCAACTGAAAATTAGATGCTGGAAAATAGTGGCTTGGTGTGGGGAGCCTTAAGGATAGCATATAGTCTTTGCCTTTGCTCACCTTATTAGTTCTGTATCTTAGCAAATTATAGAACTCTCTGAGTCTTCATTTCCACATCTTTGAAATGAGGTTAATAGTAATACTGATCGTTTAGGATTTTTGAAGGGACATATGAATTTACTTATGTGGAATACTTAGAACAGTGCTTGGTGCATAGTTAAGCACCCAATATCAAAGTTCATTGAAGTTAACATGCCATACGTTGTAAGATGCCCTATTCCTTCATAAAAAATAAAAGAAGCTTTCAATTAAACTGTGACACTGCCAAGATGCCGCCGATTGTAAGACACATCCCATTTTCAGATGCTAAAATATGAAAAAAACATGCATCTTAGAATCACTGGACCACAATAAATTTTAGCTATTATCATGAATTTTTGCATAGGAGCAGAGAAGGCAGTGGTTTGGAAACAGAATCTTAGAGCTGATAGGATTTTAAATGTTTGCAGGTATTTATTCCATCCCATCCTCACTCCATCAGTTCCTGAGCTCTGGCTGTATTGTACATGAGCTAGAGTCTGCATCCAGAGGGTTAATTGTGGGCAGACAAACAAAATAAGTTGTCCATCTCCTCCAAGACTGAGGAGGAAGGGAAAGAGAGTGAGATTTATTGAGTAGCTTCTATGTGTCTCGCACATTCATAGTTGCCTTAAATATATCATTTACTTTAATTGTCACAATTAGTCATGTTAATTAGACTAGCTGCTGTAAAAAACAATGCTCAAAATATCAGCGGCTTAACACAATGTGTTTATTTCTGGTTTACCTCACAGAGTGAGGGGATCCGGGTGGCTCTCCTCGGAGCTGTGATTCAGGAGCCGTCTTCTTCCATCTGTTGCCGCCGCCATCTTAGGGCTTTCAGTTCCTCTATCATCGCCCAGCAGTCAGAACGGGGAGACAGAAGGAGCATGAAGAAGGCACATCTTCTATTACAATATAACTTCAGATTGTGCAAGACCTCACAATTTTATTGACTCCTAGGTAAATTTTTGGAGAAATTGCTGTAGGTTTAGGATGGTTGGAGAAGGCCTCCTGTAAGAGGTATGATTAAGCTGATTCCTGAAGGATTGGAATTACTTGGAGACAGAAGAAGAGAATAGAGGGATTTCAGTCTGGATGTGCTGGGGTGCCATGACCCATGTATAAAATGGAAGTGCAAGATGTTTTAGGGGAATAATGAAACCCTCTGTTGGTGGAAGGACTAGTTATTAATTGAGCTTGCAGACACTCCTAGGCACTGCAATGCACTGCTTGGATGTTACTTGTGATATGTGGCATACTAGGCGGAAATGAACCTTGATAAGACAGCATTCAGTGACTGGGCTGCTTTCCATGTTTGATTCATTTCATGTCCCAAGAAGTTAACTCAAATAGTCATATGTAGACAATGTGGTCCACGTATATGGCTACCACACCCCCGCTACCCCTGACACACACCAGAACATAAAGGATTCTTTAATGAGGACACTATGACAGGGACAATAGAATTCGTTGAGAACGATTGTGTCATGCTCATACTCTGGTATATTCTGCTTATACAGTGGCCCTAGAGTGGGTTCTGCTTCTGTGTCTTTGGTTCTTTTTCACTGACAGCTGAACTCCAATCTCTGCCTCTGTCTTCACTTGGTGTCTTTTCTCTGTCTTTTTGTGTCTCTTTTCCTCTTTTTATAAGGACAACTCTTATATTGGATCAGAGTCCCCGAGTGGTGCAAACAGTTAACATGCTTGGCTGCTAACCAAAAGGCTGGTGATTTGAGTCCACCCAGAGGTACCTCAGAAGAAATGGTGAGAACCTTTCACCGTTGTGGCTGAGCAGAGGTTCTATTTCAGCCTGGATTCTCCTTTGAATGCCCCATACTACTCTGTTCGCATAGGATGTGAGCTGGGATGTGAATTGTTTCTTCAAGGTCAATGCTAATAATTACAGAAAATGTCTTAGTGTTTTTATTTGTGTTTATTCAAAGCATAGTTTCTATGTACTGGGTCTTTATCAAATCTATTCCATGGAAAGCTTTGCTTATTTCCAGTATATTCTGCTTTAAAATCCCCTGTGATAGGAAGCAACTGTTTACATCTGGGTGGAAAATGAATCCTTCACTGGGCACAAAGATAGAGACCATGACACTTCCTGTGCAACACAACCAGCTCCCTGGGTCAAAGTAGCTGTTATTATGTAATTATTATTATTTAATTTGCTGTTTAGTATTCCTGTAGGCTACTTGATCTTATGTGATTTTAACAATAACCCTGAAAAGCAGAAATTATTCCCATTTTAGAAATGAAGAAGCTGAAGTCCAGAGAGGTCTCATAAGAGGCAGAACTAGAATTTGAATCACTAGTCTGAGCTTTAGAATTCTATTACCTTCCAAATTTGATTGGGCAAACTCCAGTTTGGAGGATTTGGGGAGGAAATGAGATAGAAGAAGGCTGATTATCACCATCGCTAATGTAGCACAACCACCTGCTCGTGACTCTAGAAATAAGAACATTATATTCTTGAAACTGTGAAAGGCTGTACCTCCAGGGAGCCCTGGTGGTGCAGTGATTAAGCACTTGGCTACTAACTGAAAAGTTGGCGGCTCAAACCTACCAGCTGCTCTGTGGAAGAAAGATGTGGCAGTCTGCTTCAATAAAGATTACAGGCTTGGAAATGCTGTGGGACAGTTCTACTCGGTCCTGTAGGGTCACTATGAGCCAGAATTGACTCGATGGCAATGGGTTTGGTCTGGTTTGAATTGTCTCTCCTATGTCCTTATTCCCAAGGGTATAGAGACCCCCTTAACCTGGATCCTCATTATGACTCAGAGAGGGAAATAGCTTGCCCGGTGTGACATCAGAACGTGATTTATGAAACAGGATATGTCCAAATTTTCACCATGTTGGAGCTGTTCAATTTTCTCTAATGGCCTTTATCTGAGAGTTATGTCTATTGGTGGCAGCCACGACCAGTAAGTCATTAGCTTAAAGTATAGAGATTGTTAATTTTAGCACCCTGGGACCTGCGCCCAGTGAGAAAGGCCCCTTGTTTTTGCAAACTGAAGCTAAGGAACATTCGAGCAGTTGGCTAACATTCACATCAGGAAAAGTTAGAAAGTAAGAAGGGATAATTAATAAGTGAAAGAGTAACAAGCAGTTGAAAAGTTGGATATAGTTTGGAAGGAGGAAGAATGACCTCTGTCTGGCTGTTTCCCTGCTCCTGCTTACTGTGCTCACCAGAAGAGAAATGGAACCAGTTTTAGCAAGCATCTACTGAGCCCTAGAGCCCTGGTGGCACAGTGGTTAGGAGTTTGGCTGCTAACCGAAAAGTTGACAGTTTGAATCCACCAGCTGCTCCTTGGAAACCCTATGGGGCAGTTCTGCTCTGTTCCGAAGGGTCGCCATGGGTCTAAATTGACTTGATGGCAACATATTTGGTGTGGGTTTTACTGATCCTCAGGCATGTCACATATGTGATCTCACTCCTTTGCACAGGGGTTCTATGGAGAAAGAATCATTACTTCCATTTTATCCTGATTATATATCCCGTTTTACAGATATGGAGACGTAATGCCCAACGTCACACAGCTAATAAGTGTTGGAGCTTGGATTTGAACCCAGGAAGTCTGCCTTTGAATCTGTGTTCTTAACCAAAGGGAGGTGATGCTCTGGATGGAGGTGGCCCAAAGGCCCAGCCAAGCCTCCCTTGGGGGCTGTACTCTGCCCGAGGGCTTAGAGGCCAAGGGCACCAGTTTCTTCCTCTTTACCTTTAGAATATCCCCAGCTCAGGGCCAGCCCTCCGTATGTCAGTGGTTGCAACTTCCTCATGAGACTCAGGGCTGGGAACTCCTCTGATGGGCAGCTGAGGAGTCAGATCCTCAGAGCTGGGAAGGACTATGTTAGTTTCTTAGGGCTGCCGTAAGAGATTATTACAAACTGGGTGACTTAAAACCATAGAAATTTACTCTCTCACAGTTTGAGAGGCTAGAAGTCTGAATTCAGAGTGTTGGCAGGGCCATGTTCTCTTCGAAGGCCCTAGGGGACGATCATTCCTTGTCTGTGCTAGCTTCTGGTAGCCCCAGGCATTCCTTGGCTTACAACAGCTGAACTCCAATCTCTGCCTCTGTCTTCACATGGCTGTCTTTTCTCTGTCTTTCTGTGTCCCTTTTCCCCTTTTTTTAAGGACAACTTGTATATTGGATCAGAGTCCCTGAGTGGTGCAAACAGTTAACATGCTTGGCTGCTAACCAAAAGGCTGGTGATTTGAGTCCACCCAGAGGTGCCTCAGAAGAAAGGCCTGGTGATCTATGTCCAAAAAATCAGCCATCGAGGACCCTATGGAGCACAGTTCTACTCTGACACACATGGGGGCACCATGAATTGAAGTCAGCTCATTGGCAACTGGTTTTGGGTTATTGGATCAGGGTTGATTGTATTCCATATGACCTCACGTTAACTAATTACATCTGCAAAGACTCAATTCCAAAAAAGGTCACATTCACAGGTACCAGGGATTAGAGCTCAAACATACTTTTTGGGGGACACATACCTACTCATAACAAGGGCCACAAGACGGGGGCAGCTGTGGCTTTCCTGATGCCAGGCACCCAAGTGTTCTTCCCAGGACTGCCACACAAACTTCTTCGGAGGAGGTTGCCTGGTGGTCTGTTTTGGACAAATTGGAACCACTTAGAGGTTGGGTGTTATATAAGTCAGATACTTGGGGCACATCACCTCTGAAGGGTAAACTTGATGTCTGACTCTTCTCTCTCCAACCACTGGGGACTCCTGAGCACCTCTGGGTCAATCTTCCTGTCCCATTCTAAGGCTGGGCTGGATCAGACCAGGAATCACTTGGCTTTTCCTGTTCACTGTCAATTTCCCTGTGCTTTGTAACCACAAGCAAAGGAGGAAGAACAGGCATAATTATGGCTGCTTTGTAGATGGGGAACTGAGGCTCCGTTGATTTCGCACTGTAAATCGCTGAGACCCTGGTCAGTGTCTCCAACATTCTGCCAAGCAACACCTTATTTGGGTTCCCCATGGGAGTGGTTTATGGGAGCGAGAAAACCTAGGTGCAAGTCCCAGGTGTAGCTCTGACTTGCTCTGTGACCTCAGGCAAGTCTCTTCATCTCTCTGAATGTGTCTCCCCATCTGCCCGTGTTAACCTCTCTGTGCTTCAGTTTCCTCATCTGAAAAATGGGAATAATAATAGTAACCTACCTCACAGGGTTATTTTGAGGATTAAATGTAAGGCATTTAGAACAGTGCCTGACACACTGTAAGCACCGAGTGTTTCTCCATCTGTCCTCTTTCTTCTCATTCTGCTCCTCCTCCTCTTCACTGTTGTTATTATTATGACCAGAGGGTTATCTCTAATAGGCCCCTATTAGTTCTGGTACTCTAAGATAACTAAGTGAGCCCCTCAGGAAGGCTGTCTGAGTTTTGCCTGACCCTGGAGCCTTATCCCTATCAAGTTCAGGGACATGTTTGTGTAGATGGCGTATCTGTTGGCCTTCCAGGGCCCAGATCTCCAGTTAGGCAGAGGCTTGAGACTGCCTGTGCTTTGCTGAAACCCTTCTGACTCCAGAATTGAGAGGCAGAGCTGAGGTTTAGGTGAGGCCCTTCTTCCTGAGGTATAGTCCTTCTGAGCAGCCTGAACAGGGTTATCAGGGCCTGGGGGTGGGACGGGGGGGACTAGGCCTGGCTCTGTGAGCCCTGATGTCTGTTCTGCCTCCTCACTGGGCTCTGTCGCTTGCCAGCTGTGAGGGGCCATTGGGGCTTCCACCAGGGAGCCAGGGCTGTCTATATTTCATGAGGCTCAGTTCTCTCAGCAAGGCTGGGTGGCAGCTTGCCTGGTTTCTTGCGGCTCCCCTGGGAATGAGGGCTCTTAAAGTATCTGATTGCTGCAGGATGCCAGCTGCCCCAGCTAGCAGTGCTGAGATAGTTTGGATGACTCTCACCAGCCTGCCACAGGTCAAATAGAGGCTCAAGGTGGGTTTGAGGAGGGAGACTCATTGTCCTTACCTCCCAGAGCTCTTTGCAATCCTCCTGCCCACCCCTGGGTCCCCTTTTCTCCATCCCCAGTCCTTGGAAGCTTGCACCAGCCTCTAAATGAACGCCTGCTGCTGGAATCCACCCACCCCACTGTACCCCATGGAGCTCAAACTCCACTCTGGTCATTTCACTCCTTGACTCAAACACCTTCAATGACTCCCTATGATCCACAGGCGAGAGTACAAAGAATCAGCTTCATACTCAGGGCCATAGAAGTACCTTGTCTCCAGTCCTTTGGGAGAGGTCTGGGCCCCTGAATACTCCCTACATTTTGCCATCTCCTTGCCACGGCTCCCAGGGCTCTCTTGGGCCCAAATGCCCTTGTCGCATATTTACCTGGTACAATGTCATCCTGCATTTAAGGCTCAGCTCAGATGTCACCTCTTCCGAGAAGCGCACACTATTCCCCCACCTTTCTGCATTCGTATGCCACTGAGATATGTTCATTTAAACTCTCTCACCAGCCCAGAGTGTCCTGGCCATCTAGAAAGACTTGCAGTTCCTTAATCTTACCATGCTCACGCTTTATGCCTTTTTCGTGTTCTTCTCTTGGCGTGGCAAACTCTTCCTTCTAGCCCCTTCCTCTGTTATTCTGCATTCTTCTTTCAAGTTCCAGCTTTGAGGTCATGCCTTGAGAAGCTTCCAGAGCCTCTTCTCCCCACTTCCATTCTGATCTAGTACTGCTTAGAGGCCCCCTGGGTCCCCTTTAGCATTCTCCTGGTTACTTATTATTGCGGGTTTCTTACGGTACTATGACTGTCTGTTGGTCCATCTATCTGTTTGAAAGAACCTGGTGAGCACAGAGCAGGGGGCAGGGAGGGAGGCTTCCCAGCTGGATACGATTGGATGTGAGACTGCAAAAACTCAGGAGGAACAGGTGGCTTTGTCTCAGTAGGTGTTAGGGTGCAGAGTCCTTTCAATGCATAGTGTGTATAGTATGCAAAAGGCCCTCCCAGAGTCATCTCACCAAATACTCATAATTATGTGCCGTTGTCTCCAATGTACTAGTGAGGAAGCTGGGGTTCCTTTAACACATACTCATCTAGGCCATCAACAAGTGTTTATTAATCATTATTCACCAGACACTCCATCAGGCATGGGGGTAGAGCAGTGAGCAGGGCAGACCTCTAGTCTCTGCCCTGGGATCCTCAGGGGAGAGAGACTTGTTGAGCTACTAATTTCGCAGTTAATTATTTAATTACAATTGTGATAAATTCTATGGAGGAGAAATAACGAGGGGGTTAGGGGACCATATAACGAGGTACTTGGCTGAATCTGTGGGTCAGGGAAGGCCACCCTGAGGAAATGGTATTTGTGCTGAAATCTGAAGGCTCACAGGGGAGGTGGAGGTGACGTGTGTCCTGGTCAGAGGAGAGAATGCATGTGAAGGTGCTTGGCAGGAGGAGATACAGCTTGCTAGAAGAACTGAACACTAGCCACTATGGCTGGAGGGCTGAAGGGTGGGCGAGTGACAAGAGAAGAGGCTGGAGCGGTGGACAGGGACCAGGTCATGCAGGGCCAAGTCAGCTATGGTACTGGCTTAGTCTTTGTAGCACTGGGAAACCACTGAAGGCTTTTAAACAGGTGGCTGACATGATTAGATTTCTGTTTAAGATTACTCTGGTTGTTGTGTGGAGAACAATTGGAAGAGGAGTAAGTTTAGAGAGCAGCAAGTGATGAAGTGGGGAAATGATTAGGAGGCTCTTGGAGAGGGTTACATGAGAGGTGACAGTGCCTTTGACCAGGGAGGTGGCAATGGAGATGGAGAAACATGGAAGATGAGGGAGAGGGACATATCCAGGGTAGTTATTAGGTTTGGCATTCAGTATCTAGCCTTCTACGCTAAATTCTGTGGGTTTTGCATGGATTGTGGGAGGCAGGTTGGAAGTAAGACAAGGTGTACGCTGCATGCCAAATGCAGGGGTACTTGATTCTGCTCCAAGAACCACAGGCTCCAGAAATAAACTTCTGCCCAGCCTCAGTTCTCAGCCCTGTGCACCTGATTGGTGAAGCCTAGGTCATGTGCTTCTGCCCAGTGAGCTTGACTGGTGAAAACTGGGTCATGTGTTTTGCTCTTGCTGCAAAGGATGCTGGGAAAAAAGTGCCTGGCTTTTTCTGCTTCTATACTGGAAGACAGGCTTTTCTTTTACTGAGACTCATAAGATTGGAGTATTCTCAAGTAGAATGTGGCTTCGTATGTTAGGGGACTAGAAAGAAAGATAAATGTCTTCACATTGATTATCTTACTTAACATTCACAATGATCTTGTGAGATTGTGTCTACTTTATCCCCATTTTATGGGGGAAGCCCACATTTCTTCCTTGGTGAAACAGTGCTCTCTAAGGGCCCTTTCAGCTTTACGCGTAGAGCGTAGTGTAATGATGGGATGATCATACAGTTTCATTCCTTCCAACTCTTGCACGCTTTGAAGTCTTTGAGAAAGAGCAATTAAAGCCAGATCTACCCAGACCAGCCTCCACATCTCTCTCACCCTCCAGCCACCTCCTTGTACCTAAGGCTGTAGCTGGAGCTTAACTACTTTTCACAATATTTACCGTCCAACCTGTGTTGACAGCCCTAATGGACTCCTTGAATTAAACAATCCCAGCGACCTTGAGCTGCCCCAGGTTGGCCCATCAGACAATGGCAGAATCCCCCCTCGCTCCTGGTTCTAACTGAATAATTTACTGTACATAGCCGTCATTTCCTCTGCCAGCCCAGACTCGTTAGCTAAATGGAGGTGAGCAAGTGCTGCCTCTAATGGGATGCTGGAACAGAAATGAGCTGTCCAAATGGAGTTGTTGTCACAGTAGTCTTTGAATTAAATCAGAGGCATTTAAGGCTTCAAGTCTTTCTTGTAAACTAGTCACTCCTGGTGGGAGCCAAGAACCCAGCAGAAACAAGGCTGCAGGCACCGTGGTGGGATTCTTAATGAATTATGCGTGGAGTCACCACAAGACAGAATCCACTCCACGACTGGCAAATGGTACTGGTAGGTAGGGCTCCAAAGGAGGTAACGGAGGGGCTACCTCTTCACTGCTCACTCCTACATATGCCCTTTTCACCCCTCTCACTGGGAAGCTCCTCTGCTCTGAGCCATATTGCTCAACTCCTCCTTCCAAGAGGAAGGATACTCCCTGTTTGAGGTTACCATGTGCCAAGCACAATATCAGGGACTTTTGCAACTGATCTCGTTAAATTCTCATGAAACTCCTGGGAGGTAAGTATAATCAAGGAATCCAGGTTCAGGGAGGGTTGGAGATTTTCCGAAGCTCATGTGCTAATCAAGGGTAAAGTCAAGATTTAAATCCAGGTTTATCCAGCTCATGGGCAAGGGGATTACGTTGAATCCACTTCTGGTTTCCGAACATGCTGTGTAGCATTGGAGGGGTTTTCCCCTGGGTCTCTGCTAAATAGGAAGCGTCAGACTTAGGGCAACGGGTGGGGTGGCTGCAAGGACAGCTGACTGAAACTGTAGCTTTGCCATAGGATCTTGCCTGCGGGGTGCACCCTTGAAACACATCTCTCTGTAAAGCTAGTGACAGCCTGAGGCTTTAACTGGCAATGTGGCATTTTCTCTCCTGTCCCTTTTAGGGCCCAGAACTATGTCCATAGAGCTGTCACAAAAAGGACCAATGAATGAAGAACAAGAGAGAAATGTCCCCACTGTCTGTCCCCCTCCTCCTACTGGGTTCAGCCATTTGAGTGCAGTGTTTGCTCTTTGCTTCTTTTTTTGGTAGGGCTGTTGCCCCATGCATTGAGGGCTGGAGGGCTCACAGCCTGGGAGGTGGGAGCAGTGGGAGGTGCTGCTGAGAGGGAAGAGTGACAGGGTGAGAGTTGAGTGTTGCCACCTGGCAATGATTCAGCAGTTCAGTGATCAAAGACCCAGATTTTTTTCTCCATGTGCCAGCTTTGTTCTCCAGCTAGGTCCTCGCCTGATCATAAAATGGTTGCCAGCAGCACTAAGTGGCATGCTGCCTTGTTCAGGACCAACGGGAGAGATGCTGTTTCACCTTGGGGTTCTCTTTTAGGAGAAAGAAAACTTTTCCTAGAAGTACTCCTGTCATATCTCATTGGCCCAAATTGAGTCACATGCCTAATCCTGAACCAGTCACTGGCAGTTTGGGTGAAATGATATCATCTGAAGTGGAATGAATTTGAGGAAGCAACCACAATGCACACTATTATGTCACATTTTCCAAGAAAACCTCAGGCATAATCAAAGTGAATGACCCAGTGCTATGGGGGTAGATAGCTAGGAAATTAGGATGCAGAGTTGCCAGATGTAGCAAGTAGTACAGAACGCCCAGTTTAATCTGAATCCAGGTCAGCCACATGTACTTTTTTAGTGTGTCACAAGCAATATTTCCTGGCCCGTGTGTACCAAATATTTAGTATATTTAAGCAAAAAAAATATTCATTGTTTATCTGAAATTCACATTTAACTGGATGTCCTACATTTTATTAGGATGGCATGAAGGAAAGTGTACAGGGTCTGGCATAAAACTGACCCAAGTTTGCATACTGAATCTGCCACTTACCAGTGATGAAGCGCTTTAACTGCTCTAGGTCTCAGTGTTCCTGTCTTTCAAATGGGCATGATGATACCTTATTGAGTTAATATATGGATTAAACAAAATTTAAAGGGACACTGCATGTTAAATTCAATTAAATGAGATAATGCAGGACTTAGCATATGTCTGCCATACAACACTTAATAACTCTGAGCCATTTTTATGTTAACTATATGGCATATATTAGGTCTTAAGTAAATACTAGTTCATTTCTGCTACCTACCATTCTTGCCAGTACACTTAACTGTGCTCGTGAGGAACCTTTACATAGATCGATAGGTGGTTGTTCAGACAGAACAAGGGGATACTGATTGGTTTAAAGCCAGGAAAGGTGTGCGTCAGGGTTGTATTCTTTCACTATACCTATTCAATCTGCATGCTGAGCAAATAATCCGAGAAGCTGGACTATATGAAGAAGAACAGGGCATCAGGATTGGAGGAAGGCTCATTAACAACCTGTGTTATGCAGATGACACAACCTTTCTTACTGAAAGTGAAGAGGGGACTTGAAGCACTTACTAATGAAGATCAAAGACCACACCCTTCAGTATGGATTGCACCTCAACATAAAGAAAACAAAAATCCTCACAACTGGACCAATGAGCAACATCATGATAAATGGAGAAAAGATTGAAGTTGTCAAGGATTTCATTTTACTTGAATCCACAATCAACAGCCATGGAAGCAGCAGTCAAGAAATCAAAAGACACATTGCGTTGGGTAAATCTGCTGCAAAGGACCTCTTTAAAGTGTTGAAGAGCAAAGATGTTACCCTGAAGACTAAGGTGCGCCTGACCCAAGCCATAGTATTTTCAATCGCATCGTATGCATGGGAAAGCTGGACAATGAATAATGAAGACCGAAGAAGGATCGACACCTTTAAATTGTGGTGTTGGCGAAGAATATTGAATATACCATGGACTGCCAAAAGAACGAACAAATCTGTCTTGGAAGAAGTGCGGCCAGAATGTTCCTTAGAGACAAGGATGGCGAGACTGTGTCTTACATACTTTGGACATGTTGTCAGGAGGGATCATTCCCTGGAGAAGGACCTCATGCTTGGCAGAGTACAGGTTCAGCAGAAAAGAGGGAGACCTTCAACAAGGTGGTTGACACAGGGGCTGCAACAATGAGCTCAAGCATAACAATGATTGTAAGGATGGCTCAGGACCGGGCAGTGTTTCGTTCTGTTGTGCATAGGGTCGCTATGAGTCAGAACCGACTCAATGGCACCTAACAACAACAACAACAACAACCATTCTTGCACAAAGCCTTTGCCCATTGTGAATATCTTCTAGTTTCTATTAATAAATACTTGGCTTTGTGGGCAGATAAGTGGGTGTTCTCACAGTAACAAAAAGTAGGGGTGGCAATGGGGGGCAGGAGAAGGCATTCAGAGCCAGAGATGGGGTTGGTACTGGCTGGAGAAGCTCTGGAGGGTGGCCTAGTGGCAGTGGAGGTCCTTAGGAAGCCTGGGGCCTAAGGAGAATGTTTGCAGTGGTTTCCAGAAATGGATCTGGCAAATGTTTGTCAATGGGACATAAGATTGTAGGGGTTTGTAGTGGATTAGGATCTAGAACCGATATCAAATCTGAGTCCTGCCTTACTTGTGTGAGCACTGTGCAGTGTAAGCTGGTTTAAAAAGGAGAGCAGGGCTGGAAAGACTTTCCTCTCCACCCACCTTGGCTCCTTGTGGCTTGGAGCCATGTGAGATCTCTCAGAGCCCTCCCTGACCACGTCCTGCCATCTCTTTCCAGGGCCCCAACTGCTGTGGGCAGGCCTTGCTGCACATTGGGATTAACATGATGGCACTGCCTGGAGGCCGCCACCTGGACTCCATCACCCTGCCGGGTCAGCGGTAAGTCCTCAGCAATCTCTCAGGGCCAAGCCTGCCACATGTGGACTCCAGCTGAGGCCCAGCCCCATCATTCAACCTGAAACTACAGGTGGCTCCATTCCTTTGTGCCCTGTCCTGGGAGGAAGCCTAGGACAATGCACTGGGGATGCCACCTTCACTCAGCAAATATCCATGGGACTGGGCCGTGGGACACAGCGATATCAGGAACATCCCACCCCCAAGGAGATGCTGCCTAAGGTGGAGGCAAACGATGAAAGCAAGAACAGAGTAGGATAAGCTGTGTGCTGAGATAAGGAATCCCAAGGAGGCACGTAGTCCAGCCTCGGCCAGGGGGCCAGAGCCAGCAGGGCTCCTTGGGATTAGTGATGGTCTTCCCTGAGCCTCTCGGAGGGTGATAACTACACTTAGATTTCTTCTCCTTCCGCTGGAACAGTGGGATAATAATTGAGCACAGAGCTGATCCTCGGGCAGTACATGTTGCCCTGAGTTGGGCAGTGTGGAGTGGGGAGGGAGGAATACACTGAGCAGAAGATGAAGCCCAGATGATGAGGTAAGAGCTTGGAAATTTTAGTCTGAAGAAGGGCCTCAGGGACACCAGAGGGGCCTCTGCACAGCTGAAAGGCATGGAAAGGCAGGTATAATTTGACCTCGTTGGCTCTGGAGACCTGAACCAGAACCAACCAGTGGTGGAACTGCCAAGGTGGCACATCTGTGGTGATCAACTGACCTGGTTCGCCTGGGACTGTCCTGATTTTAGCACTAAAAGTCCTGCATCCCTGGAAACCCCTCAGTTCTGGGAAGACTGAGGCATTGGGTCACTCTCGACTCGACGGCAGTGGGTGGTGGTGGGTTAATACAGGTTTGACGCCCTGGTGGTGTAGTGGTTAAGAGCTCGACTGCTAACCAAAAGGTCAACAGTTCAAATCCACCAGCCACCCTTTGGAAACTCTATGGGGCAGTTCTCCTCTGTCCTATAGGGTCACTATGAGTTGGAACCTACTCGATGGCATCTAACAACAACAACAATACAGGTTTGGTCTATGGAGGAACTTTGCAACCTCAGAGTTTCACACACAGAGCTGCTCCACAAGGGTTGGTAGTGAGCTCCCTGTTACTGCGAGTGTGCCAACAGGAGTTGTAAGATGGGGATAATAACCTACCCCTTAAAGCTTCCACTTAACATTTTTCTTGTTAAGACACTTTGATGGGACCATTTTGAGGCAACAGCATCCAAATAGCCCGTGTAAGGGTCTTGAATCATTTTTTTGTTTTGCTTTGTTTGTTAGTGCTTTGTTTTATGTGTGTGTCATGGACAGCTAACTTTTAACTCTATCTTTAATCTGATAAGCCAGAATCGACTTGACAGCAACTGCTGTTTTTTTTTTTTTTCAATTTACTTCGTCATTGATTTCTATGTTGTTTGGTTTTTGAATATTTTTGAGTGTGCATTTCTTTTAAAATCATAAAATATTATTAAATATTTCTTAAAAGTCTATTAGAACTGGGTTAGCCTCGACATGGGCATCAGTCCACTGCCCCAAGATCATCATTATAAAGAGGTTTAAGGGTATGAATACAGTTCAAGTATGTTACTGCTTGCTAACAAGTATAACTGAGAATTTCCTGTGCAGCCTGAAGCTGAGGATCAGAGATCATTCAAGGTCCCAAGTATCCTTCCTCGCAGTATCTCTAAGATAAAATTCAGAGAATGTGAACCACAGATAAGTCATAATACACGAGAGTCCTCAGAGATGGAGTCTGCACTTTGCCTGGAGTGGCTGGTGGCCTTTCATGAGAAGAGCAAGTGCCGTCAGATTTTTTTTTTTTATTGTGCTTTAAGTGAAAGTTTACAAATCAAGTCAGTCTCTCATACAAAAACTTACATACACCTTGCTATATACTCCTAGTTGCTCTCCTAATGAGACAGCACACTCCTTCCTTCCACTCTCTATTTCTGTGTCCATTCAGCCAGCTTCTGTTCCCCTCTGCCCTCTCATCTCCTGTCCAGACAGGAGCTGCCCACATAGTTTGAAGTGTCTACTTGAACCAAGAAGCTCACTCCTCACCAGTATCACTTTCTATCCTATAGTACAGTCTAATCCCTGTCTGAAGACTTGGTTGGCTTTGGGATTGGTTCCTGTCTTCGGCTAACAGAAGGTCTGGGAACCATCATCTACAGTCTCAGTCAGACCATTAAGTCTGGTCTTTTTACGAGAATTTGGGGTCTGTAGCCCACTGCTCTCCTGCTCCCTCAGGGGTTCTCTGTTGTGTTCCCTGTCAAGGCATTCATTGATTGTAGCCGGGCACCATCTAGTTCTTCTGGTCTCAGGCTGATGTAGTCTCTGATTTATGTGGCCTGTCTCTTGGGCTCATAATTACCTTGTGTCTTTGGTGTTCTTCATTCTCCTTTGCACCAGGTGGGTTGAGACCAAAGTGGGTGCAGAATATGTTAATTGATTTTATTATGCCAATTGACCTAGATGTCCCCTGAAACCATGGTCCCCAAACCCCCACCCCCAGTACGCTGGCCTTCAAAGTGTTTGGTTTATTTAGGAAACTTCTTTGGTTTTGGTTTAGTCCAGTTGTGCTGACCTCTCCTGTATTGTGTGTTGTCTTTCCCTTCACTAAAGTAGTTCTTATCTACTATCTAATTAGTGAATACCCCTTTCCTTCTCTCCCTCCCTCCCTTCCCACTCTCATAACCATCAAGGAATATTTTCTTCTCTGTTTAAACTATTTCTCCGTTTATTATAATAGTGGTCTCATGCAATATTTGTCCTTTTGCAACTGACTGATTTCACTCAGCGTAATGTCTTCCAGATTCCTTCATCTTATGAGATGTTTCAGAGATTCTTCATTGTTCTTTATCAATGCGTAGTATTCCATTGTGTGAATATACCATAATTTATTTATCCATTCATCTGTGGATGGGCACCTTGGTTGCTTCCATCTTTTTGCTGTGGTAAACAGTGCTGCAATGAACATGGGTGTGCATATATCTGTTCGTATAAAGGCTCTTATTTCTCTAGGATATATTCCAAGGAGTGGGATTGTTGGATTGTACAGTAGTTCTATTTCTAGCTTTTTAAGGAAGGGCCAAATCAACTTCCAAAGCAGTTGTGCCATTTTACATTCCCACCAGCAGTGTATAAGTGTTCCAGCCTCTGCACAACCTCTCTAAAATTTATTATTTTGTGCTTTTTGGATTAATGCCAGCCTTGTTGGCATGAGATAGAATCTCATTGTAGTTTTGATTTGCGTTTCTCTAATGGCTAATAATCATAAGCATTTCCTCATGTATCTGTTATCTACCTGGATGTCATCTTTAGTGAAGTGCCTGTTCATATCCTTTGCCCATTTTTTAATTGGGTTATTTGTCGTTTTGTTGTTGACTTTTTGCAGTATCATGTAGATTTTAGAGATCAAACGCTGATCAGAAATGTCATAGCTAAAAACTGTTTCCCAGTCTGTAGGTAATCTTTTTACTGTTTTGGTGAAGTCTTTGGATGAGCATGGGTGTTTGATTTTTAGGAGCTCCCAGTTATCTAGTTTCTGTTCTAGTGTTTGTGCATTGTCCAGCTTTCACATGCATGAGAGGCCATTGAAAATATCATGGCTTGGGTCAGGTGCATCTTAGTTCTCAGGGTGACATCTTTGATTTTTTTTAACACTTTTGCAGCATCTATAAAATAAGAATATACTTACATCATTGGCTTGTTATGAGGACTAAGATAATGCATATAAAGCACCTGCCTGGCATGTAGAAATTGCTCCATCAATATTAGCTTCTCTTTTTTCAGATGAGAAATAGGTCTCCTGAGTAGAGAATATGGAGCAAAGGTAGACCACATCCTGGGACTCTTTTGGTCCTGGAAACCTCTGGTTTTCCCTCTCTCTGACTTCCAACCTTTTCAGAAGTTTAAAGGATAAAGCGAATTGAATTACATGAAAATGATTTAGAAGCCAAATTATTATTTTCTTGAAGATAGAACGGTGTTTCTCACTGATCTTGGACAGCAAACACCTGGGGAGGAAAGCCCCAGACTAGCATGACTCTAACTAAGAGTTCTACCTGTACCTGTTGCCATCAAGTTGATTCCAACTCATGTTGGCCCTAAGTGCTATGCCTGGGAAATGTTAGAGTAGGTTGTCTTCAGCTTTGCCATTCCAATATGGCAGGGTGGACTGTGTGTGGGTGTGTCGGGGGTGGGAATCACCTTTAAGACAGCCACAGGCCTTGCCAGGTCTACCTAGCTCATTGGAGTAATATAATGTTGGGGCCTCCCAACCTATTCACCATGTATGTTCTGTAGGCACGTGCCTGGGCCATGCTCTCAGAGAAGGCACGTGTGTGTTTATGGGATGTCAGAGAGGTTAATTAGTCCAATATGATGCTGCACTGTAGGCAGACAATAGCAGCCACCTCTTCTGTCCTCCTGTTCCAAGCTGAAAAGGCCTCTTTCATGGGGAATAACACCATGGTTACTGTCCCCAGATAAATAATTAATGCTGGATAATTGACTTCTTTCTGTTGTTTTCCACTGAAACTGAATTTCACTCGGCAGTGCCATTGTTCACCTTAATGTACCAAAAAAAAAAAAAAAAATACTGTTAAATTACAGCTTGGGTGAGTCATATGGGTTAGGCCATTGGTATTTGAGGCTTTTAATAGTAAATAGCAGCAAAAAGGGCTGGAGCAGCCTCCTGAGAGAAGGGAAAGGGCAGCGGGTTGGCGTAAGCAATAGGAGGTGGTTTGACAGGATGCGGAGGCTCTCAACTCTAATTGCATCTGAAACTCCTGGGAAGATTTCACATTTAAAAGTAAAATAAAATAAACAAGTAAAAGATCAAAGCTCTACTCTCAGTATCTTTAGTGTGGGCCTAAAAGATTGAAAGGATATAGACCTTGGAATCAGATTTGGGCTCAGATTCTAGCTCAACTTCTTACGAGCTGTGTGACCTTGAGTGGCTGCTTAACCTGTCTGTGCACCAATTTTGTCTTCTATAACTTGTGGACAGTGATAGCTGCTTCTAAGGGTTGTGTGAGTACTTAGGTCCAGGAAGGAAGATATCTCCAAGCCCCCAGGGTGCTTTGCAGTGCACAGGCTCACTTCCCTAAGCCATGCTGATAACCCTAACAATCCCCTCCCTCTCTCGGTAGTAGAAACACTTGCAAAACCCAACCCCAAATACCTCCCTGGAGGTTCAAGGGCGGAGGGAGCAAAACATCACCTCTCTGGATAGAGGAAATGGTGGCTGCTATGCCCATAGCTGGTCTTTGTTTCTTCCTTAGTCTATGGGCTCCCATCTTTGCATTCAAGTCGTTGATGCTGCTGTTGGCTGTGGGCATGGTGGTGGTGGAGCTGGGACCTAGCATGGTGGTCAGCTAAGGTGTGGTCAGTTGTGGTGGTCACCATGTTGCTCCCAGGTTTGTGCCATCCTCCATCACAGCTCTCACTTTCTTCAGGAACCCTGATGGTCCAATCTCTAATGGGTAGGATCCTAGGGGTAACTTGGAGACCAGTCTGAGAGTCACACACAAGGTTGTGTCCAGATGCCCCATTCACTCCTTCCTTCACCTATTTCATAGATCAAGCTGAGACACCCTGACATCTTCTCTCTAGGTTTCTGCTAGTGAGAAGTCGAAGTAGAGGTATTGATTAAATGACTGGCTTTTACTAACCCCAATAACAAAGTTGGCTCACATTTATCAAGCACTTGCTATGAGCTAGGTATTTTATACTCAGCATTTTATTTCATGCTCACTAAATGTATATGGAAACCCTGGTGGCGTAGTGGTTAAGTGCTATGGCTGATAACAAAAGGGTCGGCAGTTCGAATCCACCAGGCGCTCCTTGGAACTCTATGAGGCAGTTCTACTCTGTCCTATAGGGTTGCTAGGAGTTGGAATCTACTCGACAGCACTGTTTTTTTTTTTTTTTGGTGAATGTATATAATTATTATTATCTCTATTTTGCAAATGAAGGGGTCACGTGTTGGGTTCCTCCTTTGAGATGGAGTCTAGAGTTCAGGATGGTTACTAGGGAGCGCCTTTGGAACCAACAAGAAGCCTTGCTGGCACAGCAGTTAAAGGGATTGACTGCTAACTGAAAGGCTGGCAGTTAGAAACCACCAGCTGCTCCTTGCAGTCTGCTTCTGTAGAGATTTAAAGCCTTGGGAACCCTATGGAGTCGCTATGAGTTAGAATGGACTCGATGGCAGTGGGTTTGGTTTTGATGAGTTGGGACCAACACCTGTGGAAGGGATGGGAAGGAAGCAGGATTGGGCAGAGGGAGAAACTGAGTTGTAGTGCAGGCTTAATGAAAATCTCAGCTGGTTTCACAGGGAGCTCTGGCATCGTAGTTGTTCATTGGCCAGGACTTTTATGCCCCCACCTTGATCAGTCACTGGAGTGACCTTCTGCAGGAAGAAATGACTTTAGGTGGAAAGTCTCCGAGGCAACATCTAGAGGGGCTGGTAGCAGATAGGGAAACGAGTTCTTTCTTACATGGGGATCTGGGTGGCACATCACAGTGTCTATCACATCAGGAAACTATTGCCCTTGAATTAGTCACTAATTAATTCCTTGACCTATCAGGCCTGGATTTGTAGTGATCATACAACTTGGGTCTTCCACCTGGGACCTCTCATTGGGAATGAATCACTTTCTCACATGGTTCCTGTTCAGCCTGGAGTCTGAGTTGAGCTCAGACTGGGTGCAGCTGCAGCTAGCGGTAGGGGGCCTCCTGGGTTGCCCTTGGCCTGCTGGGAGGAGACGTCCAGCTTTCTGGAGCCAGTGGGGGCTGTCACAGGCGAGTCTGTCTCCAAGTAGATAATGGCTTGCATGTGTGCACCCCTAATCTGTGGTTGGTTTTCTGCTGCTGGGCCATCTTCTCTGCCTGCGGTGAAATGTGCAGACTGTAATTGTCAATGGGCTAATTGGACATTTTTCTGTTGTTTAAACCAAGAGGAAGGCCAACCAAAGCTAGAATCGAATGCCCTCCTTTCTTCATTTCCCAAGAGAAATCCACAGAAATACAGGGCGTGACCTTGTAAAAGCAGAGGGATAGTGATTTAATAGCTATTTTCAAGAATAGAGGTTGAATTTAAATTCCCATACAGGGTTGGGAGCTGAGATCATAGAGCATCAAATGTTGTTGCTGGAAGGTTCCTCAGAGCTCATCATAATACAAGGTGGGGAAACTGAAGCTCAGAGATGGGAACGGAGCTGTCACCAAGCTCTTCAGCCATTGTGTTTCTCGGGCTCATTCTCCCAGTCTCTTTCTAAAAAAGAAAAAACAAAAAACAAAAAAACCTCCAAACCCGTTGCTGTTGAGTCCACTCTGACTCACGGTGACCCCATGTGTGTCAGAGCAGGACTGCTGCATAGTGTTTTCAATGGCTGTGATTTTTCAGAAGTAGATCACCAGGCCTTTCTTTTATTCAGCCTCCAGTAAATTCTAGAAGTTCTGTGTCCTATGCCCAGTGAAATCCTCACGTAGCAATTATCTGTGGTAGAGACTTCAATTATACTCCTTCACTCATTCGAGTGAAATTTACTTTTGACTGAAAACGTGCTTTGGGCCAGGCCCTGGGCAGTACAGTAGCCATTTATATACATGTCATCTTCCCTCAGTGATAAATTTCCTGAGGCCCTGAGGCCTGAGTTGCTATCTGATTCCTATTTGTGTTCCTGGTTGTCATTAGAAGACACACAGTAGGAACTCAATAAGGGGTTGTCGAACGTGTAAATGTTTAATATATGTTTGCTGAGTGAATGACAAGCCCTTAGCTGGAGAGACTCAGGTGACTCTGAGAAGTTAAGTTGAATAGCTTGAATTTTGTTCCCTTTCTCCAAGACACTCCTCTCCCCAGCAAGCTATTCTCATTCTTTTGGTAGAAAACTGTTGCTCGGTGGGAAAAGATAAGCTAGAATTTTATCTTGATTAATTTAAATATTCTCTCTGAGTGGAAGGCAAAGATCAAATTGGTTTGAAGGAGTCAGAGAGTTGGAGCATTTTTTTTCCTCTAAAGAATAATAACTCATAAATATTTTTAGTCTCTGGTTTAAAGTTTACTAGAAAAGATGTCTCTGTAATTTTGTTACTAAATCTTTTGCTGAGAGAGCAGCAGGGTGTGGTGGTAAAAGAGGCTCCATGCCTGCCTGCCTGCCTGCTTCCTTCCCTCCCTCCCTCCTTCCTTCCCTCCCTCCCTCCTTCCTTTCCTCCCTCCCTCCCTCCTTCCCTCCCTCCATCCTTGCTTCTCTTCTCCCTCCTTCCCTCCCTCCCTCTCCCTTCCTTCCCCTTCCTTCCTTCCTTCCTTCCTTCCTTCCTTCCTTCCTTCCTTCCTTCCTTCCTTCCTTCCTTCCTCCCTCCCTCCCTCCCTCCCTCCCTCCCTCCCTCCCTCCCTCCCTTCCTTTCCTCCCTCCCTCCCTCCCTCCCTCCCTCCTTCCTTCCTTCCAGCCCTAGCTCTGGCCTTGGATAATCCTTCTCCCTGTCTGAACTTTAGTTTCTTCAACTGAGAATGAGGAGGTGGGCAAAAATATCCTCTGAGACCCTTCCCATGCTAATATTCTGGGAGTCTGTGAGTGAATTTTGGATGGTCTGTTCCCTTTTCTGAAAAACAGTATGGCACTCAGGACTAGGAAACCAATCCCACTGACCAAATCAAGATCTTTGGGGTTTTTTCTATGAAATACACAAAAAGCATTTGCCTTGTAGATGAGGTGGACATTTCAAGGCATAGTAGTTTGGGAGTCCCTTCCAACATCCCAGGGTGTGCCCTATTCAGGTTTTATGGAAGCCCCTTGGTATAGTCAGGGGAAGCATTTTATGGGAGATAAGGGTGCCCTTCTTTGATGGAATATGATACAGGTAAACCCATGGACCCCAATTATCCAACATGCTTCACAATTTGACTTGGTCCTTATTTTTGACTTTATCTCCACCACTCCAGCAACTTGCAATTTTCCCAACACATGGTTCCTTGCCTCCACTCCTTTGAACTTGCTTTCTTCTATCTGAAACTCTGTCATCTTCTAATTTTGCTTCTTTTGCTGGTAAACTTGAGGGCATCCTTCAAGAATTGGCCTGGGAACCTTCTAAGATATCCTAGCTTGGGTTGTGTCCCTTCTCTGATCTGACAGTTCTCTCCGCTTACTTCAAAATACATATGTAGCATAGTAAACTAATCGTTCATTTACAGTCATTCATTTATTCACTCGGTAAACATATATTGAGTGCCTAAGATATGCCAGGCATTATTCTAGGTGGAGGGAATATGTTGCTGAGCAATAAATGGTCCTGCCCTCGTTGAGATCATATACTCACAACTTCCTCTCTGTAGTCCTAGCACTTAGCTCAGTGCCAGCACATTGAAGTGCTCAATAAATGTTTGGAGGTCATTACCAAGTGTTTCTGGTATAGTGAAGTGTTCCTTTACAGAGAACTCCCCACTTCACACAACAGGTGGGATGCAGTAGGACAGAGAAATCCAAATTCCAGACTTCCTGAAAGCTCATTTCCCCCCAAGAGTTTTGCGGAACACTTGGATGTCAGGACAGCAAGATTAGCTGGGGACAAGGAACTGGTACCAGCAGCTGGGGACCAGGGCGTGGCTCTGCTGGGCTGGAAATAATTGTTCCTTTTGTCATCTTAAGGATCAGGCACAGTTACCTGCCCCACTGATGAGCTTTAAAGAATGAAGGGGACAATCTAAGAGGCAAGGGTAGAGGTAGGGAAGGCCAGCGAGGGATGGTGAGGGCCACTCTCTGCTCTGTTTACATGACCTCCCTGGCTTCCCTGCTCTGGCAGTGGTCCTGGTGCAAAATTGTCAGAGAACAATGATAATGAGACCAATAGGCCAGGAGCTCTGTCCTGAATTTTCACAGCACATACCAATTCTCTCTCAGAAAGAAACAAAGCAAAGATGTGAAAATGACTAGATGCCCCTATAGGTCCCTGGTCAAGACAAGCAGTTTGTGCTTGTCTAGTAACCTAAAGATTAGTGGTTTGATCCTACCCAGCAGCACCACAGAAGAAAGGCCTGGTGATCTGTTTCCATAAAGATTACAGCCAAGAAAACCCTATGTAGCAGTTCTACTCTGCAACACATCAGATCACCATGAGTTGGAATTGACTTGAAGACAACAGACTTTTTTTTGGTAGAGATGCTATAATCTTTAAATGACTCTAAGTTTTAAAAAAGGGTGGTCTTGCATAGTGGAAAGAGCACTGGCTTTGGAGTCAGAAATATCAGGGTCTAAATATCAGCTAAATTACTAGAGACCATCAAAGGGCCTAGAGTATTAGCTAAGAGCAAGGCTTTGATCTCAGACTGCCTGGACTCTTGTTTCCATTTATCTACTGTTGACCTTGGTCATGTTACTTAACCTACCAAATCTCGGTTTTGCAAGCCTCACAGGACCGTTTTGAGGGTTAAGTGAATAATTAAGATTTCAAACACTTAGCACAGTGCCCAGAGCACTCAGTTTTAGCTTTTTTATCACTAATTATTAACAGTGAGGCCTGGACAAGTTATATAGTGCCCCTAAGCCTCAGTTTCTACATCTGTAAAATGGGGACATTCGCCTCTAACCATTAAGGCCCTGTAAGGGTTGAAGGAGAAAGTGCTTTGTCCACAGAAGGTGGGCTATAGCTGGTGATCCTCCATGTTTGTCATGTAGCTAGCTAATTCCCTCTGCCTTTGGAACAGTCCTGAGAAATATTTTGGGGAGCTCTCTGTTTCACACCGCAATTCCTTGGTATGAGACTTTGTTACTCCCTCTGTCCTATCCCAACCCCACTCCGGATAATTCCAGCTTGAAAAAAAAAAAAAAATCACCTAACCAGTAGCTTGGTATTTGGAGATGATTGTGGTTGCATCTGGCTTTGTGTTTGGAGCCTGCCAGACTCCAGAAAACCCAGGTTTTGGGGCTTGGTCACCTCATTCCAGACGTCCAGCAGAACCACCATCTGAGAGTGGTAAGGAGGAATACTAGGGAGGAGCCTCTTCTATTAGGGGCTCTGCTCAGAACTGGGCAGGGCTCTGGGGGCCCCGTTCACTGGCTGGGATGCCCCCCCTCCACACCCCATTCCCCAGGCACTGGGGCAATCTCTAGCATCAGGTTGAGACTGAGGAAATCAAAATCCTGGTCCCTGGCTTCTAGCTTTTCTGGCTCCTTGGCTCTTTAACCAGGAGTCCCTACAGGCTCCTGACTGTGGTGGTTTTCCATCACAAAGGGAGTGTGACTCATTGCCAATCTATCTGCCTGGACCTCAATTTTCAGTTCCCTTCCTCTGTATGAGTCATAGGATCAGTCATCCGTATTTGCTTTGCGAAGGGAAGATTTCATGATCAGTGAGAAGGAGGCTGAAAGCTCGTGGTTCAGGACACTGTCACCCTTGGGAGTAGGGAGGTGCAGGGAAAACAAGCAGCCCCCACTGCACAGCCAGAGCTGCCCTGTTCAACCAGACTTTTTATTTTGGGTCAGTCAGAAAATCCAATAGGAGAGGAGAGGCCCAGAGAGCCAGAGAGCTAATGACAAAGAATCAGGAGAACTATGCAATTATGGGATGCTCAGCGCCTAGCACAGTCCAAACCTTAATGAGCTGCAGTCCTTAGACTCCGAAATTGAGAAGAGCTGCTCATTATGTGGCGACACTGTGACCGTGGCTGGGAGTGGACAGGCTCATGGAGAGGCCATGTGGGGTTCACCAGGCTGTGTCTCCTCCCTGGAAAAGCTGGAGGCCTCCATGATGAACTTCTCTGCATGGCCTGAGCCCCGCTTCCGCTGTGACCTCATGCACTGCACTTATCGTAGTGCCTCACCCCCGACCAAAACAAAACAAAAAAGCTAGCTCCTCCCTGGATGTGTTTCTTATCTCAGTGAGTGGCATCACCAGTCAACCAGGCCAGAATCGTAGGAGGCAACCTTGATCCTTTCTTTTCTTCCATCCTATATTCCTTGACCTCCCTCTCAGATCACCCACTTCTTCCCATTCCATGCCACAGCCTTAGTCCAGGCCTCCATCATCTCTCTCTGTTTAATAACAATCATCTCCCGACAGGTCACCCTCCAGTCTTGAACTTACCCCTGCCCTGGTCCGTTTTCTCATGGCAACCCTATGTGTTTACCATGAATCAGAATGGACTTAATGGCAACTTTTTTTTTTGGGTTGTTGTCTTGTTTTTTGGTCCATTTTCCACTCCCTGGTGATGCAGTGGTTAAGCACTTGGCTAATAACTGAAAGGTTGACGGTTCAAACCCACCAGCCATTCTACAGGAGAAAGATGTGGCAGTCTGTTTCCCTAAAGATTTATAGTCTTGGAAACTCTGTGGGGCAGTTCTACTCTGTCCTATTGGCTTGATATGAGTTGGAATCTACTCAAGGGCAATGGGTCAACAGGCGTACACAATTATGTCACTGCCCTGCTCAAATGTTTCCAGGGACTCCAAATTGCCTTCAGGGTTAAATCCAGTTTCTTAATAATGGTGTTCAAGGTCTTGGATCAACTAGTTCCTGCGTCCCCCTCCAGCCTCCTTCCTGGCCATTTCCTCATAGGCACCCTGTTTTAGTCCAAAGAAACCTCTTGTCCTACGGCTATTTTTATGCCTCTAAGCCTTTGTACATGGCCTGCCCTCTATGTAGAACTCCTTTTCCCTCATCATCCTGGCCAACCCCTCTCATCTAAGAACGAGGGCAAATGTCATTTTTTTTGCATAAATATTCCCATGCAAAGCCAGTCCCTCTGTCCTCTGTGATCCTAGACCATCCTGTTCACAGCTTCATGATGACAATGTGCTGTTCAGTTGATAAAAGTGAGGCTCTGGGCTCTACAGACCTGAGTTTGAGTAATGGCTTCACCACTTGCTCATGATGTGACCTCCCTGGACAGAAGTTTCCTTATCTGTAAATGGGAATAATAATGACTTCTCTCCCACAGTTGTAGGGAGGATCAAAGGAGATAATGTATATAGAGGGCTGAGAACACTGCCTGGCCCCCTGCTGGAACTCAATGCGTTAGCTGTGATTATAATTACTTTAAGATTGAATGTGGGTGATTGCTCTCTTGCCTATTTGAAGGTTTTGTTTGAGCTCTGTGAGGCTGGAAGTTTCTCCTGTTCAGCTTTATAGCCTCAGCTTCTAGGACAGGGATTGGTGCTGAGCAGGCCCACAGGAAACACCAGGAGATCAGGGAGCTAGGCCTGGTCCCAGCATGCTCTGGCTGTGAGACTTGGCAGGGCAGGCATCTTCCCCTGGCCTCTGAGTCTAGAGGCCCTTTTGGAGGGTACTCCTTTTTTTCCTGTCTGTTCAACCCAATGTGAAGGATCTTTTGCCTTTGGAGTCTGCCTGCAGCTGGAGCTAGAGAATTCTTGGTCAGGGCCTGAGGCTTGGGGGATGGAATGAGGACGTGGTGGAGGAGAGGGATTCAAGAGGATCCTGGAAGCTGATGGAGCCTTTGGAGCTTCACAGATGGTGTGGTGATGGGCTCTTGGAAACCCTCTAGTGGTGACTTCTGTATTTTCACCCTCATTTTGCAGAGCCAAGTAGAGGTAGCAGGATGGCAACTGAGAAATTAGGTCTGTGAATTCTCCTTAAACTTCCACTTTGGAAATGAAAATATTCTCCTTAAAGGAAGGAGGAGAACAGAATGAGAAACACAAAGTTCAACCCTTTTTACCCCACATGTCAGCTAGCCGTGAAGGTTTAGGGCGAGCAACAGGAGTAACTGGGTTTGTGCGTGTGAAATGTATTTATAGTTTTTACTCGACAGCACTAGACACGATGTTTGAACAGAGCATGGTCTCTCATAGATCTGTTTGGTGCAGCATTTCAGAACATGGGGTCTAGAGTCCCCTGAGCTAGATTCAGAGTTAAATTTTGCCATTTACATGCTGTGTGATCTCAGACAGGCTACTGAGTCTCTCCAAGCTCCAGTTCCCTCATCTGTAAAAGTAAGGTAATAAGCGTAGCTTCCTCACAAGGCCACTGTGAGAACTAAATGAGATAATACACGTGAAACAGTTCACATGATAGCAGGCACAGGGCCCACCTAAAGAAATGTTAGCATTAATGATTATAGATTTTATCTCCCTCGACCCTCACAACAACCCTATGAGTCAGGCAGTGAGGTTGTTATTATCCCCATTTGATAGATTTGTCAGCTTAATTCAGTTTTGTCAATGTACACTGAGAATCATCAATGTGTCAGGTCCAGTGTTTGGAGCAGCATGAGGGAGGACAAGACCTGCCCTGCTTAGCGTCCAGGGGATAAAGATGACACTAAACCTGTAGTTAAACAAGTGGGAGCAGTGGTACGACAAGAGAAAGACAGGGTGCTACAGCCACATACGGCAGAGGGACACAAGCCTAGGTAGGGGTCAGAGAGGCCTCCTTCAAAGGAGACACTTAGGCCATGGCTTCAGGGATGAGTTAGGTTAGGATGGTGAAGAGGCAGTGGCGAGCAACAGGTCAGCATATGCAAAGGCTAGAAGGCTGGAAGTCCACAGCAGAGGGAATGAAAAAACTCAGCGTGACTGGGACTGTGGTGGGAAGTAAGTCTCATGTGCCATGTCTTAAGAGGTGGAAGTGGAATGAGGACAGGGACGATGGTTCCTAATCAGGTGTTCTTGCTTTTAACTTCATCCTATATGCGTATGATGCATATGCACACACATATCCTTTTTGGAAATTAAAAGGCAAGTCGTGCATGAGTTAATGAAAGGCTGTGAAGTGTTAATAATATCCCCTCCCTCTCAGAGAGCATCTAAAATGCTTGAGCTTGACAGAGCCTAATAAGATGGGGCTCTGAGTCACCAGGTAGGAGGCAGCTGTTAAATGTATGGGTTGGCTCACTGGACTGAAAACAGTGACCTGAAAACAAATTCAGCTTCCCTGACTTTCTGAAACAGAAACAACAATAAGCTTCATTAGGGCTCTGGACAGACTGGGGAGGTGGTGACCACAGGCTTTGGAGTCACCTGAACCTGATTTAAATCTTGGCACTGCCACTGGCTATCTGTAGGGACTTCTCTGAGCCTCAGTTTTCCCTTCTCTGTAAAATGGGAATAATAAATAGTGCTTCTGTGAATACAACTAGTGTATATGAAAGACTTGGCAAGTACCTGGTACACAGAAGGTGTTCTATAAATAGTTTTCTTTATAGCATCCCTGGAACTAAGCTAGAATTCTCAAAAACTGATTATTCAATCTCTTCACTACCCTTAAACCCTCCTGTAGATTGATGGAAGACCACATACTAGAAAAATGGATATGACAAAGTGTCTGTAGTGCCATAATCCATGCCCTTTTCCAAATTATCCCCCTGTTATTAGTTTCAGGGTGTGTTGGTGCCTCCCTTTATTCTTCCCCCAGCAGTCTTAGGAATAACTGAAATATAGGATCAACCTTCTTACCATGTTTATTGAGTGGTTTAATTAACTGAAAATGTAATGGAAAGCATACGTCAAACATTACGTGAGTAGGATGAATCATGAAAATGGGGATTTCTGGGTAATGTCAATCTTAAAACCCATTCCACCGCTACAGCTGAAGCAGGTCAGCGCGTGGAGATGAGAGAGAACGTGGAGAAACACAGTGGGAAAAAGGCCACTGCCTGTGTAACAGGTGCATGCGGGAAGCATTTTGTGAACTCCATTGAAGGAGCGAAAACCACCTTAATGGTTCCAGCATTGCGCAGACAGGTTGCGGCAAATTAGAAACAGGGCTGTGCTGAGCTCTTCAGCGTCATATGCTTAAAATGTGAATTTGGAGTGGATGAAGATGGAGGGATAGAGAACCCTCTGCCACTTACACAAAT
The DNA here is from genome assembly GCF_030014295.1 of Loxodonta africana. Lineage (NCBI taxonomy): Eukaryota > Metazoa > Chordata > Mammalia > Proboscidea > Elephantidae > Loxodonta > Loxodonta africana. The sequence goes on along the minus strand of NC_087348.1, from coordinate 68,112,391 downwards.
TCCCGACTCACAGAAAGTCCTGTGCTGGTGCAGCTCAGCGTGGGATCGGAAGCAGATCAGGAGCAGGGCAATGAAAACACTGGAAGGTTTGAACAAGACCAGAGTAATGATATTTCCTTTGGCCAGACTTGGCCGGGGCTTCACCAAAGCCATTGGGAGTTAATACGCTTAGCATATTGTAAATTATTTATAGCCTGATGCGTAAATAATTATGCTTAAGTTAACTGTTTAGTAAACAGTTTACAGTTCACTGCATAGCTTAGGTTAAGTTATTCTAAATTAATGTCTGCATTGTTTTTATAAAGTCCTTGGTGAAAAAGCCTTCCCGGTTGGATTGTAGAGAAGCTGACATCTGGTGACAAGATTCCTCTGAGGGCTTGGGAAGTAGCTTCCTGTTTACTCGGAGTGAAATCCAGAGTGCTTACAATGGCTTCTGAAGGCCTCCACCATCTGACCCCAGTCCTCTGAGCTCATCTCCTACTCCTCTTTACCTTGCTCACTCCACTCTAGCCACACTGTCTCCTTACCATTTCTCAAACCAGACGTCCTTTCACCCAGATCTTTGTACTAGCTGTTCCCTCTGCCTGAAACGCTCATTATATTTCAGCATGGCTAATAGTCTCATTGCATTGGGCAAATCTGGTGCAAAGGACCTTTTTAAAGTGTTGAAAAGCAAGGATGCCACCTTGAAGACTAAGATGCGCCTGACCCAAGCCGTGGCATTTTCAGTTGTATCATATGCATGTGAAAGCTGGACAATGAATAAGGAAGACCGAAGAAGAATTGACACCTTTGAATTGTGGTGCTGGCAAAGAATATTGAACGTACCATGGCCTGCCAAAAGAACCAACAAATCTGTCTTGGAAGAAGTACAACCAGAATGCTCCTTAGAAGCAAGGATGGCGAGAATGCGTTGTCTTACATGCTTTGGACATGTTGTCAGAAGGGATCAGTCCCTGGAGAAGGGCATCATGCTTGGTAAAGTACAGGGTCAGCAGAAAAGAGGAAGACCCTCAACAAGGTGGATTGACACAGTGGCTGCAACAGTGAGCTCAAGCATAACAACGGTTGTAAGGGTGGCACAAGACCAGGCAGTGTTTCATTCTGTTGGGCATAGGGTCGCTATGAGTTACAACTGACTCGATGGCACCTAACAACATCAATTGTCTCACCTACTTAAGATGTTTGCTCAAGTCTTATCTCCTCAATGAGTCCTACTCTGGCAGTGTAATTAAAATGACAGTTACCTCCCTGGACCCCATGTGAACAATCTTAATCTCTTTCATTCTACTGCTCTACTTTTTTTTTTTTTTTTTTTTAAATCTGTGCTTTATGTGAAACTTTACAGCACAAATTAATTCCCCATTCAAAAAGTTCTATACAAATTGTTTTGTGACATTGGTTGCAATCCCCATAATGTGTCAACACTCTCCCCCTTTCCACCCCAGATTCCCTGTGTCCATTCGTGCAGTTTTCCTGTCCCTTCCTGCCTTCTTGTCTTTGCTTTTGGGCAGATGTTGCCTGTTTGGTCTCATGTATTTGATTGAACTAAGAAGCAGGTTCCTCACGTGTGTTATTACTTGTTTTATAGGCCTGTCTAATCTTTGGCTGAATGGTGGACTTTGGGAGTAGCTTCAGTTTTTTTTTTTTTCAGTTCTGAGTTAGCAGGGTGTCTGGGATCCATAGTCTTGAGAGTTCCTCCAGTCTCTGTCAGACCAGTAAGTCCTGTTTGTTTTGAGAATATGAATTTCATTCTACATTTTTCTCCCACTCTGCCTGGGATCCTCTATTGTGATCCCTGTCAGAGTGGTTGGTGGTAGTAGCTGGGTACCATCTAGTTCTTCTGGGCTCAGGCTGGTGGAGACTGTGGTCCATTAGTCCTTTGGACTAGTATTTTTCCTTGGGTCTTTCTTTTTTTTTTTCCATTTTACTTTAGATGAAGGTTTACAGAACAAACTAGCTTCTCATTAAACAGCTACTACACATATTGTTCTGTGATGTTGGTTAACAACCCCATGACATGTCAGCCTCTCCCTTCTTGAACTTGGGTTTGATATTACCAGCTTTCCTGCCCCTTCTGGCCTTCTAGTCCTTGCCTCTGGGCTGGTGTGCCCCTTTAGTCTCATTTTGTTTTATTGGCCTGTCTAATATTTGGCTGAAGGGTGAACCTCAGAAGGGACTTCATCACTGAGCTAAAGGGTGTCAGGGGGCTATATTCTCAGGGTTTCTCCAGTTTCTGTCAGGCCAGTAAGTCTTTTTTTTTTTTTTTATGAGTTAGAATTTTGTTCTACATTTTTGTCAGGCTCTGTCCAGGACCCTCTATTGTGATCCCTGTCAAAGCAGTCAGTGGAGGTAGACAGGCACCATCTAGTTGGACTGGACTCAGTCTGGTGGAGGTCATGGTAGTTGTGGTCTATTAGTCCTTTGGACTAATCCTTCCCTCATGTCTTTAGTTTTCTTCATTCTCCCTTGCTTCTGAAGGGGCGAGACCAGTGGAGTACCTTAGATGCCTACTCACAGGCCTTTAAGACTCCAAATGCTGTTCACCAAAGTAGAATGTAGAACATTTTCATTATAAACTATGTTTTGCCAATTGAGCTAGATGTTCCCTGAGACCCTGGTCCTCACAGCTCTCAGCCCAGCAATTCCATCTCTCAGGGAGTTTGGATGTGTCTATGGAGCTTTCATGACCTTGCCTTGTACAAGTCATGCTGGCTTCCCCAGTACTGTGTACTGTCTTACCCTTCATTGGGTCTTTTCTTTTTTTTTCATTCTCCTTTGCTTCAGACAGGATGGTACCAATAGATGTATTTTAGATGGCCACTCACAAGTTTTTAAGACCCTAGATGCTCATCACCAAAGTAGGATGTAGAACATTTTCTTTATGAACTATGTTATGCATGTTGACCTAGATGTCCCCCGAGACCGTGGTCCCCAGCCCTCAGTCCCAGTAACTCAGTCCCTAAAGGTGTTTTGATTTATCTAAGGCGCTTCTATGACTTTGCCTTGGTCAAGTTGTGCTGACTTCTGCTGTATTATGTGTTGTCCTTCCCTTCACCAAAGTTAACACTTGTCCACTATCTAGTTAGTGATTTTCCTTCCCTACTACTCCCCTCCCCCATAACCATCAAAGATTCTTTTTTTCTGTGTATAAACCTTTTCTTGAGTTTTCATGATAGAGTTCTCATAAAATATTTGCCCTTTTGTAATTGACTTTTCACTTAGTATAATGCCCTCCAAATTCATCCATGTTGTGAGATGTTTCACAGGTTCATCATTGTTATTTATCATTGTATAGTATTCCATTGTGTGTATGTACCATAATTTGCTTATCCACTCATCTGTTGATAGACACTTAGGTTGTTTCCATCTTTCTGCTATTGTGAATAATGCTGCAATAAACATGGGTGTGCATATGTCTATTTGTGTGACTGCTTTTATTTATCTAGGATGTATTCCTGGAAGTGGGATTGCTGGATCCTATGATTTTTCTATTTCTAGCTTTTTAAGGAAGCGACATATAGTTTTCCAAAATGGTGGTACCATTTTGCATTCCCATCAGCAGTGCACAAGAGTTCCAAGCTTCCTGCAGCCTCTCCATCATTTGTCATCCTCTGTTTTATTTTATTTTTTTGATTCATGCCAGTACTGTTGGGGTGAGATGGCATCTCATTGAAGTTTTGATTTGCATTTCTCTATCGGCTAATGATCACGAGCATTTCCTCACGTGTCTATTAGAATGTCTTCTTTGTTGAAGTATCTGTTCATATCCTTTGCCCAGTTTTTAATTGGATTATTTGTCTTTCTGTTGTTGAGGTATTGAAGTATTTTATAGATTTTAGAGATTAGATCCTTGTCAGATATGTTGTAGCCAAAATTTTTTTCCCCCGTCTGTAGGTTTTCTTTTTACTGTTTTGGTGAACTCTTTTGATGAGCATAAATGTTTAACTTTTAGGAGATCCCAGTTATCTAGCTTATCTTCTGGTGTTTTTGCATTGTTAGTTATGGTTTGTATTGTATTTATGCCGTATGTTATGGCCCTTAGTGTTGTCCCTGTTTTTTCTTCCATAATCTTCATCATTTTAGGTTTTATATTTAGATCTTTTTGGAAACCCTAGTGGTGTAGTGGTTAAGTGCTACAGCTGCTAACCAAAAGGTCACAGTTCAAGTCTACCAGGCGCTCCTTGGAAACTCTATGGGGGCAGTTCTACTCTGACCTATAGGGTTGCTATCGGTTGGAATTGACTTGATGGCAGTGGGTTTGGTTTTTGGTTTATTTAGATCCTTTATCCATTTTGAATTAGTTTTTGTACATGGTGTGAGGTATGGGTCCTGTTTCAATTTTTTATCAATGGGCATCCAGTTTTGCCAGCACCATTTGTTAAAAGACTGTCTTTTCCCCCATCTAATGGACTTTGGTTCTTTGTCAAAGATCAGCTGATCATAGGTAGATAGATTTATGTCTGGGTCCTCAATTCTGTTCCATTGGCCTATGTGTCTGTCACTGTACCAGTACCAGGCTGTTTTGACTATTGTAACTTTACAGTAGGTTCTGAGATCAGGTCGTGTGAGACCTCCTTCTTTGCTCTTTTTCCTCTCTACTTTTTAATAAATTATTTGCTTTTAACATACTATGAATTTATTTATTATTATTGTCTCTTTTTTCCTGCTATATTGTACCCTCTACAAGGGCAGGGATGCTTGTTTGATTTGCTCAATGATGTATCCCAAATAGCTAGAGCAGTTCCTGGCACAGAACAGGCATTCAGTAAATATTTAATGGATGAATGAATAACTATTCAAGATGGAACTTGTGAGAGTATATAGGCCATGCACTCTTTATGGACGCTGGGAGCACCTGGAAGTTTTGGAACGAAGATCTGGAGGAAGGCAGTCCAGCGAGAGGGACTGGAGTTCTTCAAAAGACTCTAATAGAGTAGGCCCATTAGAGTCAACACATCTCAAACTGAACCCATCTTCATGTCTTCCAAACTTGTTTCTTTTATCCATTTAGCTGCCCAGGTTAAAAATCTGGGTCTTATCTTTGACGAACTCCCTATCATTTATCATTTGTGTCAGTCAATATCCAAGTCCTGTTGATTTTACCTTCTTAATCATTTTTGAATGATTGTTCTGCAAGACTACTGCTGTCACCAGAGCTCAGGGTTCTAGCCTCCCTTACACTTGAAAGTCATTTTGGCTGAATATAAAATTGTTGGCTCACACTTTATTTTCTGGAGTATCTTGAATATGTTACTTCAGTTTTTTTTGGCATAAAGCATTTGCTGTAAAAAACAAACAAAAAACAAAACAGATGATAACATAATTTTCTATTCCTTGTATGTAACAAGTATTTATTTCTAGATATCCAAAGGAGTTTTTCTTTCTTTCTATTTTAAAGTCCAATAATCTTACTAGAATATATCTTGTGTGGTTGTTCTCAGATATGTGGTGTGCCCTTTCAATACGTTAAGTTTTTTTTTTTTTTTCCCTCCCCATAGGAAAGTTTTACTTTGGATTTCTTCCTATTGTGTGTACATTGTATCTTCTTTGTCTATCTTTAACGTTTGTCACTCTCTTTCAAAGCAGTTCTTGTAGTTGTTGGTGGTTTGTCCCTACCTGTTTGCATTTTGAGGTTTGACGTGATATCATCTAGTTTTATTGTAAACATTATCCATGAGTTTTTGGTTTTAACTAAACCAAAGATGAAAATCACAAAAAGCCTAGGAGGTAGGTAGGTATTATTATCTTTCCCATTTGGTATAAAGAAACTGAATCACAGAAAGGTTATGTAACTTGCCCAAAGTTATATAGTTAGCAAGTGGCAGAGCTAGAATTTGAAATGAGGCAATCTAGATCCAGAATTCATGCTCTGGTGGAAGCAGTGGTACCCAAAAGATGCCACAGTGGTGCCTGGAACACCCAGTGGTATGCCTGTTCCTGATGGTAGTATGATGGTCCTCAAAGATGCAGTAGTGAGAGAAAAAGTGGTGACTGTGACAGCCTGAGATATCTAGTGATGTCCAGAGAGCATGACGTTAACCAGGATAGTAAGCCATGCTCAGTGGACATGTCAGGTCCCGACAGATAGACTAATACCCAGTATAAGGATGCAACAGCAAGAAAGAATAACAGAATCATTCAATGCTACCTTATGGTTGGTTGAAACAGTCTTTTTTTGGAGGGGGAGGACTTGGATCCTCCTGGAAATACTTGGGAAAAACTTACGGCTTATCATGTTGGGAAGAGAACAAGGTTGGTTATATTTGTTTATGTCTGTTTCTTCTAGATTGTGAGAGCTTTCAACTAAAATATTATGTCTATCTCTTTTAGACTGAGTGATCAGGGATCACCAAAACCTAGCACAAGACCTGGCACGTAGTCAATGTTGGTAGGGTTTAATCAAATCAAGTTATCCAGGGATTGACTGTGAGATACTGCTTAATGTACACCTTGTCAGACTGGCTGAGAATATTTTGTGTTTGTTACTGGGGTTGTGTGGGGACTGACACATCTTCTGGGAGCTCAGATCTCCCTTTAGCCATTTTCTCAGGGCTTGGGTACTGTCTTAGTTATCTAGTGCTGCTATAACAGAAATACCACAAGTGGGTGGCTTTAACAAAGAGAAATTTATTCTCTCACAGTCTAGGAGGCTAGAACTCTGAAATTCAAGATGTCAGCTTCAGGGGAAGACTTTCTCTGTCAGCTCTAGGAGAAGATCCTTATCTTCAATCTTCCTCTGGTCTAGCACAGGGACCCCAGGTCCAAAGGACATGCTCCCCTCCTGGTTCTTCATTCTTGGTGGTAGGAGGTACCCCTATCTTTCTGCTCAATTCTCTCTTTTATATCTGAAAAGAGATTGACTCAAAATACAATCTAATCTTGTAGATTGAGTCCTGCCTCATTAACATAACTGTCTCTAATCCCGCCTCATTAACATCCTAGAAGCAGGATTTGTAACACATGGGAAACCACATAAGATGACAAAGTGGACAATCACACAATACTGGGAATCATGGCCTAGCCAAGCTGACACACAGTTTTTGGGGATAAAATTCAATCTGTAACAGGTACATATCCACACTTTACTGGAACACCATTTGCCTATAAATTCAGGCCAAATGCTGAGAATTCGGGTAATGGCTGCTAAGGATCCAAGTTCTACTCAACCAGGGCATTGCTTAGTAGAAGACAGGAACCTTTAAAAAAGTGTCTCGAGGGGCACTTGTACAAAAGGTCTCTGTTGTTCTACTGATTCCTACTTCAAGCGTTTCCATTTAAAACCAAACTCTTTCTTAACATGTCTTTTGTCGGCTCTAGTTACTGAGTCGGAATCGACTCGAGGGCACTGGGTGTTGAGTTACATGCCCAACTTTCAAACTTTTACCGTGGTGCAGGAAACTTACCTACACTTAGACTGACTTCCCAGCCAAAGGCAGAATCTATACTTACAGAAATATAGTCCCAGAGCAGAGATGGGGTGAGTTCAGGGAATTCCTATGTTTCTAGTCTAGGTTGCTCATGCCCTTTCTATGTTCAGGAAAATATTTCCAGCTGGCTCGACATGCTTTAAAACTTTAACTCCAGTCTTCCAAGCAACCTCTGGTTACTTGATTCAATTAAATATTTATTGATATTGACTATGTGTCCGGCTTTGTGTGAAGTACTGTTAATCCTAAAATAAATCAGATAGTTGCCCCTGAGGATATCTCAAAGTCCGATGGAGGAGACAGGTGAGGAGACTGTATAGCTGTTATGCTATCTGCTTGGATTTCTGGCTCTGTTAAGCCTCGTAACCATTCTACACCTCAGTATCTTCCTCTGTAAAATGGAGACAATAAGAGTATACACCTAATCAGGTTGTTGTGAGAATAAAATAATGCATAAGTGCACAGTTCTTGGGGGACTATAAAGGTTCAATGGATATTAATTACTGCTAATCGACTCGATGGCACTGGGTACTGGGCAATAGCTTTTATCTGCCTTTCCTTGTGACATCAGAACTACTTTTTATCCAGTTCTCTATTTCTTTAGCTAAACACAACTATATTATTAACTCAGTGGTTTCCTTGCAACTTGGGCAACTTGAGTGCAAAGCATACTGGAAGAAGTCAGGCTGTGTGGGAGGGTCTTGAGCAGCCTACTCATTCTGCCCTCTACCTGCTAGTGGGCCAGAACCTCCCAAAGTCCTCTCTTCCCTGGGGATATGCCTACTTGGAAAGGCCAGGGATTAGCCAATGAATGGGATTAAGAGGAGGCAGAGACCAATGGATTTACAAATCTGCTCAGATTATTCTTGTTCTTGGTACCTTTGGTTGCTGCTTGAGGAGAAAGACGAGGTTTCTGTTTAAACAATCCCTTGAAATAAAAGTTATTTTAAGCTCATTCTTAAAGAAAACCAGACTCTGCTTTCCCCACAGGCACCCCCTTGTCCATCCTCATATCTGAGGCTGAACAGTTGGGAGTGGGTTGGGCCTGGAAGCAGCCATCACATCCCTGGCCCACCTTCCTCCCCAGAGCTTTTGGTGAAGCCAGCAGCTCACAGTTTCCCTTCATCTTCCTGTTGCTCATAAGTAGCCTCTGAAGTTCTTGCTTGGGAAATTGGTCTTCCTTATCAGCCTTTGTTAAACCCACCTCATCCTGCTGTTCGCTCCTCTTCTTTTTTTTTGAGGGGCGGACAGGGTGAGAAGCAGTAAAGCACAGAGGTTAAGAGCACAGATCCTAAAGTCAGAGAGAACAGGGTTTGAACCTCAGTGCTACTGCTTTTTGCTGGGTGATTTCACTTCTCTACATCTCAGTTTACTCATCTGTAAAGTGGTGATGATAATAATACCTGACTCAGACAACTGTCATTATCGATAAATGAAATAATTTATACAAAAGCATTTAGCACAAAGCCTGCCTCACAGTATGTGCTGAATAAATGCTAGCCATTATTATACTTAACCATTCTTAATATAGGTGTTAAAATGTTACATGTTAAATAGCAGGATACTGGTTATCCTGGTCGAAGAATGACCAAAAGGGGGCACAAGGCAGGCTTCTGGAGTATTGGTAATACTCTGTTTCTTGACCTTGTGAAAGTTTATTGAGCTACAGTTCGATATTATGATTTGGTCACTTTTATTATGTATGTTATACTTTAATAACATTTTCAATAAAAGGAAAAAAAAAGAAGCAGCAGCAGCAGCCTGCCCAAGGTCACACAGATTATGGTAGTAGGGTCAGCTTTATCTAACGCATGTGCTAATGTGTGAGCCTTGTCACCCTGAAGTTCCTCTTACACTCATGGCCCTTAGAAAGTAAACTTCTTGGACCCAAGGAAGAAAGAGGAACCAAGGTTTGGTCAGAGCACTGTCTTACTCTGCTTTTCCCCCAGGTCACATCTAGCAGCCCTTTCAATTAGGGAGGGAGCAGGATAGTCATGAGCCAGCCTGAGGGGCCTGACCGTGCCAGAAGGAGGGCTCCAAGGAAGCCAAGCACAGAAGGCGCAGGTCATGGGGACTCACTGATGGGTTTTTTGTCTTTCCAGTTGGGAAGACAAAGCCAGTTGGATTGGCCATGCTCCTTTCCCCAGACAGAACAACATCTATCTCCTAGCTGGGGACTCCCTTTTCTTCCACTTCCAGTTTCCACTCCTGGCTCTCCGGCCAGGTGCCACCTAACCCCCATGAGGCTCACTACATAGAGCCAGAGAGACAGCCAGCCTCAGCCCGTGCTTTTGGTCAAGGAAGAGACAAGGGAAGTGAACTTCTTCTTAGAGAGTTGGAAGAAAGAACTCTCAGGTCCGGCATCTGGACTCCACCCCACACCCCTGTTTTTTTGTTTTTAATCAACTTTTTAATTTTAAAATAGATTTAGATTTACAGAAAAGTTTTCAAAGACAGGATAGAGTGTTCTCGTATACCCCATACCCAGTTTCCCATATTGTTAACATCTTAGTTATCATGGTTTATTTATCAAAGCTAAGAAACTGACATTAGTATCTTGCTCTTAACTAAACTCCAGACTATATTTTGATCTCACTAGTTTTCCATGAACGTCCTTTTTCTGTTTTAGGATTCTGTCCAGGATATCATATTACATTCTGTCATCGTGTCTCCTAGTCTATAACAGTTTCCCAGTCATTTCTTGTTTTTGATGACCTTGACAGTTTTGAGGAGTACTGGTCAGGTATTTTGTAGAATAAACCTCAAGTTGGGTTTGTTTGATGATTTTCTCCTGTTTGGACTGGAGTTATGTGTTTTTAGGAAGAATGTCACAGAGGTGGAAAAGCCTTCTCATCATATCATAGCAGGGTTACGTGCTATCAACATGGATTATTACTGGTGATGTTAACCTTGCTTACTTTGTCAAAGTAGTGTTTGCCAGTAAAGTTTCTGCATGGAAAATTACTGCCCTGCCTCCTTTCCATACTCTGTTCTTTGGAACCAGTCATTAAGCACAGCCCACACTCAAGCAGCGCCCCCTCTGTTTTTAATCATCAAGTTTATGACTAAGACCTATAAACACGCACAGGCGTCCGAGTATTTGCACAGGTAAGGATAAAGAAACTTACTCAGAGATGCCCAGATGTAGTCATACAGACAATAGAGACAGTCACACAGATGAACTGATATCCATAAACACAAACACTCAAAGGCACAAACACGCAGATAGTTTTGTTAATTCATTTCTCCTTCTAGCAGAGAGGTGAATTAACTAGAATTTTAGTGAACACAGCTTCTGAAAACCTGTTTTCTTTCTAATTCTTAAAGATCTTAAGGAGTGAGAGTTGGGGGTGGGGGAGGGGATGAAAATGTGAGTTTTAAATCTAAGTAGGCCTCTTAGGATGGGCCTAGGGCAGAGCCATTTAGTGGTCTGCCTTCTTTTTATCTCTGTTCTTGGCTCTTCCATGGCTGCTGGGTTGGGCTGGCCCTTTCTCATCCAGGTCAGGAGTCTAGGGGTGTGAGTGTCTCCAGTTAGAGGATCCCCAGAGTTCTTCCCTGGGGAGATACGCTGAGAGCCTGCCCCAGCACCACAGGCTTACTTTGTGCTGGGTGCTAGTCCTTGGCTCCATGGGTTAACACAGCCTCTCAACCCCACCAGCCTCCATCCCGGTTGCCCTGATCTGTCACCCTTCAATAGCTTCTCAGAGCTTTCAGCATAAATACCCAACCCCTACTTTGGCATTCAAGACTCCTCAAAGTCTGGGCCTTGGCTCATCTTTTCAGTCTTTCTTCTCACTGCTCTCTCCTTTTGTGGAACATGACTCTGGCCCAACTGACCAACTCATTGTCCCTTTGTCTGCCCTACCCTAGAATATGCTCCAACTATCTTCACATGTCCAAACTCTACCCAACTCTAAAGCTACCTTGTCTAAGCAGCTTCTCTTGACCACCAACTGGAAGGGATAGCTCCCTCCTTTGAATTCCCAGAAGACGCTTTCTCTAATGTATGACACCGACTCAACTCTCCTTAGTTATTGGTGTACTTGTTTTTAGGAAAAATTCTTTTGGTTACAAGTAGTAAAAATTAATTCTTAGGTTACTCTCCCCAAATGATCCTGGAGTTTCTCATCGAAAGGAGAATGTTGCTGTTATTCACATGACCCATGTCCAACAACTCCGGTCTCTATAATGCTTGGCTCTAAGTTTCACAATTTGGGGAGATGGAGTTAGATTAGTGCAGCTCAGGTCAGGAGCCCACCCCGGGATCAACCATTCCACAGCACAGACATGGCCACTGGGGGACTACACTTGTGACTGAAGGGGGTGAGATCTTTCCCAAAGAAGAGGGAAAAGATGCAGTCTAGGCACCCAGTAACTAATATAACTTGTCTTTTTATTGGCCAAAAAGGAGGAAGGGATGCTGGGAAGACCAAACAACAAATATCCACTACAAAGTGCTTTGGAGTAAACGAGTCAGTGAGTGAGAGATTAGTGCATTTGTTGTCTCTTAGCAGCCCATAGGTCAGTTTGGCTCTTAGTTCTGAATCTCTAGAGCACGATGATCACATGTTTCATCACCCTCTATATCATGTTTTATGGTGTTGGTCTTGGGACACCTTCCAGGTAGCCTGAGTGGGTGAGGCATCTGATGTCTCCTGCATAGTTATAGCAATAATGCCTGACATCCAGTTTGGCATATGTTTACTGAGCATGTATTACTGAGTTGGGCACCGACAATAGGCAGATACAAGGGAACATGTCTCACAGGACTTGGAGAGTTCAGCCAAACACACAAATAACAACAGAATGTGATTTGTACTCCAGTGGAGGATATCCAGAGAGATACAGGGCCTGGGGGAGGGACTGATTAGCTCTGGCTGATGGCTTTTCAGAGGAGGTAACGTTAAAGTTCCACCACCCATCTGTAAGTTTCTCATACAGTAGTGGCTTGTGTGTTGCTGCGATGCTACAAGCTATGCCATAGGTATTTCGAATACTAGCAGGGTCACCCATGGGGGACAGGTTTCTGTGGAGATTACAGACTGAGACAGACCAGGAAGAAAGGCCTGGTGATCTACTTCCAAACATTAGACAAAGAAAACCTTATACATCACAACAGAACATTGTCTGACTCCCTGGCTTCAGGCATGTCCTCAGGAGGGATCAATCGCTGGAGGAGGACATCATGTTTGGTGAAGTAGAGGGCCAATGGCGGGGCTGAGAGATACCCTTTGTGAAATGTATTGACACAATAGCCACAATGATGAACTTGAACATGCTGGTTATTGCGCTGCAGGTTGGGGAAATTTTTTGCTCTGTTGTACATTAGGTCTCCATGAGTTGAAGTCAACTTGACTGCAGCTATGTATCTATTTCTAACATTCAGTCTGGGTCTTGTAGCATGAGAAGGAGCTTTCCATGTAGAGAAGAAGGAGAGGGGATTTCAGTCTGAGAGAGAACTATATGTTCAAGTCCACTGGGTACTGTGAAAAACAGTGATATGTTTGGGAAATAGGAAGGGTGAGTGTGCCTGGGGTGTAGACAGTGTATTTATGGTGGGGCACTAAGAGCTGGCGGAAGATGGGAAAGGGAGGTATGTGGGAGGGGTGTCTGGGGCCAGATCATGGAGGCCCTTGTATCCCATCTTCAGGAGTTTAACTTATCCTGGGGGAAATGAGCCAGGCGAGGAGGGCACTGAAAGATTCAAACGGGAGAGGAATGCAATTCAACGTCTATGTAGAAAGCTCTCACAAAGTGTTGGTGGAATGTGAAGCATTGCTGCTTTGGGAAGCCAATATAGCAATATCTGTTGAATTGCAAATCTGTCCCTGGGGATCTATACTATAGAACTAAGGTACTGGTATGTATGTGCATATTAGGGGGATATGTATAGTGATGCTTATTGTTACATTGTTTATAGTGGCCAAGAACTGGAAACAAATTGAGAGTCAATAATGGGAAAATGGTTTAATAAACTGTGGTATATCCACACATGGAATATTTTTCAGAAATTACAAATAATGTTTTAGAACTCTACTGAATGACTTGGAGTGATTTCCATGTTGAATGAGAAAACAAAAATGCAGCAAAATGTGTATGCATTATGGTCAATTTTATGAATTAAGCAATGGGTCAGAAAATCTTATAAATGTATATATACTTAGGTAAAAGTGTGCATAGGGATACATGAATGTGGAGAAATGTAAGGAATGACACCCAACAGGTTACCATAAGTCTGCCAGAGTGTGGGGAGTAATGGTTAGAGGAGAGGTAATAAGGTTAAAAAAAAAAAAAAACTAATTCAATTCTGACTCATAGTGACCCTGTAGGACATAGTAGAACTGTCCCATGGGGTTTCCAAGGAGCGCCTGGTGGATTCCAACTGCCAACCTTTTGGTTTGCAGCCGTAGCTCTTAACCACTACCTACCAGGGTTTACATAATAAAAAAAAAAAATTTTTTTTTTTTTTACAGAATAAGGTATAAAAAAAAATAGAGGCATATAAATTGTCCGTAATAAAAGAGCACATGTGATATGATCTTACTTATGAAAAGTTATATATGTGTGTATCTATGAATTCATAAAGATAGAATGGGCAGTAGGGGGATGTGATTTTAGGTGACTTTCTCTCTCTCTGTATACATATATTTGTAATATTTGTAATATAGGGGGAGAAAGAAAGGTCATTGGTGAGTTTTTGTGTGTAACAATTTAAAATGCAATTTCCTGTAAGAAGTCACACATGCAACTTCAATGTTCAAGTGTTATAAGCCTGGCTTTTAAAAAATTACATTTAATAGCTTTATAATCCAACAGTTGTGTCTGTCAGAAAGTCCCGCTTCTTCTCCTTAAAAAAGAGTAAAATGAAGACATGATCCTAACCATGGTAATTGGAGTGCGCCTTTATAATTTCAGTCCTCCTTTATACCTTTGCCCCACCTGGCTGGCCCCAGTGGCCCGTTGTTTGTTATACTCATTCAGAAGAAAAGTCAAGTCTTCAATGTGGTCAGCCTAGTCCTCTAGGATCTGGCCCCGTTTCTGCTCTTCCTTCCTCTCCTCCATCCCTCACTCCCCCAGGCTCTCTCCACTCCAGCTACTCTGGCATCCTTGCTGTTTCTCACACATCTGAAGGACACTCCTGCCCAGAACCTTTGCACTCTCTGCTCTCTCTACCTGGAGCAGTATGCCTCCAGATAATCACATGGCACTCTCTCTCTTGCCCTTCAAGACTTTGCTCAAATGTTCGTTTCTCATGAGCCTTCTCAGATCTGATGATTTTAAATTGTAATGCCAACACCCTCTCCCAAACCCACGCTCTATTCTTCTTCCCTGTTCTCCTTTTCTTCTTAACACTTATCATCTCCAACCTATTATATACTTCACTTGTTTATATTGAAAATTACTTTGAAAATTGAACTGACTCCCTCACTTGAATGTAACCTTCATAAGGGAAGTGATTTTTATATATCTTGTTTGCTGCTGCAGCCCAGAGCTTAGCACAGTACTTGGCATGTAGTAGGCACTGAATATATATTTGTAGGATGAATCAGTAGGTGGTAGGTGGAGAATGGCTTGGAGGCAGGTAAGATTAGAGACAGAAAGACTAATTAGAAGATTGCTATAGTGAGTCACAGTGAAGACAAAGGGACTTGAGCTTAGCATTAATGATTACCTATGCATGGCTAATTCTGGGGTAATCTTGAAATGATATTGACATCTGTTACTGTTTTTTTACTTCATATTAGTTTGTCTTGACTATTAAAGAAGATCAAAAGGCTTGACTTCTTCGTCCTCACTTTTTCCAAAGTGCCCAGCACTTAAATGATGTTAAATATAAGGCACTCAACAAATGTCCAGTGACTTCATTAACCATCTGCTACTACTGGATTTTATTTGACTAGGTGAATCTTAGGGTGAATTTTGTTTGACTAAGATCTAAGAATCTAATCTATGTTCTTATGTTGTACTAAATAGAGTTAATTTCGCTCCATTACAAAAGTAATATACGTGCTCACTATAGAAAATTTGGAAAATAGAGAAAAGTTGAAAAAAGTTAAAAAAGCTTTAGCTTCACAAAAACCCTGGTGGGTTAGTGGCTAAGTCCTGTGGCTGCTAACGAAAAGGTCAGCAGTTTGAATCCACCAGGTGCTCCTTGGAAACTCTAGGGGACAGTTCTACTCTGCCCTATAGGGTTGCTATGAGTCAGAATCAGGTTTTGGGTTTAGTTCCACCACCTATAAAAAACTGTTAACGTTTTAGTGTCTATCCTTTAAATATTTTTTAGGCATAGTTTTTTTTTTTTTTAACTTGATTATAATGGTCTTGTGTTGGTAATTTTGCAATCTGCTGTCCCCTCCTTAATTTTATTGGTTTTTCTTTGCTATAAGCTTTATGAAAGCATTATTTTAAATATATGCACAATACTTAACCATGTAGCTGTACCATAGCTCACTTAACAACATAACTATTATTTGGTAATTAAGCTAGTTCCACTTTCCCCCTATTATAAGGATATTTGGTACTCTGTCAGATTTCATTGCCTGTGGTTTATTAGTCTGGTCATCTGCCCCCAAAACTTCTGTGCCTCAGTCTTCTTATTTGTAAGATGGGGATAATGAGAAATAATTCAGACAATTAAGGTATGCAAAGGAGAGAAAACCTACTCAGCATGTAGTAGGTGCTTAGTCAACAAAGAGGGCCTGGAATTGAAACTTTTGGGAACTGGGGAGTGTTGATAACCATCATGGCTCTGTCTTTTGGCTGCAGGCTGCACCTGATGCAGGTGGACTCAGTCCGGCGCTGGATGGAGGACCTGAAGCTCATGACTGAGTGTGAGTGCATGTGCGTCCTGCAGGCAAAGCCCATCAGCCTGGAGGAGGATGTGCAGGGTGACCTCATCCTGGCAGGTGGCCCCAGCCCTGCAGACCCCCTGCAGCTGCTGCTCAAGCGGGGCTGGGTCATCAGCACCGAGCTGCGCAGGATCGGGCAAAAGCTGGCCCAGGACCGCTGGGCACGCATGCACAGCATGAGTGTGCGTCTCACCTGCCACGCCCGCTCCATGGTCAGCGAGTACAGTGCCATCAGCAAGAGCACCTCGCAGGAGATGGGCCAGGTCAGTGCCCTGGGATGGTGGTGGATGGGCGCTGGGACTCAGGATACTTTCAGGGAGAATGGTCTGAATTGTTTAGAACCTGAAACTTTCCTACCACAGAGGCCTCCCTCCTCTTCTAGTAAAGCAGAAAAGAGAGGCAGGAAGGACCTTTATTGAGTACCTAAAAAAAAAAAGCTTCTGGGTGGCTCAAACTGTTAACTCACTTAGCTACTAACCAAAAAATTGGAAGTTCACTCAGGTGCCTCAGAAGAAAGACCTGGCAATTTACTTCTGAAAAATCACCACTGAAAACCCTATGGAGCACGGTTCTATTCTCAGACACATGGGGTCACCATGAGGCAGAGACGACTCAATGGCAACACTTGTTTTTTTTTTTTCAGTTTTGGTTTACTATGCCCTAGAGTGTCCAGCATGGCAGTTGGTCAACAAATGCTTATTGAATTGGATAAAGTTGGTCTGTTTTTCTGCAGATTGAGAAGCTGCTAATGGAGAAATGCTCCGAGCTCTCAGCACTCACAGAAAGGTAAGTCGGGACCTCAGTCTGCTAGCCCATGCTAGGGCGGGGGAAGGAGCTGGCATCTTCCTCCTATCTGGGGGTACCAGAGAGCAAGTGAGCACGGAGAGCCCTGGCAGCAGTCTGGGGAGTTGCCTTTTGCTGACTTTTGTTGGTGACTTTAAATGATTCCCTTGGGATTTTCAGGGCCCATTTACAGCATCTAGGAATAATGTAGAAGGCGGAGGAGAGGCCGGCCATAGGAAGAAAGAGGATTTTTCTGGGGTTGGTAACAAGGAAAAGGTTTCCCACAGCTTTGGGAAGGCTCTTTGATTCTCAAAGTCAAGGCAAGGTCAAAGCGGACAATCAATCCTTACACACATACACATAGACACTTACATTTACCGACACTCACGTGCTCATACACAGATCTATAAACATACACTCACATAATCACAGAAATATACTCATGCCCTCTTCTGCATAATTCACACACGTCAATATACATATATTTACGCTCAGACCCATACACACACTCAACAGCACATACAGACACACCCATGTCTGTGTCTGAAACTTGGTATCCCCAGGGCCCTATGGGGGTGTTTGGCCTCCTGGTATGGAGCATTCTCAGGCCACAAGAGTGAATTTGAGCCTGATCCCCTCTTTTTCCTGTCCAGGGAAGAAAATGTTTAAGGCTGCTTTCTGTGTGTTGTAGACCACCATTTTTTAAGGGCTTCTAGGCATTGCCACATGCTTTTAGGGTGAACACTGGCAATACCCGGCACTCCAGTACCCCTCCTCTGCAGCTTCCTGTCTCTCCATCCCCTCCACCCCTAACATCACTGAAAAGATAGAGCCTGGTTGCAGTGATGGCAGATTCCCTGAGGAAGAAAACCAGAGCTATGGATTCAGCCACTAGTGGATGGCCTTTCTCCCCGGTGACATGAACTGTCTGCTCATGTCTCAGGTCAGCACATTCCTGCCCAGTAAGGGGCTAGGGGATAAACCATCTGTGCAATACTCTGTCTGATTCCTCGAAGTTGATGTCTTCCCCCAGGGGATTGCCACCACACTCCAGAGCTGGCACAGACCCAGATCTGGCCTCTGCAATGGTTCTGGGATGCCCACTGTCCCCTCTGGCCACCCACCCCATATCTTCTGCTCCCCAGGTGCCTCCAGGTGGAGAACGAGCATGTCCTGAAGTCGATGAAGGCCTGCGTGAGTGAGACCTTGAGCACTCTGGGCCAGCATTTTGGCCAGCTGCTGGAGCTGGCCCTGACCCGGGAGGTGCAGGTCAGTACAGGCTGGGCTTTGGAGAGGGACACATGTAAGGCTTCTTGGCGGGGGGTGAGCAGAGGGGCTTAGCCAGGCAGTCGGCTGGGGGAAGTAGCTGAAGTGACTGTTCTTGGAAGATGTCTTCCTCAGACCATCAAAGCCAACTCCAGCACCTGGTAGACAAGACTATCTGAGCTGGGCGCAGGCTTCCAGAGCATCTAGCTGAAGTCTGCACTTTCCAGATGTGAAAACTAGGGTCCAGAGAGGGAAGAGACTTATTTAAAGTCACACAGCAAGGCAGCGGCAGAACCTAGCATCTCCCTATTTCTCTTTCAAGGTTGTTTCCACCACCCTAGTGCTTCACTTTTGAATAATTGTTCCAGCCCACCAACCAACCAAACCAAATCCAGTGCCATCGAGTCAATTCCTACTCGTAGCGACCCTATAGGACAGAGTAGAACTGCCCCACAGAGTTTCCAAGGAGTGCCTGGTGGATTTGAACAGCTGACCCTTTGGTTAGCAGCCATAGCACTTAACCACTATGCCACCAGGATTGCCTCCAGCCCTCCAGTGGGTGCTTATTGTCCTGGAAGACTTAAGGCACCTGCAGAGAACAAGCCAACTGTGGAAACCCTGTCAAGGAAGAAGAATCTAGAAAGGCCACATAGTCCAAACCCAGCTTCTAGGCAGGCTCATGCTTGATTCCCAAGAAGAGTGTCGGTCTTAGTTACCTAGTGCTGCAATAACAACACACCACCAAGTGGGTAGCTTTAATGAATAGAAATTTATTTTCTCATAGTTCTGGAGGCTAAAAGTTCAAATCAGAGTCTTGGACCTGTTGATTCTTTCTATGGCCCTCGCTCCTGATTTCTGGTGACTGCCACGATTCTTGACCTTCTTTTGCTGTTTATAGATGAATCTGCCTCCATCGCCACATAGTGTCTCCCTCTCTGAGAGTGTGTCTCCCCTTTATAAGACACCACTTTTTTTTTAAGAAGGGATTAGGTTTAGGACCCACCCTACTCTGGTATGACCTCCATCACAGATTGAATTGTGTCCCCCCAAAATATGTGTAAACTTGGTTAGGCCATGACTCCCAGTATTGTGTGGTTGTCCTACATTTTGTGATTGTGATTTTATGTTAAAGAAGTTTTTTTTTTTTTAATTAATTTTTATTAAGCTTCAAGTGAACATTTACCATTCCAATCAGTCTGTCACATGTAGGTTTACACACATCTTACTCCCTTCTCCCACCTGCTCTCCCCCTATTGAGTCAGCCCTTTCAGTCTCTCGTTTCGTGCCAATTTTGCCATCTTCCCTCTCTCTCTATCTTCCCATCCCCCCTCCAGTCAAGAGTTGCCAACACACTCTCCAGTGTCCACCTAATTTAATTGGCTCACTCTTCATCAGCATCTCTCTCCCCCCCGCTGACCAGTCCTTTTCATGCCTGATGAGTTGTCTTCGGGGATGGTTCCTGTCCTGTGCCATCAGAAGTTCTGGGGAGCATTGTCTCTAGGATTCCTCTAGTCGCATTCATATCATTAGGTATGGTCTTTTTATGAGAATTTGGGGTCTGTATCCCATTGGCCTCCTGCTCCCTCCGGAGTTGTCTGCTGTGCTCCCTGTCAGGGCAGACATCGATTGTGGCCGGGCACCAACTAGTTCTTCTGGTCTCAGGATAATGTAGGTCTCTGGTTCATGTGGCCCTTTCTGTCTCTTGGGTTCTTAGTTGTTGTGTGGCCTTGGTGTTCTTTCTTTGCCTTTGCTCCAGGTGGGTTGAGACCAATTGATGTATCTTAGATGGCCGCTTGTTGGCATTTAGGACCCCAGGCGCCACAATTCAAAGTGGGATGCAGAGTGTTTTCATGATAGAATTATTTTGCCTGTAGACTTAGAAGTCTCCTCAAACCATGTTCCCCAGACCCCAGCCCTGGCTCCGCTGACCTTTGAAGCTTTCATTTTATCCTGGAAACCTCTTTGCTTTTAGTCCAGTCCAATTAGGCTGACCTTCCTTGTATTGTGTGTTGTCTTTCCCTTCACCCAAAGCAGTTCTTATCTACTGATTGATCACTAAAAAATCCTCTCCCTCCCTCCCTCCCTCCCCCCTTTGTAACCACAAAAGTATGTGTTCTTCTCCGTTTTTTCTATTTCTCAAGATCTTATAATAGAGGTCTTATACAATATTTGTCCTTTTGCCTCTGACTCATTTCGCTCAGCATAATGTCTTCCAGATTCCTCCATGTTATGAAATGTTTCAGAGATTCGTCACTGTTCTTTATCGATGCGTAGTATTCCATTGTGTGAATATACCACAATTTATTTACCCATTCATCCATTGACGGACATCTTGGTTGCTTCCAGCTTTCTGCTATTGTAAACAGAGCTGCAATAAACATGGGTGTGCATATGTCTGTTTGTGTGAAGGCTCTTGTATCTCTAGGGTATATTCAGAGGAGTGGGATTTCTGGGTTGTATGGTAGTTCTATTTCTAACTGTTTAAGGTAACGCCAGATAGATTTCCAAAGTGGTTGTACCATTTTACAATCCCACCAGCAGTGTATGAGAGTTCCAATCTCTCCGCAGCCTCTCCAACATTTATTATTTTGTGTTTTTTGGATTAATGCCAGTCTAGTTGGTGTGAGATGGAATCTCATCGTAGTTTTAATTTGCATTTCTCTAATGGCTAATGATCGGGAGCATTTTCTCATGTATCTGTTGGCTGCCTGAATATCTTCTTTAGTGAAATGTGTGTTCATATCCTTTGCCCACTTCTTGATTGGGTTGCTTGTCTTTTTGTGGTTGAGTTTTGACAGAATCATGTAGATTTTAGAGATCAGGCGCTGGTCGGAGATGTCATAGCTGAATATTCTTTCCCAGTCTGTAGGTGGTCTTTTTACTCTTTTGGTGAAGTCTTTAGATGAGCATAGGTGTTTGATTTTTAGGAGCTCCCAGTTATCTGGTTTCTCTTCATCATTTTTGGTAATGTTTTGTATTCTGTTTATGCCCTGTATTAGGGCTCCTAGGGTTGTCCCAATTTTTTCTTCCATGATCTTTATCATTTTAGTCTTTATGTTTAGGTCTTTGATCCACTTGGAGTTAGTTTTTGTGCATGGTGTGAGGTATGGGTCCTGTTTCATTCTTTTGCAAATGGATATCCAGTTATGCCAGCACCATTTGTTAAAAAGACTATCTTTTCCCCATTTGACTGACACTGGGCCTTTGTCAAATATCAGCTGCTCATACATGGATGGATTTATATCTGTGTTCTCAATTCTGTTCCATTGGTCTATGTGCCTGTTGTTGTACCAGTACCAGGCTGTTTTGACTACTGTAGCTGTATAATAGGTTCTGAAATCAGGTAGAGTGAGGCCTCCCACTTTCTTCTTCTTTTTCAGTAATGCTTTGCTTATCCGGGGGTTCTTTCCCTTCCATATGAAATTAGTGATTTGTTTCTCTATCCCCTTAAAATATGACATTGGTATTTGGATTGGAAATGAGTTATATGTATAGATGGCTTTTGGTAGAATAGACATTTTTACTATGTTAAGTCTTCCTATCCATGAGCAGGGTATGTTCTTCCACTTAAGTATGTCCTTTTGAATTGCTTGTAGCAGAGTTTTATAGTTTTCTTTGTATAGGTCTTTTACATCCTTGGTAAGATTTATTCCTAAGTATTTTATCTTCTTGGGGGCTACTGTGAATGGTATCAATTTGGTTATTTCCTCTTCGATGTTCTTTTTGTTGATGTAGAGGAATCCAAGTGATTTTTGTATGTTTATTTTATAACCTGAGACTCTTCCAAACTCTTCTATTAGTTTCAGTAGTTTTCTGGAGGATTCCTTAGGGTTTTCTGTGTATAAGATCATGTCATCTGCAAATAGTGATAGCTTTACTTCCTCCTTGCCAATCTGGATACCCTTTATTTCTTTGTCTAGCCTAATTGCCCTGGCTAGGACTTCAAGTACGATGTTGAATAAGTGTGGTGATAAAGGGCATCCTTGTCTGGTTCCCGTTCTCAGGGGAAATGCTTTCAGGTTCTCTCCATTTAGAGTGATATTGGCTGTTGGCTTTGCATAGATGCCCTTTATTATGTTGAGGAATTTTCCTTCAATTCCTATTTTGGTAAGAGTTTTTATCATAAATGGGTGTTGAACTTTGTCAAATGCCTTTTCTGCATCTATTGATAAGATCATGTGGTTTTTATCTTTTGTTTTATTTATGTGATGGATTACATTAATGGTTTTTCTGATATTAAACCAGCCTTGCATACCTGGTATAAATCCCACTTGATCAGGGTGAATTATTTTTTTGATGTGTTGTTGGATTCTATTGGCTAGAATTTTGTTGAGGATTTTTGCATCTATGTTCATGAGGGCTATAGGTCTAAAATTTTCTTTTTTTGTAATGTCTTTACCTGGTTTTGGTATCAGGGAGATGGTAGCTTCATAGAATGAGTTGGGTAGTATTCCATCTTGTTCTATGCTTTGAAATACCTTCAGTAGTAGTGGTGTTAAGCCTCCTCTGAAGGTTTGGTAGAACTCTGCAGTGAAGCCGTCTGGGCCAGGACTTTTTTTTGTTGGAAGTTTTTTGATTACCGTTTCAATCTCTTTTTTGTTATGGGTCTATTTAGTTGTTCTACTTCTGAATGTGTTAGTTTAGGTAGGTAGTATTGTTCCAAGAATTTATCCATTTCTTCTAGGTTTTCAAATTTGTTAGAGTACAATTTTACATAGTAATCTGAAATGATTCTTTTAATTTCATTTGGCTCTGTTGTGATGTGGTCCTTCTCGTTTCTTATTCGGGTTATTTGTTTCCTTTCCTGTTTTTCTTTAGTCAGTCTGGCCAATGGTTTATCAATTTTGTTAATTTTTTCAAAAAACCAGCTTTTGGCTTTGTTAATTTTTTCTATTGTTTTTCTGTTCTCTAATTCATTTAGTTCAGCTCTAATTTTTATTATTTGTTTTCTTCTGGTGCCTGATGGGTTCTTTTGTTGCTCACTTTCTATTTGTTCAAGTTGTCGGGACAGTTCTCTGATTTTGGCTCTTTCTTCTTTTTGTATGTGTGCATTTATCGATATAAATTGGCCTCTGAGCAGTGCTTTTGCTGTGTCCCAGAGGTTTTGATAGGAAGTATTTTCATTCTCGTTGCTTTCTAGCAATTTCCTTATTCCCTCCTTGATGTCTTCTCTAACCCAGTCTTTTTTCAGGAGGGTATTGTTCATTTTCCAAGTATTTGATTTCTTTTCCCTAGTTTTTCTGTTATTGATTTCTAGCTTCATTGCCTTGTGGTCT
The DNA here is from genome assembly GCF_030014295.1 of Loxodonta africana. Taxonomy (NCBI): domain Eukaryota; kingdom Metazoa; phylum Chordata; class Mammalia; order Proboscidea; family Elephantidae; genus Loxodonta; species Loxodonta africana. Next base: position 68,088,787 of record NC_087348.1, on the reverse strand, counting down.
GAGAAGATGCTTTGTAATATTTCGATGTTTTGGATTCTACCAAGATTTGTTTTATGACCTAATATGTGGTCTATTCTAGAGAATGTTCCATGTGCACTAGAAAAAAAAGTATATTTTGCAGCAGTTGGGTGTAGAGTTCTGTATAAGTCTATGAGGTCAAGTTGGTTGATTGTTGTAAGTAGGTCTTCCGTGTCTCTATTGAGCTTCTTACTGGATGTCCTGTCCTTCTCCAAAAGTGGTGTGTTGAAGTCCCCTACTATAAATGTGGAGGTGTCTATCTCGCTTTTCAATTCTGTTAAAATTTGATTTATGTATCTTGCAGCCCTGTCATTGGGTGCGTAAATATTTAATATGGTTATATCTTCCTGATCAATTGTCCCTTTTATCATTATATAGTGTCCTTCTTTATCCTTTGTGGCGGATTTAAGTCTAAAGTCTATTTTGTCAGAAATTAATATTGCTACTCCTCTTCTTTTTTGCTTATTATTTGCTTGATATATTTTTTTCCATCCTTTGAGTTTTAGTTTGTTTGTGTCTCTAAGTCTAAGGTGTGTCTCTTGTAGGCAGCATATAGATGGATCGTGTTTCTTTATCCAGTCCGTGACTCTCTGTCTCTTTATTGGTGCATTTAGTCCATTTACATTCAGTGTAATTATAGATAAATAAGTTTTTAGTGCTGTCATTTTGATGCCTTTTCATGTGTGTTGTTGGCCTTTTCATTTTTCCACATACTTTTTTGTGCTGAGACGTTTTTCTTAGTAGATTGTGAGATCCTCTTTTTCATAATGTTTAACTTTATGTTTGTTGAGTCGTTACGTTTTTCTTGAGTTATGGAATTGATATTCCCTTTTGTGGTTACCTTATTATTTACCCCTATTTTTCTAAGTAAAAACCTAACTTGTATCCTTCTATATCGCCTTGTATCACTCTCCATCTGGCAGTTCAATGCCTCCTATATTTAGTCCCTCTTTTTGATTATTGTGATCATTTATCTATTGATTTCCATGATTTCCTGTCATGTGTATCATTTTGTTTCTTTATTTTTTAGAATTAATCTTACTTTGTTTGTTTTTGTGCTTTCCCTATTTGAGTTGCGTTGATATCAGGACGTTCTGTTTTGTGACCTTGTATTGTGCTGGTACCTGATATTATTGGTCATCAGGCCAAACCATCTCCTTAAGCATTTCTTGCAGTCTTGGTTTAGTTTTTGCAAATTCTCTAAACTTGTGTTTATCTGTAAATATCTTAATTTCTCCTTCATATTTCAGAGAGAGTTTTGCTGGATATATGATCCTTGGCTGGCAGTTTTTCTCCTTCAGTGCTCTGTATACGTCGTCCCATTCCCTTCTTGCTTGCATGGTTTCTGCTGAGTAGTCTGAACTTATTCTTATTGATTCTCCCTTGAAGAAAACCTTTCTTTTCTCCCTGGCTGCTTTTAAAATTTTCTGTTTGTCTTTGGTTTTGGCAAGTTTGATGATAATATGTCTTGGTGTTTTTCTTTTTGGATCAATCTTAAATGGGATTCGATGAGCATCTTGGATAGATATCCTTCCGTCTTTCATGATGTCAGGGAAGTTTTGTGTCAGGAGTTCTTCAACTATTTTCTCTGTGTTTTCTGTTCCCCCTCCCTGTTCTGGGACTCCAATCACACGCAAGTTATCCTTCTTGATAGAGTCCCACATGATTCTTAGGGTTTCTTCATTTTTTTAAATTCTTTTATCTGATTTTTTTTCAGCTATGTTGGAGTAGATTCCCTGGTCCTCCAGAAGTCCCAGTCTACATTCTAATTGGTCGAGTCTGCTCCTCTGACTTTCTATTGCGTTGTCTAATTCTGTAATTTTATTGTTAATCTTTTGGATTTCTACATGCTGTCTCTCTATGGATTCTTGCAACTTATTAATTTTTCCACTATGTTTTTGAATAACCTTTTTGAGTTCTTCAACATTTTTATCAGTGTGTTCCTTGGCTTTTTCTGCAGTTATCCTAATTTCATTTGTGATATCTTTAAGCATTCTGTAAATTAGTTTTTTATATTCCGTATCTGATAATTCCAGGATCGTATCTTCATTTGGGAAAGATTTTGATTCTTTTGTTTGGGGGGTTGGAGAAGCTGTCATGGTCTGTTTCTTTATGTGGTTTGATATGGACTGCTGTCTCCGAGCCATCACTGGGAAACTAGATTTTCCAGGTAATCAGCTAAAAAAAAAATGCAGTCAGATCCCTATCTGAATTCTCCTTCTGGCTCAGGGTATTCGGATGTTAATGGAGCCGACTGGCACGCTGGCTCTTAGTTCTGAAAACGATTGCTGTCTGCCTGTATTTGTTCGTTCTCCATCTCTAAGTCTGTGTTTGTTGTTCAGAGTTCGTAGATTGTTATATATGTGATCGATTCACTTGTTTTTCTGAGTCTTTGTTGCAAGAGGGATCCGTGGTAGCGTCCACCTAGTCCGCCATCTTGGCCCCGCCTCCTATGTTAAAGAAGTTTTAGGCAGGATTGTAACACCCTTACCCAGGTCACATCCCTGATCCAATGTAAAGGGAGTTTTCCTGGGTTGTGGCCTGTACCACCTTTTATCTCTCAAAAGATAAAAAAGAAAGGGAAGCAAGCGTACCACCAAGAAAACAGTGCTGGGACGAGAGCATGTCCTTTGGGCCTGGGGTCCCTTCTCAGAGAAGTTCCTAGTCTGGGGGAAGATAGATGAGAAGGCCCACAGAGAGAGAAAGCCTTCCCCTGGAGCTGACTCCCTGAATTTGGACCTTTAGCCTATTTTACCATGAGGAAATAAATTTATCTTTGTTAAAGCCATTCACTTGTGGTATTGCTGTTATAGCAGCATTAGATGACTAAGACAACCTCATTAACATAACAAAAGAAAATCCCTATATCCAAATGGTCATACCCACAGGTACAGGGGTTAGGACCTCAACATAACTTTTTTTCGGGGACACAATTCAATCTATAACAGTGTCTGACAGGTCTATTTGAAACTGTCGTTCACTGTGAGACCATGGCCAAATCCTTTAATCTCTTGTACCTAATTTTCCTCATCTATAAATTAAGTGCTACAGCTCCTAACCAAAGGGTCAGCAGTTCAAATCCGCCAGGCGCTCCTTGGAAACTCTGTGGGGCGGTTCTACTCTGTCCTATAGGGTTGCTATGAGTTGGAATCGACTCGACGGCACTGGGTTTTGGGTATTAATTGAGAAACTGTCCCCACAAGAAGTGAAAGGACTAAACAACCTATGGAAGGTGCTTAGCATATTAAAAAAAAAAAAGTTAAATACATGTTACTTCCCTTGCTTGCCCTTTCCTATTTTAAAAGCCTCTCAGAAAAGCAGATTCCATAAGGTTTTCATTATGAGAGGTATTTACACATTATTTATAGTTACAGAAATATTGTGTTACATATTTTCCATTCTTTTCCCACCACCAAATAAAAGCGTTCCAAAAATAACAAATCCCTTCTTATAACTCTTCTCTCCAAACTCAGTGTTTCTACTGAGTTCAGAATTTCTTTTCTCTCTTTCCTGAATGTCTGACCCATTTTGCACAGGGCACAGCCATTCTGGCCTGACTCACCTGCTGGCCCTGACTCTGTCCATACTCTTTGGTCCCATGGAGCCTGCACTCCACGTCAGTGTGGCTAGTCCCAAGCATTCTCACCCTCCCAGCCATAGAAGCTTGGAAAAGGCTTCTCTCCCTGTCCTGAGACAAGGAGAAGGGAGAGCCAAGGGACTGAGAGGAATTTCTGAGCATGGGTAGAGGTGCCAGCTGCTGGCTTTTATGCTCTTTTAGTGTCCACTTGTCTGGAAATACCAGGTTCAATTAAAAGGGCTGAGACGGAAGAGTTACTTTGGACTGTAAATGAGAGCCAGCTAGATTTGGGAGTGATCATCAGCTGTTTTTACCCAGGTGCAAAGGCGCAGGGTGTCTTTTTGACGCTCTGGGACGCAGAATCCAGGGAAAAGCTCCCTGGGGCTGCCAGGAGCTGACCTGGGCCTTTCAGACTGTTGTTGTTGTTGTTAGATGCCGTCAACTCAATTCCGACTCATAGCGACCCTGTGTACAACAGTATGAAACATTGCCTGGTTCTGCGCCATCCTCACAATTGTTGCTATGTTTGAGCCAATTGTTGCAGCCACTGTGTCATTCCATCTCATTGAGGGTCTTCCTCTTTCATGCTGACCCTCTGCTTTACCAAGCATGATGTCCTTGTCCAAGGACTGATCCCTCCTGACAACATGTCCAAAGTACTTGAGACATAGTCTCACCATCTTTGCTTCTAAGGAGCATTCTGGTTGTACTTCTTCCAGGACAGATTTGCTCGTTCTTTTCACAGTCTGTGGTATATAATATTCTTCACTGACACCACAATTCAAAAGCATCAATTCTTTGGTCTTCTTTATTCATCATCCAGCTTTTGCATGCATATGAGGTAATTGAAAACACCATGGTTTGGGTCAAATCCACTTTAGTCTTGAAGGAGACATTTGTGCTTTTCAACCTGGACGTATAAAAGGGTGATGATAATCTAGCCCTATTCTGTGCTGGTCTGCCTCTTGCTGGAATATCATGTCCAGTTCCAGGCCCCAGAGAGGTCATTGGCAATGTTTGTCCTCAGAGGAGGTTCCCAGGAGGTTGGGGAGGGGACCGAAGGTCAAGGTATGTAAGGAATAGTTGGAGAAGCAGGGGGGTATTTAATCTAGGGGACCGACACTCTGCTATTGCCAAGAGGGAAGATAGACATAGGGCCAGTGGAGCAAACTTACGAGGTATCCCATATAAAAAGAAGTTTATGAAACAGTAGGGTTGTCCAGCAATGGAAGGGGCTGCCTTAGGAACTCCTGTCACTGAGAGGGGCAAGCCGTGCCTGGGATGACATGGGCAGGAGATGAAGGTTGACTGAACAACTTGTAAGGTGTCTTCCAGTCCTGATAGTATGTAGTTCTATGA